>NC_089273.1:37963270-38287074 GCF_963678975.1 Dysidea avara
AATTTACAGAGTGTTCACTGGAGGTTGGTGCTCCATACATATGTGACATGAACCCGTTTACGCACACATTATTAGTATTGTACACATGCATCATAGGGAGAGTCACGTGATGTTGTAGTTTTTGTGCGTGGCAGACAGTATTTTGTTTCCATTTAATCCGTCAATTGTGTTTGTCTTCTCTACACCGCCGACCGCGGGGTTACATTTGGAGGTCATACAGATGCATACCAAGACAGAGTTGGAACGAGAAGTGCGAAAGTTGAGGCGTCAGGTGGCCGAGTTCAAACGTCGTGAGCAGGAATAAGAGGAACCCAGCGATTCATCCGTCGCTACACAGCTTGATGAGTTAAGACAACAGTACAACATTCTGGAACGGAGATGTGCCGAACTAGAACACATGTTGGAAGAAGAAGAGCACACGGCTAGTTAGGCGGTAGAAACAGTCGCTTCTGAGGTGAAACAGGAGTTGCTAATGTATGAGGAACGATTTAATAGACGTGTCAGCCAGATCAGGGAAGAAATAGAGAGCGCTCATAAGCGCGAGTGTGACGCCCAGGCAGATTTAATTGGTATGCTTAAATTAAAGCTCACCGAAATATCCGGTGATTATAGTATAACGAACGCACGTGCACACACGGAAGTCAGTCATAAGTCTCCCTCGTATACGGTCGGTCGAGGCCTCGACACGTACCCAAGCCTTTCGGTATCACGGGAAGGGATACCCAGCGATGCAGGTAGTACTGTTACAGAAGGCACTCGTATATCACACAGAACCGCGTTACTTGTGCAAGCAGATGAACTCGCCAATGACGGATCACAGATAACCAGTCTGCCACAACTACCGATGTTTGGTAATAAGGGACAAGACGATGGTGATTCATACAACAGGTGGCTTCGTAAACTAGATCGTCACGCAGTGCTACAAAAGTGGCGCCCGCGTGAGAAACTGTTTCAGTTTGAACTCCGTCTGACTGGGAATATCGAACAGATAAATGAAGTATTGCCAGCAGATGTCAAGAAGTCGCCAGATGCAGCCATCGAAGCTCAGCGAGAGCTGCTCCACCTTGTTCGCCTGGATGCATTAGCTTCAGCTTAGCTAATGCATCGTAAACAGCAATGGCGTGAGTCAGTCGATAATTATGCACAAGCTTTTGAGTACCTGTTTGATAAAAGCTATGGTGTGCGACATGGAATGGATACAGCCTCCAAAGCAACTTTGAAGTGCGACTTGTTTTGTACAAGGTCTACATTTAAAGTGGCAAGAGAGGGTCCTACCATCAGCTGAATCATTTGAAGATGCATTATTTCAAGCCCGCATAGCTGAGGAACAAGAAAGGGATTTGGCCGAGGGGTCCGACACGTATGGAATCTAGCATTAAGTAGGATTCAAATCCTTAAATCTTGGATAAAAATTTTTAAATCCTTAAATTTCCTGAAATTGCGTAAATTTTTGTATTTTATTCCTCAATTCTCCGTATATTCTTTGTACAAGATCGAGATACTCTAATAGAGCAGTCAACTGCAGCAGTTGAAACTATTCTAATAGAATATTCATAATGTTAAACAGATATTGAAGAAAACGCCAAAATATAATTCAGAATTCTTCAAATTTAGTAGATCTTGCACTGCTATTCTGTAATTAAATACTTTGCACAATTCTAGTGGTTTATTTCAATGTATTTAAAATATTTGAAATACATTAATTCCTGATTAAAATCCGAAATCCCTGATAAAATTTTGCAAATATTGAATTTAAGGTCTTCGTGTCGGAACCCTCGGATTTGGCCTACTTGCACAAGCAGCATCCGAAATACCAATACTCGGATTTTAGGAGAGATATAGAGTCTAGCAGTACCAATGCTTCAAAGAAACGGAGCACTGGAGGAAAGCCATTGCAGAACACTGAGTTTCTGGGAACTTATTTTTCATGTGGCAAGGTTAGCCATCGTCAGCGTGACTGTCCACTTCCAATACCACCATCAGAGGCTACTGAACAAAACGCGTCATAGAATTGTGGAAGTCAGATGTCCTTCTTTGCGCTCCTCCTCTTCAAGTACTTTTCCGCTACTAACACACCGAGAAGCTATTGTACCGTAGCATCCTTTAACGGTACGGCTAAAGGCGAGCGTAAAGTTATCGTGTACATGGTTATTTGTGGCAGTTTTTCATTACAGTGCGACTCATTTAGAACGATATAGCTATGAAGCGGTCATTGGATCAAGTTACTGCAGCCTCACAGAATACTTCGCCGACAGAAAGCCAGAGCAAGCTAGTTAAGTTGCCAGGTGATACGTGTAGTCACTGTATGAAACGCTGCACGTCGAAAGGTAAATCAATTGTAATTGCAATTGTAATTGTAATTTTTAAGCAGGGAGTCCACTCAGTAAAACTGATTTTCAGTGGAGCCCTGAACAAACATACAATAGACACATACAATAACTAATAATATACAAAAAACAAACAAACATACATACACAACTAAGGATACATAGACAAAATTACACAGGAATTAAGAATTAAGATAATAATTACGAAATGACGACAAAGTGGCAGCCCCAGTAACAGTGGACTTAAGGTTGTTCCATAAAACAGTTCCTCGGTAGAAAAAAGTTCGCTTGCCATAGTTGATAAACACTCTAGGAACAAATAAACGATTAACATTACGACTAAGATGACCAGTAACATCCTTCGAAAACTGAAATATATCATGTAAATAAGGAGGAGAAATTCGATGTAAAGAATTAAAAATCTGAATAGCTGTATGAAAACGGCGACGTTCAGTCAATGTAAATTGAAACTTGGAACTGAAAGATGACGCAGCTTATGCATAAATTTGGAATGAATCCTTTCAATCATACAAGTCTGTTTTGCCGTAGATGGAATCCAGATAATATCACAGTAATCAAAAAGTGGCATCACAAATGCTGAATATAATACACACAACACTGCAGGTGGCAGAGACCCAAACCGAATAGCTATAATTGAAGCAAGCCTTGATCTAACTCTAGACAACATATTACAAATATGCAAGTTCCAAGACAACGCAGAGTTAATTAATACTCCAAGATACCGAACAGAATGCACCTGAGACAACACCCTACCACCAATTGAGACAGAAAGGGTCTGACCTGCCACACTCTGACGGCTACCAATGAGCATACAACTAGACCTATCAACATTTAAACACAAACGTGAGCTCCCTAACCATGTAGCCACAGGATTCAGATCTGATTATAAACCATTTTCCACTACCCTTAAATCCGATCCACAAAAATGTAATTCAGCATCATCAGCATAGAGATCCAGTAAGCAGTGACTTACAACCGAGGGCAAATCATTTATGTATAAAGCAAAAAGCAAGGGACCCAAGGTGGATCCTTGAGGGACACCAATAGAAACAGCAGCCCATTTAATCATCTTAGATTGAAATAAAGTTCTTTGCTGCCCTTGAGCTAAGTGATGCTATTCAATGTGAAATTTGTTATAGATGGATACATGCTAGTTGTGAGGGAATACCTAAAGAAAATTACAAGCTATTTAACCAAGTAGTAGGAGAAATCCCTAATCTAGTATATTGTTGTAAGTACAATCAGTGCTACTCGCGTTTAAATCAATTCACCTCTGTTGCCAACCATAACTCTCCTGTTAATATCTCTCAGGACCTGAAAGTGATTGGTGAGCAATATGGAGTTTTAAAGACTACAGTGTCAATACTTGGGTCCCAAATCGAAGAACTAAGCCAGAACAACCTGTTTCTCAAAAAGAAATTTAACGATTTTCTCTCTAGCCAAAAGCAACCTCAGGAATAAGGAAACATTTCCAGCTCACAAGAACCATCCACAGCAACAACTATTGCAGAAGCATTAGCTGAACGAGAAGGAAAGAAAAACAACATAATCATTTACAACTTTCCAGAAGACACAGCAGAAAGAGATAAGCTCCTAAAAATGTACAAAGATTCTACTGATTTGGATATTAAAATCCATAAGTTATTCTGTCTTGGCCGTAAAACTGATAATAAAGCTAGACCCCTTCTTGTTGCATTAGAGTCTGAAGTCGAAAAGTTAGAACTTCTGTCTAGAGCTCCTAAATTCAGATTTCATGAAGAGTATAAAAACATATTTGTAACTGGAGCTACGAAAACCGTTCTTATCGCCCAAGACAGGAAGTTTGATTGTTTCACACAAACACTAGGTTTAATGAATGCACTGTCAAGTTTCACTGCCACAGTCTACCAGAGTAAAGTGGTCTGCTTTTGCTGGCTGGTTTTTTAGACCACAGTGGCGAGCCGTACGTGTGGTCTGGGGTCTTGATGGAGCCCTGGCCAACCAGGAGATGGCTGTGTGTGGCTGTACAGCTCCGCGGTGTTGGACAATGACCTGTGCTGTAAATTTCCTTTCATTTTAGCCAGTTCTGAGCACTGAATGGACTATAACTTGGCCTAATTCATTCCAGTACGTTTCTTTTCAACTTTTGAACACCATCTTTCCCGCCTTCCAGGGCCCCGCCTCCCACCCTTCTGGAGCTCGCCTGATACAGACAACCTCGGTTTAAAACTATCTAAAATGGCGGGAAACTTAGCTGTTGACTATTACTTCAGTGGATCATCAGGATGGTAAGAAATTGTTGCAAAACGTGTGAAAATTTGGTATGCATAGCTACCACCATTGGCCAGCTGCAGCACACTGAATATTTAAAACCGACGTTTCTCGATACTTTTAAATGGGCGATAAGACCGGTTTTCCCAGAGAGTCAGATTTATTGCACTAGACATGACAAAACTCCAGAGATTGAAACACAAGAAGCTGATAGAGGAACTTAAGAAAAGAAAACAACAAGGTGAAGTGAACCTAATTATCAAGAATGGCACAATTGTGATAAGGCAGCCTAGACGACAGCCGGAAATTTTATCTGAACCAATCCCACCAATAAAACAGCCCAGTCTGATTGATCTTGCTGATCAGTGTACCTAATATAGAAAGTGTTAAAGTACAATTTGATTTACCCTTGTCTCCCATTTATTCTAATCTAACAACTGACAGTAATCATGATCTCACTACACCAATTGTATGTAACTTCAGAAATGTCTCATCCACTCTTAATACAAGCAATGATAATGATAACATTGCATTGACACTTGCTATTATAAACTGCCGAAGTATTCATGCAAAAAAAACCACTCTTTGATAACTTTGTTTCTGTCTACAAACCTGATATTATTGCAGGAACAGAAACTTGGTTGAGGTCGGACATACAGAACAGTGAAATATTTTGTGATGAATACTAAGTCTTTAGACATGATAGAAGTGATGGTTTTGGAGGTGTCTTTCTAGCCTGCAATAAATTTACTAATGGAAAGAAATTGATACTAGTAAGTACCCTTGTGAACTCATAGCTTCTGAACTGGAATTATCTCGAAGTGAGTCTTTAATAATAGTAGCAGTGTATAGAGCACCTAACACGGATTTAAGATATCTAGAAATAATGTGTCACTGCTTAAATGACTTAGCTGATAAAAATCCCAATGCTGTGATATGGTTTGCTGGAGATGTGAATCTTCCAAACATCAACTGGTCAAATTGTTCAATCTCGGGGAACAACTATCCTTGTTCTTACTGTAATATCATACTTGACATGTTTTGTGATGCTGGTTTGACTCAGTTGGTTGATTTCCCTACAAGAAATAAGAACACCCTTGACATTTTTGCCACTAACCGACCAAATTTAGTTAACAAATGTATACCTTTGCCAGGAATAAGTGACCATGACATAGTTTATATTGAATCATCTGTGAAGGCTGTCTATACGCCTCCAGTTAAAAGGAAACAATTGTTGTGGTCAAAAGTCAACATGAATGATCTGAAAGATTTGATTAATAACTTTACTAGGACATTTCTAAGCAAGTATTCACCAGGTTCATCAATAGAACAGATGTGGGAAGAGTTTAAAGATATTTGTTTGAAATGTGTCAACTTAATACCATCCGGGTTAATGACTAATAGATATAACAAGCCCTGGATAGCAGCAAACACCAAACAATATATTAGAAAGAAGAAGCGATTGTTTAACCGTGCTCGCATGTCTGGCTCTACCAAAGACTGAAATGCTTACCATACAGCTGAAAGGGCAGCCCAACGTGCATGTCGAAAAACACATAATAATTATTTAACAAACTTGATAAATCCACAATCAAATTGTCCAAATAAAAAACTATTTTCATATATCAAAAGTCAGCGAAAAGACTGTAATGGAATTCCTACCTTGGAAGTAAACAGTGAAGCTGTTACTAATAATTTGGCAAAGGCTGAAGAGTTAAACAAGTATTTTAGTTCTGTCTTTACCAGAGAAGACAACAATTGCCCACCTATTGCTGATGCCAATTTTTCCTCTGAATTAAGAAGCCTTAACATTTCTGTCGAAGGAGTTGAGCAACTCCTTTCTAACATAGAACCTAGTGTTGTTTTGGTTCTAAAGTACTAGAACTAAATACACTTTTAGTACAGCTATTTAATTTTAGTTTTAGTACACTAGAACTAAACTAAATTTATGAATAAGTTTGGTTCAAAAACTATAACTAAACTAAAATTCTTTAAACTTCTGGTTAAAAAACTAAAACTAAACCAAAACCTTTTCAACTTTGAGTTCAAGAACTGGAACTAACTAAAAGGTTTCATGTAATCCTATGCCTAAAAGATTATTCCTATTAGCACTTTTCTTTGAAGATGCTGATGCTTGCAAATGATACACATACCACAAATGTGTTACCATTGATTCTGCTGATTAAGCATTTTTCTTTCTGCTATTTAAACTCAATTATTTAAAGCATTTGGTTATTTGTATAAAATGGCAAGTGGAGGTGGAAGACCAAAGTCAAGTGGAGTATGGAGCTACTTTAGGTATGATAAGATCAATGACAAAAGTGTGTGTGATGTAAAAACTAATGATGGTTCAGTTTGTGGTAAAGAATTTAAAGGCCAGTATCCTACAAACTTGAAGAAGCATTTGAAGACAAGCCATTCTGATGAGTACAAATGCTTTGAAGCTGCTGAAATTGAAAAGACAAAAGAAAAAGAAAGAAAAGGTTCTTCTAGGTTAAAACAGTCCACCTTGCCAGTATGTGGTTTAGGATCTAAATCATATGATATTTATAGCAGGAAACATAAGGCCATTACATTTCGTCTAGCAACATTTATATGTGCTAGCAATGTACCACTAGCTTTAGTAGATAACAGTGAATTCCGTGGACTAATTGAAGAGCTGGATCCCCGGTACAGTTTGCCTCATCGAAATAAAATGGAAAGTGAAATAGAAAAGATTTATCAAAACTCCAATGCTAAAGTTTCTGAAAGTTTGGGGGGTGCTACCAAAATAAGCATTTGTGCAGATATCTGGTCAAAGCCAGGCATGACAGCATCATTCTTGGGCATAACAGCTCATTATTTATCAAGCAATGATAACCAGCGTCACACAGTTACATTAGCAGTTTGTAATTTGCCATCCCCTCATACAGCTGAGAGAATCTCCAATACAGTTGATAATATTCTTCGTGAATGGAACTTGCCAAGACATCACATTTTTCGAATTTTAACAGATAATAGTAGTAACATGGTTGCAGCCTTCAAAAATCGTTTGCTAGACCACAGTGAGAATACAAATGAAGAAAATGTTGAGTTAGGTACTGCCACAGATTCTGAAGTAAATAATAGCCTGGAAAGTGAGGATGAAGGTGATTGTGAAGACTTGGACAGCATATCAGATGTAGAATTTGATAGTGACAATACCATTTCCTCTGAAATATCAAACTTTGAACAGACTGAAATTAGACACAATGAAGCTTTCACTGGCATGAGCTTTAAACGAATAAGCTGTTTCATCCACACTTTTCAGTTGGTAGTAAAAGTTTTTGAAACTAATCCTTCATTTCGGAATTCATTACAGAAAGCACACAGCATAGTCAAGAAAGTTAACAAGTCTTGTAAAGCTACAGAGAAATTGATAAGAATTGCAGGAAAAAAAACTTATTGGTGACTGTCCTACTAGATGGGACTCCACCTTTCTAATGATTGCAAGGTTATCAAATGTTAAAAATCATCTTACCACAGTTTTTGATGAACTGGCCTGGGACAACCTTACTGCAACACAGTGGAAGCATTTAGAATTCATTCAACAGCTACTTCAGCCATTTCCTCACCACACTAACATCACTTCAGCCGAAAACAGCACAACCATTGCAATGGTTATTCCTGTCTTAAAGAACTAAACCTGCACTTAGAAGAAATGTGCAAAACCAGTGGAGTAGCTGTAGTATCCAGGAGAATGCTTATTGATTTAAACCGAAGATTTATGTTTGCTGCCAATCCTGATATGCCTAATTTTGATCTGGTTTATGTAGCAACCACTTTGGTAAACCCTGCATATCGTAAGATACTGAATGATAAACAGCTAGAAAAGGCAATAGAGCTCATATTACAACTAATGCATATTAATAGACACGCTGAAGAAATGGAACAATCGTCACCAGGAAGTCAAGAAAATGACAATGAAGAAATTAATTTGCTAATTTCAAATGGTGATCAAGATGGACAGCCCCCACCTGCAAAACGCTTTAAACATTTAGATCGAGTCAGCAGACTGCTAGATGAAGAAGACGATGAACAGGACCATCAAGAGAACATATCAACCACAATATCGCTGGAGGAGCAACAATTGAATCGGTGCATAGAATCCAGAGTTAGTAAAGATGATAAAGAAATCGATTCTTTTGAGTTTTGGCAGAAGAAAAACAATGAGTTTCCAGATCTGGCTTTAACTGCTTGTGAAATTCTCGCAACACCTGCATCATCAGCTCCTGTTGAGAGAATTTTTTCTTCAGGGGGAGAGGTTACCAGAGGTAAAAGAAATCGTTTAAAAAACCATAATCTAGAACGAGAGATATTCTTGCGAAAGAACAAAATGTACATTCAAATATAATTTAAATTCTTGCTGTGCAATAGATATGTGTGAAAGTGTGCATCTGGGTATATTAAAAGCCTCTGTATGGCAAGGGTTGAATTTGGTTTCACTGATTCAGATTCAGATTGTAATAAAAACTGCACATACTAGTAGTACACTAACTAAAACTAACTAAAATTAGGTACTGCAACTAATACTAACTAAAATTACAGAAGAGCTGGGTACTAGAACTAATACTAACTAAAACTATAGTTAGCTGAGAGTACTAGAACTAAAACCAACTAAAATTGCAGGTATTTAGGGGTACTAGAACTAAACTAACTAAAACTACAGCTGACTAATGGTACTAAAACTAGAATCAAACTAAAATGATTTAGCAGTACTAAAACAACACTAATAGAACTGCACAAATCTAGTGGACCAGACCAGATCCCTGGTAGACTCTTAAAGCTAATGTCAAGTGAAATTGTCCCATCACTTTCTCTAATTTCCAAGCTTCCCTTGAACAGTGTGTCCTTCCACAAGACTGGAAAAATGCCCTCATGATGCCAATCTTTAAGAAGGCAAGTCATGCTTACCCCTCTAACTACAGACCAATTTCCTTAACATGCATTGTTTGTAAGATACTCGAACATATAATTTCCACCAGTTTTTATCAACATCTAGAAGAAAATCATATTATATGCAGACAGCAATATGGCTTCCATAAGCGGCGCTCATGCGAAACCCAACTGATATCAACCATACACAACTTTGCAACTACTTTGAATAATGGTGGAGAGGTACATGCGATTCTGCTGGACTTGTCATAGGCTTTCGACACTGTTCCTCACAATAAGTTATCTCATAAACTGTCCTCATATGGTATACGTGGCCAATTGTTAAATTGGATCAATGCCTCTTTAACTGATAGAAAGCAGCAAGTTGTACTAAATGGAGAAACCAGTCAACCACAATCAGTAATATCAGGAGTGCCACAGGGTTCTGTCCTGGGACAGCTACTCTTTTTGTGTTACATTAATGATATACCAACAGTACTTAAATCTAAAGTCAAGTTATATGCTGATGATGCTTGAATATTAATTCATAGGAAGACATTACTATTTTACAACAAGTCTAAATTCATTATCTCAGTGGGCCAAGAAATGGCAAATGAACTTTAATCCAAGTAAATGCGAGTGTTTAAGACTAACAAACAAGTCTAACTTACCTAACCTTACATATCACATATACTATACTAATATCCAACAAGTTGAACATGCTAAATACCTCGGAGTCACCATAGACCAAAAACTGAACTGGCATGAACACATCAACAATGTTGTCAAGAAGGGAAATTCTGTGCTTGGTTTTTTGCGACGAAACTTAACAAACTGTCCAATCACCATAAAATCATCATGCTATCAAACTTGTCTACGACCAGTTTTAGAGTATGCATCAGTGGTATGGTCACCACATTACCAGATAGACATCGACAGAATAGAAATGGTGCAAAGACGATCAGCAAGATTTGTTTTAAATAAGAAAGACAGATACGCTAGTGTGACTTAAATGATGGAATCTTTGGGATGGCCTAGTTTGCAAAGCAGAACAAATGCAAAACTGATATTGTTTTACAAAATAATTAACGATATTGTTGATGTTGATATTGATGACAATATACTAGTACCAGTAACATGTCACTATACACGTGGTCACCTCATGCAGCCGTACACAAGAGTGGACGCATACAAATATTTATATATGCCATCATCGATTAAACTTTGGAATACCTTGCCAGGAGATGTTATCAATCAAAACTCAGTGGAAAATTTTCAAGCCAACTTGCACCGACATTAGGGATGCGGCGATTATGCCGGCATAATTTCGGGTACAATAGTTGATGTGTACAAATACTCCTTCCTCCCTCGAACAATTATTCAATGGAACTCCCTTCAAATTCCTAACATCGACACAATAGATCTTGAAACATTTAAGAACGCTGTAAGTAATATAATATAATTTGTGATTGTAATGCTCATTAGCGTGTTGCCCCAAGTGGGCTTTGCTAATTAACAATAATTACATAACCAAGTAATAATAATAATAAGTGACGTCATAAATAATTAATTAATTAATTAATGTACAGCGAAACTACTTGGCACACACACAAATGCTCACCGGGATTGTGTTAGACGATAGTAAAACAGGAAAAATAAAAAGGGATTTTTTCTTCCGTCCATTCGTTATTGAATAGAGTTTTCCATATAACGCCATCCCTTTTCAGTACCTGACGACCAGTAACTCGTTAGTTACCACTCGTAAAACCTGTTTGCGTGCCCAGTAACCAGTAAGGCCGGTTTGTAGCTCATAGCAACCAATTCAAATGCGCTGCGCCGCCTGCACGTTAAACAAGTCTCTTGAGGGAAAGCACTATTATTGGTGGAAACAACAATGTTTTCTTTCTTGGAGGTTAGTTCTATGTAGTGTACTCCAACTAATACTTTACTGCAGGTAGTTTTTAGGGTATTCCATTTGAGAATTAAAATGCGCAAAAGCATTAGAATACACTTACGAGATTTTAGCCTATAGTCAGTAGGGGAAAAGTCTTATTATTGGGCCAAATTTACAAGTTTGTGCTACTGTCAAATCACTGATACTACGCTGTGTGGTCTGTTATTTAGTGACTAGTCCATAAGTGGCGACTTACTATTTGTAGCATTCAAGGTAGCATTGTTTAGCTAAAAGGTAAATTTCTATCGGCCAAAAGACTGTTTACTATGCTCAGGATTGAGTAAGGGGCACCAAGAAATAGTTTGTCATGTAGCAGTCATTCTTATAAGACTTGTTTGTGTTTCATGTGTATGCAGCTTCTGTAGACATATCAGTACTGTGCATGTTGTACACTAACGATGCAGTCACACGTGTCATAAGATAAATAATATGCTTTGAACATTTGCTTTTACCATACCTTTACAGCACTGGATGTGCGACTGCTGGTCAAGACAAATCTATTGTAGATAACATGGCTTATAGCTACTATAGCAATCAAACCAAGCACTGTAATATTGTTAACACTGAGTAATAATGACTACAATAGCAGTGCAAATGCAGATGTAATGAGCTATTCAATTTGTGGATGGTAGCAGTGTTAGTGGAGTATGTACTAGGATTCTGTCTTATAACAGTGCTGCCTGTTCACGTCTCAAAACAAACCCGAAGATTCACTCGCAAACAACTATAAACTTGTTGCTAAATACTCACATAACACTAGTCTATATTATATCGTACACATACAGGATACTATAATATAGTTATGTTCTGGTTAAATGTCTGTTGTTACATATAGCTTGTAATGTATGACTGTGTACAGTACATATGTATAATAACTTACAATATGTAACCGTCTCAGCGAAAACCCGTCTAGTTCGCACAAGCATGAGTATTGAGAAAATCTAAATTTTAAAATAATTCGTAAAATTACACAAGCTACAAGAAAAACTATGCAAGTTTTTCTCGGGCTAATACTCGAAGAAGGAAGATTCAAATCAATTAAACTATACACCATCTTACTCATGGGGAGTTCGAAAATCTTTGTTTCATTTCTGTAGCCCTAATGATTTGCGTGTCACGTGAGTTTGTTTACGGAGCAGTAGACGTAAACAAAGCTATTGATGTTTTTTTAAATAAAACCGCCTTCATACGCCTATGCACAGGTGAATACAAGGCTAAAACTATACCTTAGTTGGTCTGCCAATCCATGGTGAACATTGTAAGCCAAATTCCAACTTTTTAGACTAATCCAAACGGAAGTAATGGCTACGAATGCAAGCGCCTGTAGTTTATTTTTAGTATAGTCACTGTACAAATTGATTTCCTTATTCTTCCTACTTTCTAGTGCTGTAATTCCAAAACTACTCACCACAGAAGGCTGAAACTTTGGTGAACCATTCCTTGAACTATGCATGCAGATAATGCTGAGAAATTTAAAAAAAATATTTGAAAGTTGTGCGAACTAGACAGGTTTTCACTGAGATGGTCACATATGTGACTATTGTAAGTACATTAAAGTGAAATTAAGTAATGGATAACTCTCAATCTTTCTTTAATATTGTTGCTCTGTGTTGTGTTGGCTGGTCCATCTGTAATGCTATACTTTTTTATAGCATACTGCAGTATTGTTACTAGGTTGTACTGAGAATAAAGCAGATGGGGTTGATAATGGTCCTATTCAGTGTCATACATGGTATCGGGGACATTAGCTTATTATTATTATGTATGTATACTGAGCACAGAGTTGTCTGTATAGTAGTGTTGTGAACCGGTATGGAAAAACTGGTTATTAACTGGTATTGTCTTTTTCCCACTCACTTGGTAGACTTCTGCTGCCAAGTGATAACGTCATAGCATAACCTCAAAGCATGCGTAAATGCTGTGTAACAACAAAATAATATTTAGGCAATTTGCAGTTGTTAATTTGGCAAAATACACACTATTTAATTTTTATTAAATTTACTGATAAATTGGTACTACACTGTTGCACATGTTGTAGGCTGACAGATGGATTAATTTGTATCCTGAATGTTTCTTGTGCTGAAATGTTTGCCTTGCAGATTTAGTGCTCAGTCACAGCGAGCTGTCCACTGATCCTTTTCACAGGGTTAGATCACACGACGCGTAATCAAATATCTGAGTCTGACCTGGATTGGATCATGTGTGCAATGGATCAATTAGTTCACGTTGAAGTGTTTTAACATAGTCCTGTTACAAACTAGTTTTTTGTGAGCCACACCCACTTATCATGATCCATGTACAGGGTGTATATCTCAAAGTAATACAGTAAACCTTTGATTTCTTTAGGATGTCATATCAAGTTACACATACAGTGTTAAGGAGTGTTGACAATGTCATCAGTGGACTGCTTATTGAAGCCAAACTACAAGGATCATTGAAACTTAATGCTGAGTAGAGACCTGACCAACTAACACATTGAAAGTGACTGTGGGTATTGCATCATCACTTCGAGATATGCATTTGTACAGGCTATACTGAAGTAGGAAGATCTCCTCTCTTTATATATTATGAACTCTTGCTAGTGGCCATGGGTTTGACTCCATGTAAACTTACAGACAGCATCAAACATAAGATTCATGTAGACTGTAATACTATTGATAAATGAATACAAGCAGAGTCTTACAATTAGAGCAAATTTGCTAGTTTGTGTGTAAAATCACTGATATGAGCAGTTGTTCTTATAAATAATACTTGTTCGTGTTTCATGTATACAGCTTACCTAGACATATCAGTACTGTCCATTTGGTGCATATAGGCACATATGTCAGAGAATAATAGCAGAGCTTTGAACATCTTATTTGTGACCGGGCCTGCGAAAACAGGGCATGTGGGCACAAACTACACACTGTCACTTTACAGGTCATATCTCAGTATTGGAATATAATATTTGCATTCTGTAACTTGCAACCTAAAGTCAATTAAATGCTTACTAAGAGCTGAAAATTGCATTGCCATAGCATTATGGTACAAAATATTATGAGTGATGAAAGTTTGAAAAAGTAGGCAAAAATCATGTGCCCACATGCCCTATTTTCGCAGGCCCAGTCACATTTAAAGATCACTTTCACCATACCATGCAGCAGTTTGGATGTGTGACTACTGGTTAAGACCAATCCATTGTAGATACACTTTTCTATACACTTCGTAGAATGAAATTAATTTTGTGTCTAAACATGGCTTATAGCTGCCGTAGCAATTAAACCTATCACTTTACAATTATATCGGAGTACTGATGGCTACAATAGCAGTGCTAATATAAATGTAATGAGCTAGTCATTTTGGGAGTGGGTAGCCATGTTAGTAGTGTGCATACTAAGATTCTATGATATAAACTATTGGCATATAGCTTATAATGTATGTGGACAGTATAGATCCTTGCTAATCCAAACTCCTGTAATCTGAACACTTGCTAATCCCAACAGTTGAAATGACTGTTCTATTAGGGTATTTTGAGAAAAAGTGTTTGTTCTATTGTTCTATTAGAGTATTTGAATAGGGTTCTGTATATAGTCAATAATCTGAACAATTTCACTACTTTTATCAACTTGAGAACAGTGCTGTTCAGATTATTGAGGATCTACTGTTTAATAGATTGCTATAATATCCATTTTATTGTATTATTAGCTTACAATGTGTGACTGTTGTGTGTACATACAATGAAATTAAGTGATAGATAACTCCCAATCTTTCTATGATAGTTCTGTTCTGTGTTGGCTGTTCCATCTGTTGCCCTATAATATTGATAGCATACTTTAACATTGTTACGAAGTTGTACTGAGCTTTCAGTGTCTTTGTATTGGTACTGGTGACATCAACTTTATAATATGACCATGTATTTTGTGTATATACACTATGCACATGGCTTTCCCCTTGTTATCTGTACAATGGTCCTTCTATAATTTAAATTCATTAAATAATGGAAAGTTAAAACTGATTGATTTATATACAGAATTCCATTCAAATACTCTAATAGAACATACAGTGAACAAAATACTCTAATAGAACAGTCACTACTGTTTGAATAACAAAACATTTGGGTATCGATGGCCGAACATTAAAGGTACCACTGCACTGGGGCATGTGTGACCTATTAGAGTATTTCGTCATTTAGTGAACATTCTATTAGAAAAAGTGTATGTTTTATTAGAGTAGTTGAACGTAACTCTATATAAACAAATGGTCTTCATTTATTTGAACAAATTCACTTAACTGGATGCTTTTAATGTTGAACTGAAACAGATGTTCGGATAATGGAAATCCTACAATACTTATTATACATCACAATTAGACAAAGCAAATATAAGTTGTTTTATATATTAACAAATTTACTTGGTTATGTGTGACCCGGTCCTAGTAATAATAGTAATAATAATAATAGGTATGCTTGGGAATCAGGAATTATGCTAGCATATTGAGGTGATTATAAAGCTTTAACAGTAGGAAAATCTGCAGATTGCACAATTCCGTTACAAAAGATCGAGATACTCTAGAGCAGTCAGAAACTTTAATAGAGCAGTGATCGAATATTATTTATTCTAATAAAGCAGTCACATTGAAATGAAATACTCTAATACAGCAACCAGCTGAAGAATTCAAGACTACTTGAAGCTTAAACATCAATGAAAATGGCCTGATATAGCAATAAACTGACATTATTAGCCAATCATGGTGGCAAAATTTTGGGAATAATGGGAAATTATCAAAAGCATAATAGGTGATTTTTTGAGCACTGCTCAAGAGCATAATGCTCAATTTTTGGAGCATAATAGCCTCATGCCTACATGCACACACTTGTAATTAACTGACTACAAATGTTAATATACATTCACACACAATCATAACTGTGATTCAGATATGTACGATTATACTCTGCTTATGGAGGTATGTACATTAAATCTATATTATTATTATTATTATTATTATTATTATTATTATTATTACTGGCCATATTAAAGCAACGAATACTGTTATTACTGTCACTGAATCACTTTCTCAACCGAAGCCTCAGAATTCTGCAGCGGTTCAATGTGCACAATTACGTCTAGCCTTAGCAGATGCTGAATTTCGACAGATGTTCCAGGCATATGCATCTCACATAGCAGATATCACAGCTGTTACTGGTGCGCTAAGCCCTCTATTCTATGCCACTGTGAGTATTGAGGGAATACCAGTTCGTGGACTGGTAGATTCAGGCTCTTCAGCTACAATAATATCATACAATGTCTTTCAGAAGATTGGTCAAACTGCCAAAATCCCAGCTAGTGAACTACAACAACCAGTTGTGATCTTAAGAGACTATAGTCAGCGAACTATTCCAGTGGGTGCATCTGTCAAATTAACTGTGTCATTCCAAGGTCAGTCAATCACAGTGCCTGTGTATATTCGACCACTAGACATTTCTCAGTATGAATTGTGTCACGCTTTCTATCCATTTCCAGCGCTTCTGCAGCCACAACATTCATCAATTATAGACTAAAACTATGGCAAAAGATGTCCTTGAACGTTTGATAACAGTGGTTGTCAATTATTATTTCATCCACAGTTTCCACGCTTCGCTCTAAGCTATACATCAAGCGAGGCAGCAAAATCTTCCAAATTTGATTTCACCTCTCACGATCCACAGCAGCTTCAAATCTTCACTAGATCACCCTACATCACCATTATGCTGCAAAACATCCCTAAACAAACCGAAAAATTCGCAAAATCTTTCATTTTTGATTCGAGCTGCGTGGAGCTCCTGGTGAGCTGCTGGTATACTGCATATGAAATCGCAAGAAATACTAACTACCACTACTACTACCAAACGTTTTTAACTATCTTTATCATCATTCTAAACAAAATTAAGTGACCGGTGTAGCGTTAGAAGTACTGGAAAACACTTTGGTACTATTGAGAGAATCCCTTGAAATGATCACGAAATTTTTGACGTTCTTCACCCAGATGGTGAGAAGTCTAAGATCCTAACATCATAGACAGACTATGCATCCAACCTTATCACATCACTATGAGGAATACTTGGCTTTCTTATCTTGGCTGGTAGGGAAATTTCAATTCGAAAATTCGTGTTTTGTTTTATGCTTTTTGAGAGAAAGCAACCCTGGGCCGGGAACTCCATTGAATCATTTACTTATTACTGTGCGTACATTTCAACTACATTAACTCTAGATAATATCAGCTAGATTAGTTTTACGATATAAAGTACTACATGATTTATTAATTATACCAAACTGGTACATTCCATTTAAATCTGCTGTATTGCGGACCCAACACTCACACAACTTTAAACTAGTACTATACCAACCAAGAATTGATGTATATAAATATTCCTTCCTCCCAAGGGCTGTACCAGAATGGAATAGATTAGATGATGAGATTATTAAGACTGACTGTGTTGAAGAATTTAAGCAAAAATTAGCCCCTTTTATGTATATAGTTAAGTAACTTATCGTTCTTCTCTCTCATTTTTATAGTTTATTATTGTAATTGTACATATGAATATAAATAAGTAACTTGTCGTAATTGTACATTATGATTATGATTATGATTATGATTAAATACGGGTAAAGGCACAGCCTGCATACCCGATCAATGCAGTAATTATACAAAAATAACTCTTGAATCAATTAAATAACTTATACAAAAATAAATCTTGAATCAATTAAATGACTATCTAATAATGATTTAAAAGTGTTAATCGAAGAACTATTTACAACATAATTAGGCAAACTATTCCAATTGTTGGTGATTCTATTGATAAAGTAATTAGATCTACATAATAGTCTTGAGCGTTCCTTAAACAATTTGAATTGATGCCCCCTGGTAATAGATCTTGAGTACGTATATATATCAGTAAAATCGGTGGTGAAATAATTGTTAAGAATTTTGAAAAGAAATATTAGATCACCTCTCAAACGTCTATAATGAAAAGATGGCAAATCTAGTTGTGTCAATCTCTCTGAGTAAGATTTGTCTTGAAGTAGTGGGATGAGACGAGTAGCCCTTCGTTGTATCTTCTCTACCTTTCTGTTGTCTAGAATATAATGAGGCCCCCAAATAGGATTATTGTATTCCAAGATAGGTCGAACTAATGTATTGAACAGACAAGTTAGCATGGTAGAGTCAAGGTATTCAAATGATTTCTTAATCAAACCAAGTACTCGGTTAGCTTTGGTAGTAACTTGAGTGGTGTGATGGTGGAATTTAAGCTGATCGTCAAAAACAATACCGAGGTCGCTGTGCGTTGCATTGATGTCAATAAATATTCCGTTGAGACAGTAAGGACCATAGTGGTGGGCTGGGCCGAAGTGAAGGTGTTTGCACTTGGAAATATTAAAATTCAAAAGCCACTGTTGTGACCATCTTTGAAGTAAGTTTAAGTCACTCTGTAACGCAGTATAGTCTTCTCTATTTCTAATGACTCGAAAGATTTTTGTATCATCAGCAAACAATAGCACCGGACTTGATACAATTGATGGTATCTCATTTACAAACATCGTGAATAGTAGGGGACCCAGCACAGAACCCTGGGGGACACCACTAGTAACTGGAATGGTGGAAGATTTATGGCCATTAAGTACAACTTGTTGCACTCTGTTAGATAAAAAACTTTCAATCCATTTTAGCACATTTCCATGAATACCAAACGATGTTAACATTTGCAATAAACGTCGGTGTGGAACAGTATCGAAGGCTTTTTGGAAATCTAAGTAGATTACGTCAATAGAATAGCCCTCATCAAGATGATGAGTTAAATAATCCAGCATCAGAAGCAGTTGAGTGGAACACGATCTTCCTGGTATGAAGCCAAATTGATAGGGAGACAGTAAGTTGTTTGTGGATAGGTGGTTCAGTATATGATCTTTGACAATGGATTCCATTAACTTGCTGAAAATAGAAGTGAGGCTGACTGGTCTATAATTGCAGGCCAGATTCCGTGCACCTTTTTTGTGAATAGGTGTTACATTGGCACACTTCCAATCTGAAGGTAAAGTGCCACTATTTAGCGATTTATTAAACAGGATAGATAATGGTACAGAAATAAATTCACTTACAGATTTGATAATAGTTATAGGCCATCCATCTGGTCCAGAGGATTTATTACTTTGTAGAGCTATTAGCTTGCTGAAAACAGTTTCAGGAGTGATTTCAATGGAGTCATCAAGGAGAGGGGAACTAGTTGAATCAACTGTTGGAATACTTGTGGTGTCCTCACAGGTAAATACACTAGAAAAGTATTCGTTAAAGTGAGTAGCCATTTCAGTATCGGAATGTATTGCAGAACCATCCGAGGAGACCAACTCGGTAACACCTGGGCGTACTTTTGTCCTTGAGTTAACATATTGCCAGAATGCTTTAGGCCTAGATCTGACACCTTGAGCCAGATTCTTTTCGTAGTCTTTTCTAAGGTTACGAGTCAAGCTTCTAAGCTGATTATTTACTGATTTAAAGTTTGCAAGGTCTATGAGAGAACGGGTCGAGAGGTACTTTTTCCAAAGATGATTCTTTTTCCTTTTCAAACTAAACACTTCAGAGTTACTGTATAGGCTTTTCTTCTCCTTGGGCTTGTAAGTAGGAACACAATTGTCAAGAGCATCCTGAAAGATTGACCTAAATTGCAACCAAGCATCGCTCATATCAAGGGGGTCCAATAAGGATACCCAGTCAACATCACCAAGAGTTTGCTTCATTAGATCAATATTTGCCGCTCTTGTATTATATTTCAAGTTGTCAGTCTTCTTCGGCTCCAAATAGCACAAAAGATCAAACTGTATACAAATGTGGTCGCTATTACCCAAGGGTGGAAGATGCAACAAGTTTGTAACCATATTCTCTTCGTTTGTGAATACTAGATCGAGTAGGCTTGGGGAATCACCCTGTCTAATTCTTGTGGGCTTGTTGACATGCTGAAACAAGAATAAATCATCTACTGAGTCGAGAAAAGGTACTATATGAGAATTAGTAGTTGAACCTGAAAGGTCTGACCAAGTAACTTCTTTAAAGTTGAAGTCGCCACATACTAATAAGTGAGAATAGTTATCGAGTTTGGTAAATAAATTACAAAGAGATGAAACACTAGTACTGAGATCACCCATAGGACTACGATACAGACAGCCAACTAACAGTGAATCAGATCCACAAAGTTGAATTCTAACCCATACTTGATCTTCAAGATCAGGTGAGTGAAAAAATACTTGATGAGCCTGCAGCTTCTCAGAGACAAATATTCCAACTCCACGTATGTGAGAGGTGACAGGGGTATATGTGTTTGGATCAAAGTTAACGTAAAGAGAATATCCAGGAAGTGCCAGTAGAGCTGAGCTAACAGTAGAATTTGGTGATTTAGGAAGCAATTCGGTAATAATAATTATGTCAGGGGGGTGGCTACCTGTAATTTGAGCTGAAAGAAGATCACGCTTATTTAAAAACTGATCAGCGTTTGTATACAAAGTTCTTAACATTGTATTACTTATCATTACTGAAGAACCAGCAAGACTTCTATCAGGAACAATTAGTAGCCTGCTGAGTGTTGGTGGTTTCAGCAATTATATTTACACGGGGTTGTCTCTGTGAAATAAGGTGGGGTCTATTCTACGGAACGGAACGGAACGGAACGGAACGGAACGGAATGATGGACTAAACTGCGGAACGGAATGTTTTCTCAGATTGAAGCTTGCAGCTTACCATTGCTGTACAAGTTATCAGTGGCACTTCCAGCAGGTAATCAAACGTACCCCAAGAAAGATAAAACGAATTTAAGGATCGATTGTGGGTTCTTGTTTGTTGTCATTAGTAACGAAGTACTAATTGTGGGAATAGCTGACTCAGTGTGTTCATCTTCGCATATATCAAGTAGGGAACTTAATGCATGACTTGTTTTTACTAGTATGTGAGTTATTTTTACTTACTTGACTTTAGGATGTACAGTCTGAGGCCCAGCCTTTCTAATCGGCATAAATCAGTATGTGTATAGCTACACTACATAGGAAACAAGTATGGTGACAAGCTGAATCAACTCAGTCTAAGCAGAATCTAAAGGAATTTTGTGCAGTGTGTGAGGAGCAAACATTCAGATACCTCAAGGAGGCTATATTGTGTGAACATCAATGATTCATTAACAGAGTAGTGGACTATTGTCAGATATCTCAGCCTGAGTACTGAGTTGAATTCTGGATGGGGTCTATTTTACAGAATGGAATGCTTTCTGAATCAACTTGCAGCTTGGCTAACTGCTATCATTGCTGAAATTGCATTTTATCAGTGGAACCTCCAGGAAAATGGAATAGGATAATTGTAAAACATTAATTAAGTGATTGTTTAGGTAATCATGACTTTATTCAGTCTAATAAACAGAATATATGGTTGATTGAGTGAGGTATCACTTTCAGAATGTTCAGACGACCAGTGATGAGATGCATGGATTCATCGAATTTTTGTTGTGGTTGGAGACATTAAATATCCAAAAGCAAACTGACTGTATAATATTAATTCACTTTCTTTATATTTTCTCAATTTTGAGCCTGTATACAAATAATTGAATTTTCCTTGTCAATAGAAATCCTAGAATAAGATGGGAGAGAAACTTATCTTTGTTTACCTATACTGTACAACCAAGTGTTTGTAATACTGATTTGTATGGGGGAGAGTGTCTAACTCTCAGTATGGCCTGTACAAACACCCTGCGTAAAGTTCACCTTTCATCAAATCAACACCTTTACTGGGGGATAGAAAACTGTTGATTAGTGTTGCTGAAGAAGGTAAAGCCTTTGTTCTGAAATAAGGCCGAGGTGTTACTTTAAGCAGGGTGTTTGGTGAATGCATTCAAGTTAGACTCTCCACCTTATTTTGAACTCTTGGTACAACTTCAAAGGAAAATGAAGAAAACATACAGATGAATCAATAAAATCACTACAGTAAGGTGAATTACAGACTAGTGAGATCTTGGTTAATTAATGACAGTGGTTGGAAATTAAGTGTGGTAGCTTCTTGTTCTTGAATATGTTCCAAAGTGGAAGTACAAATCAAAATGGGATATCAATGTCATTGTGAAAAATTTGTATACATAAATAATCTAGCATTACTATTTCATTTGTCCTCCACTTAAACATGCTACAACAGTACTAGTGTCAGTACATTGGCAGTGAGTCTACCTTGAAATTTCAACTCTAGAGTAGATCCAACACAGGACAGCCCGCACTGTAACAAATACATGTGATCCCATTGTAATTTCATGGACCAGCTGGACTGGGAATCACTTGAAAATAGACGAACAAATTTAACCCGTTTTGTTTGAAGTGAAGCATGTGAAATGTTACACTTAAGAAATCCTAGGATTCTTAGGTGGTATGTAATTAATGTGAGTGTTCCATTTCAGGTCTGCTAGATACATTGAAATTACACACACATCCTGGTCCAAATCACGTTTGCCTGGTGGCTACGGGCATGGTTTCACATGTGGCTTATAATAGAGATTTGGCTGATCTTGGAGTTTTGGCATTTAGCCTGATTCAAGGCTAGCAGTCAGACACATCCTTGAATTGTGCAACAGATAAAATCAGCTCACTATTGAATACGGCATTAGTCCACTGCACCAGCTGTTAAATAACTCCATGCATACACTTCAGTGATGTTTGCAGAATATACCCTCCTTGCGGTCTGCCAAAATGTTTGCTCCTCACACACTGCACAAAATTCTTCAAGTTTTAATTCAGCTGGCTCTTTCCTGTTACCAGTATCTTCCTGCTTGCTTTATTTATACACTGACTTATGACTTGAAAGACCGGCCCAGACTGTTTTCTAAAGTCTAAATAAGAAAAACAGCTCACATAAAGTTCCCTTCCGTATGGATGAACATCACTGATACAGCTTATCCCACAATAATACTTCGTTACTAATGACAACCAACAAAAACCCACAATCGATCCGTTAATTCTTTTTATCTTATGTTTAATCACCCACTGGAGATGCCACTGCTAACTTATAAGGGAAGTTTCAGCAATGGTAAGTTGCAAGCTTCAATTTGAGAAAGCGTTCCGTTCCGTGGTTTAGTCCATCATTCCGTTCCGTTCCGTTCCGTTCCGTTCCGTAGAATAGTCCCCACCGTGAAATAATGCCATTACGAATTATCAGATTAGTTTCTCCATTGGCCTTCCTTTGTTTTAACTCGTCAACAACCCTTTTGTGCTTAGCACGTTCAAGTCTTGTTCTATCAGGGACAAGGTATACTTTGTTGTACTGTTCGTGTCGCTTCAGAAAGTGAGAATGAGAGAGCATGAAAGTCTTGTCGTCAACATCTTCAACAGTCAATAGTAATGGTCTGTGTTTATTAGGGATCTTTGGTCCCAAACGAATAGCCTTGGTTACATCCAGATCCAATTTGAAAACTGTGTCACTTAGGGCCTTAAATGATTGAATATCAACGTTTCGGTCAGTGGACTCCGGGAAATTGTATGCGACAATGTTATTTTTCCTTCGATCTCTATCTGCCATCTCATCTATAATGTCTAGAGCATTAGTAGATGGACCAGCTCCTTGTACATACTTATATAGTTAAGTAACTAATTGAAATTGTACACATGTAATTGCGCATTAGCATTATACCCCTGGAGGGTCCTGCTGATTAACAATAAATAAATACCTAGGTAAGCAGCAAGTTCTATCCTGTTCTTTCTGCGGAGCACAGAATTTTAAAAATATTCTTTGCATCTCACGAAATACTAAATCGATAATTCTGTGACAACAATCCTGCCTCCGGTTTTAATGGTGAATCTAGCAATGGGATACTACAATGAACATCTCACAATGGTAGGGGGGCCATTTGTGAAAGTTGATTTTTCGGATTAAGGACTTGTAACAAAATATTTGGTCCGGGTGCATAAACGGTCCGGCTGGACTGCATATGTTCGACATAAATGGTCCGGCCGGACCAGCTATGACAGCAAAAATGGTCCTACCCGAGCAAAACTGGTCCAGATTATAAATGTCAATGCTATTAAAGCTAAGCCACTACTTGTTGTGATTAGCTATACTGAGTGACGAAATAATTACCTAACCGAGGCTACTACAAACTTAACCAAAGTCAAAGTGCAATGATTGATCCACTTCAAGTTACTGGTGAGCACCACTCCTAAGTCTTTTTCGTGGGTCTCATGACAATAGTAGAAATAAGATATCTAGTGTTGGAAGTAGATTTGAAGGGAACATATACACATTTAGTGAAGTTGAGTATCATATTAGAAAGGGAAGACTAATAATAAATGGAGTTATGAATCAATTGATTATCTAATCTATAGAGTGTCAGCCAATTTTTATATGCTAGCAGAGGTGGATCCAGACTTATGGAAAGGGGGTCAAAATGAACAGAAGCACTGCATTGTCCGGTAAGGTGAGATCAAAAAAATGTCACAGCCAGTTGATAATAGCTGCCCACCTCACCAACTACGTATTTATCGCTGATGGAGTACATAAAAATCCTTACATAGCTCACTACACACTACTGTGACTGCTTTATTAGAGTGATTGTTCTATTAGAGTATTTCGATCTTAGTACGTGTACTAAAATTTATGGAGGGGGTCAAGAGCCCTTGTATCCGCCCCGTATACTGACATGCATTTTCAGGAACTACGTCGTGAGCAAGGGTTTAATATATACGTTATAGCATCAACCATATGTGACCTAATTTTAGAAAACCGTCGATATCCGCACAATTTTCAAAATGCATTTTATTTGTTCTTTGTTTTCTACAGGGACAGGGGAATGGACTAGCCAAGTTTCAGCTTCCTAAGTTAAGCAGCGTTGGAAATACAGCACTAGACAGCCGGACGAACAAATAATTAGATTTTTTTTATATGTACAGAAGCTATCGAGAAAAGTATCTACAGGCGCTTACATAAACCATCATAACTTACTGATACAACGACGTACGGAATTGAATCTTGGCTCATTGTGTTCGCCATCAATTTGTGCATCTACCAAGGTATAGTTTTCCCCCAGGCATGCTTCTTTGTTCGAGAAGGAAGGTAAATTCACTGAAAAAAGATCGTCGGTAAATTCTTTCGTCATCGCAACGTAAACTAATGTCTGTAACTTTGGAATCTTTTTGTGTATGGAGATGAAACAAAGATTTTTGTACTCCCTATGGACAGGTGAACAAGATGATGCCCAGGATGTATCCATTGGCGGCTTAATTCGCCCACTAGCGAGGCGATAGTAACTTAGGAAATTATTTTCTGGAGCTTGCGTTTAATACCCATACTTTTTAAATGCGTTTATTACAAAAGTATTGTTGTGCGTATATCGACGGTTTTCCAAAATTCTGTCACATATTGCTTCAGATATCTTAACTTAGCTGCAAAATTCATGCCAGCATAATTATAGGGTGCATGCATGACAAACTGGGGCGAACCGTTTATGTTCAGATCGGACCATTTATGCACTGGCATGGGTGTTCCGGGGGGACCAAGTATGTAAGCACAAACGGTCCGGCCGGACCTATTATGACAGCATAAATGGTCCGCCAGGACCTTATTTTCCCGGACCATCGGTACGTTGACAGGACCCTACTATATGTGTTGATTGTTGCAAAGCATGTGTATATGTGTGCATGTACATGTACATCACTGTTAAAACACGAAATCGAACATGTGTAACAATTACGCGATTAAGATTCGTGAATAAAAATATCAATAATTTTCAGGCCTACTAGACAAACTGCTTAGATTAGTGAGCTGAAAATGAGTATGTAGCTGGAATAGTCATCGTAGAAATTCCTAGCAGTAGTACAGAACAATAGGTTTACAAACCACTGATTTATGATTCCAAAGCCAACTCCGTGTAGCAAATGCGAGATCGAGATACTCTAATTGAACAGTCACCCTAATAGAGCATTCAGCTAGTTCATGACTTACTCCATTATAGATTTCTATTACATTGCAAGTTATTCTGTAAGGAATTCAGCAGCAACCAGTTAATATTGTAGACAGCTTAGCTACAAGCAAGTCACCCTGTAGAGAGTTCAGCTACAAATATATCGCTGTATAATTACAACAAGTCACACTGAAGAGAGATCAGCTACAAATATATCGCTGTAGACATTCAGAATATTACAAGTCACACTGAAGAGAGTTCAGCTATCAACAAGGCATGCACCCTGTAGAGAGTTCAGCTACAAACAATTCACTCTGTAAAAATTTTGCTACAAATAAGTCTTCATGCAGAGAGTTTAACAACCAAAACCCACCATGCAAAGAATTCAGCTTTACTAACAAGTTACTCTGTAGAGTAATCAGCTAGAAACAAAGGAGAGCTCTGCTAGAAAACGTCACCTTGTAGAGAGTTCAGCTACAAACAAATTACACTGTAGAGAGATCACATAGAAGAAACCACCTTGTAGAGGGTTCAGCTGTGAAGTGATCACCCTATAGAGAGTTCATCTACAAAGAAACCATCTTGTTGAGAGATCAGTAAGAAACAAGTCACCTGTAGAGAGATCAGCTACAAAAAACCACCTTGTAGAGATTTCAGTTACAAACAAGTCACCCTGCAGAAAGTTTGGTTACAAATTTCACCCTGTAGAGTATTCAGCTACAAACAAATCACCTTGTAGAGTGTACAACTAGACACAAGCCACCAAGTAGAGAGATCAGCTAGAAGAAATCACCTTGCAGAGAGTTCAGCTACAATGAAACCATCCTGTAGAGAGTTCAGCTACAACTCCATTACCCTGCATACACTTCGGCTACAAAAAAACCATCATGTAGAGAGTTCAGCTGCAAACAAATCACACTTTAGAGAATTCAGCTACAAACAAATCGCCCTGTAGAGAGATCAGCTAGAAGAAGTTACCTTGTAGAGAGTTTAGCTACAAAGAAACCATCATGTAGAGAGCTCAGCTGCAAACAAATCACCCTGTAGAGAGTTCAGCTGCAATAGATCACTGTGTAGAGAGTTCAACTAGAAGAAGTCACCATGTAGAAAGGTCATCTGCAAATAAATCACCCTGTAGAGATTTCAGCTACAAACAAGTCACCCTGTAGAGATATCAGCTAGATACAAGTTACCCTATAGGGATCAGCTACAAACAAATCACCCTGTAGAAACATGTGTTAAAAACAAATCACCATGTAGAGTTTTTTTCCTGAGCATATCAGCTGTGCTGTCTGCTCAGTAACAATAATAACAATAATAATAATATTAATAGAGAGTTCAGCTAGAAACAAGTCACTCTGAAAAGAGTCCAGCTACAAACAATAAGAGTTTCAGTTACAGTTCAGTTATGTAACCTTATTACCTACAGTATGTGATTATCTTTCATTGTTAAATATAAAAAATAATTTCAATCAGACAAAAAGCTGTACACAAAATTTCTTCCTTTGTTCCACAATTCCTGCAGAGAAGAAAAAAAGTTAGAAGGAAGTACCAAAGCCATTTAATGGCTGGCGTTGTGGCTTGTAATACACAAAGAAATGATATCTAAGCCAAAACAGACAAGCTGTAAATAAGAGTGCGGTCCCAAAAAGGCCAGGATGAAAAACATGTGAAATCCAAAGTGGTGGCCAAGAAAACGTTGTGATGGTAGGTCAATGGTAAAAATTTTAATTATGAAAATTCGAGTGAATTTGGTGCCGAATCCTAGTGGAGGAGGCAACGCAAATTTACCTGAATTTTTGTAATTAATTTTTTGCCATTAACCTACCATCACAGCCATTTCTTGGCTGCCACCTTGGATTTCACATCTTCTTTCATCCTTGCCTTTTTGGGAGCCGCACTATTTTTTTACAGCTTGGTTATTTTGGTTTAGATATCTATATACATTATACACATTACATTTAAGCAAAAATAAAACCTACATGCCTGTGCTCTTTACTAATATCCCTCGTAACTGTGTTAATATAATATATACATATAATGTATATTTCCAGATTTGACAAAACCAGGTTTCTACACACATGCAGATTTAAGGATCATATATCATTGTAGAAATATGCTGTCTATTTCAAATAATTGACATGTTACTTCAAAATGCAATGTAAGAATTGTGTAAAAAAAATGTAGGTCACAAGCAGAAGCAGTGGTCAAGTTACAAGTGGTTAATAAATGTCAAAGAATTTAATGTATGTGGAAGCCTGGATTTAGTCATATATATATATATAAATATATATTTGTGTGTCTGTATATTTGTTGCAGACTAATACAGAAAAAGAAATGTTACCTTCCACTAAACACAGAAGTGATTCCGCATCATTATTAGATGAATATGCTGGTTCAACCATTTCCAGATTAGCTCATAAATTTTCAAACCTTGATGTTATTGATGTAAAAGAACTGAACACTGATGACTTTGTAGAATGGTTGAAAGCAAAAGGATTCTCTTTAGAACACTGTCAAGCTTTTAAAGGTAACATGCTAATATACACACATTTCACTTTTCAATTCTACATAGCTAGCACATTCAGACTTAAACTGGTGACCTAATACATGTACATGTGATGATGACATTGGCTCACAACTTTAACTAGCATCAAGACACACATTAGTGTGCCGTGCGTTCGAAAAAGCCGGCACACTATACTGTGGGTATATGCCAGGAAGAAAGAAAATGTCATTTTCATGCCTTTGTATCTTAGTGATCCTTTATCTGAAAGGAACCAAATTGCTTCAGAGTTGCCTTGCCAGTTAGGGGAGTCCACATTCCAAATTTGAAGGAAATCACCAGCTAATATCAAGATACAAGTGGCCAAAGTTTGATTTTTTCTTTGCTTTTTACTTTCACACACTTTGCAAAAAATTGCTATAAGCACAAACAAGTTATCCGATCATCTTGAAATTTGGCAAACTTAAAGGGAGTCCAAGGCAAATCCTTATATCAAATTTGGTGCAAATTCAATAAATAATTCAAGATTTATGATCAATTAATTGCATAAAACAAGATCGATTGTTGCCATGCCTACAGGATAAACCGCTTCACGTAGTGAGTTGAAAATCGGTATGTAACTATATTTGTGACTGGATTTTGGAAAAACGATCCAAATCGAACATTAGAAGTTTCGAGATAAACGGTTTTAAAGAATTGAAGCCAGCATACCTCTCCAAGGATAGGAAGCACGCGTATGAAATTTACACAAAAGATGCATCAATCTGTTACCTTTCAAGCCACTTCCAGTACTTGTAGCTGCTTGTACAGTTTCCCGCCAAATAAGATAGAAAATCTGAGCAGTTGGACGAGCGAAGTAGTATCACGAGTGCTCACAAAGGGGTGGAGGCTGGGGGGTGGCGGAGAGGGCAAAAGATAGGCCTAGATAGGCCTCAAAATGGAGGCAGACCACGATTGGAGTCCAGACACGAGATTATAGGGCTGTGCTGGCTCCTTAGTGGCTGATATGTAGCAAAATCTACATAGAACACGTCTGGCCAACATTATAAGGCTGTCCACCAGTAAACCACTGATTCTTGCCAAGCCAGGTCCTTCACAAGGCCTGAAACCGCCATTTGGGCACTCCACACCACCCAGAAAATACGTCTATTAAAACCAGCCTCGTGTAGTTTGAGTAGTGCTGAGTGTCTAAACTTGTAGTACGATAGTGTAGCTATCCACTGGTGGTGTTAGTTTGATTTTGCCTGATGTGCGATTTGGTTCGGTTCTGTAAAATCTGGTCACATTTGATCATGAAACAATCAGCATGGATTTGCTTCACTGCTTGTGTTGTAGTTACTAGTGACACGATGAGTTTAACTCTAGAGTTTCAGAGGGATAGCGTAAGTGACGGGTGAGTTACAGGATGGCCGAATTTGACAACGTTCATTCCTGTAAAATCCTCACGTGTAGTGGTCGCGTCATTTATTGTCTGCAGCGCGCGGTTTTTCATTACTGGCCGCGCGACTCACTGCCGCGAGTATTGATGTAATTAGTATAGGTAATCACACACATTGGAATGCAATTATGAAATAATTGTACTCGTAACAGCCAAAATTGCACTCGGCTTCACCTCGCGCAATTTTGACTGTTATTCGTACAGTTATTCCCTAATTGCACTCAAATGTGTGTGATTGCCTACTAATCGCATAGTAACCACTCTTCATGGTTTTTAGTACACATCTATCCAGTTGACTGTGGCCAATAACTTCTACCAGGTGATTGCATCATCCTTCTTTATATTAAATCGAGTGACCGAGGATTCCTTAATGTTAATGTAAATGTTTGTGTCTCATTATAATAATGATGGTCATCTCTCTTTGCTGTTGCACTTAAAAGGCTTCACCTGTCAGCAATTCTCATTGGCTACTCAAAATGTCTACAAATGTTGCGCTTAAAGGCTTCTGTTATTCTGATATTTTATTGGCTACTTTACAGTGCAATTACAGAAACAAGGCAGTGTGATTTGGGATTAATTGCACTCCTACTATTGGGACTAATGTATGGCTAATAATATAAATTCTGGAAAATAATTTATTGTAGTATGATGCATGGGCTGATCAAAGACTGCCGCCAGTGTTACAAATCAGTTGTAAACTGGTTTACAATTACAAATAATTGTAGCATGGCTAAGTAGCTCCTTTTAAACACATAGTCTGGCCATGCTCTAATTATTTCGAAGACTTCAAATGAAACCGAACATCAGACTGACATAGGAAGTCACAATACAAGGTTAATACATCAAGGACTGACAAGGAGGTAAATCACTCTGGAACAAATAATTGCACAACACTGTGCTCATCTGAATGAAAGGAAGAAATACAACTGCTAAGCTGAGTCGGTAGCTAACTGTGTATAGGGATGTGCCGATTTTGCCGGCAAAATTTTCGGAAAACTACGTTGATAAAAGCAAAGAGCAAAATGCTGGAAAAATAGGTGGAAAATTGGAAAAAATGGCAGCAAGGAATGGCAACTTAGCACATTATGTATAATAAAGATCGAGATACTCTAATAGAGCGAAATATTGAGCAAAATAGGTAAAAAAATAAAAGAATTGCTGGAAAGAAAAATAGGTGGAAAAAAAGCAAAATAGGTTCATCCCTAACTGTGTACCACAATAAATTAAGCTAACCAAGGCTATTATAGTGCTGCACCACTCAACAATGAACAAACCTCCGCTACACCAGTCTAAATGTTACAAAGTAGTACAATAGCTGGAGTTGATGGGCATTGATGATGGTACCTCATGCTCATGCATGGTAAAAGCGCTACCAATGAATTAACCAACCATCAAGACATCAATTAGTAAGTAAAATTGTTCCTTGTACATAGCACTCAGCAGTAGCCAGTAGCCTTACTTTCTTGTTCCTTCTGTGTTACAAATAAGTGCCTTTGATCTGTGCACGCCCCTATACCACAAATTAGTTAGAACACACCCATTCGGTTTGTATCTGAATTGTAAACAACTCCACCCTCAGGCCTGCAACACTTAGGTGTGATGTTTACAAATCAGATGCAAACCTCATGGGTGTGTTATAACTATTACTTGCGTCATGTGAGGTTGTATATATATATATATGCAAGCATGTAATTAGTTATAATAATTTTAACTAGTTAGACAGCTTCTTGCTGCACTTATTACAGTACCATGATTATTATCAGAATAGTCTACACAAACTGCATGAAACCCTTTGTTGTATCCATCACAGCATACAATTTTACTTCAGTTTTCAGAATTCTTGATTTACATTTGTGATGCTGTAAAGAGGAAAAATTTCTCTTATTCACTTTATCCTTATCTTCCATAAATGTGGTCACAATTCTTTTCTTAAAAACAGTGATACACGTGTCCCTGCTATGTGCTAAACACCACTGTGAAAAAGCTCAGAATAATAAGGTCTATAACAGTCTTATTATGTTAGTATTGGAATGAAATAGTACAGCATATATTAATAGATTAGGACTTTACTAACAAGCTTATTGAATACATTTAAGACAGTCATATATTAGAGATTAAATCACTAGTATAGTGCAGTGTATTATCAGACGATAATAAGCCTATTTCAACCATATATTGGCTACTATACTACTGTACTTTTTTACTTTCCTATAATCTGTGGCTACCTTAATTAAATAATTTCTATAATTATATTTGTAATGAATTAAATTCTGTAAATATATTAAAACCACTATACGTACAGCTATTAAATCAATGTCTCCTTGGCCGGCCATGACAGTATCAAATCAATTTTGTCATTTATCAGTCTTTATCCAACTGCAGCAGGTACGACAGTAAATACAATTCACAAGTTCCATTACAAATTACCTGTATTATCATCACTATGTAGAACTCTGTGATAATCTGTTAGTTGGCTTAGTAGAACTGTCCCACAGCTCTAATACAAATATGGTAAATATAATGTGTATTCTGGACAATCGTTGGACTTACAGTTTGTAACAATAAGAATCTCATAAAACCGAGACCTTGTCTGGAAACCTAGTATTACCATGTAGAATGGCGGCTAGGTCCCACAACTCTATTAACAATGGTAAATATAATGCGTATACTGAACAATCATTGTACTTACGTATACAGTTTGTAACAATATTTTAAAACTGAGGCCGAGTCTGGGACCGACAATCCATGTACAACTAAGACAAGTCTGATAAGACCAGGTCTCACAACCCTAAATGGAGGCAAACATAATTCATATTCTGGATTATTTGGTGTACTTACAGTTGTTATCAGTGAGTCTAACCAGACATAAAATAGCCATTTAGTATGTGACTTTGTTGGGCTAACGTGTTATGTAAGCTCACAAGAAACATCTGATACACTGATAACCAAGTCCAAGAATCTTGTAATCACTAAGTACAACTGAAACAAGACTAAATATAATATAATTTGCATACTCTCAGTGAACTTACTTTTGTTAGCAATATGAGCATGGTCAGTGAAATAAGGACAAACAAGATGGAACAGGTTCTTGAAAGCACTCAACTCATTTACAGTGCCAGACAAGGTAGCAGCCATCGGCTGTTGATAAAAAGTATGAAGACATGAGACCGGTTCCCAGAAGAAATGAGACCAGTTTCCACAAACCTAAACGAATGTAAATATAAATTGTATACTGGACACTCTCAGTATACTTACTTACAGATTCTAGCAATAAGAAGAATTTCCTAGAACTGAGACCAAGTCTGTAATTCCTTCCCTATTAAAAAGAAAATGAATAAAAACACAATCAGGCTTAGCACTTACAGCTGTAAGTATAATTAGAAGATGACGTTGAACAACTCCGTGAAAAAAGAACAAAACTGTCCACATATGGTCGCTACCAGATTCTTTAAAGGAAGCAGCTGCCATTGAAGGAAACTAACACTGCAGATGTTGTACACTGACAGCCTGTAGAACTAAGGGGTTCGACAAGAAACTGTACCACTGAAGAGATAATATACAAAATCATAAGAGCAGACCATGCATACTCTTACCGTTGATGGCTGATGAACTGTGTCCACTCGTCATCCGCCATAAGCTGAGATAACAGGATATAGCTAAAACATTTAATACGTACACAGCAACACCAAAGTTGAATCATTTACAGGCCATTGTCATACAATACACAATAAACAATTTAATACGGCTAAACCTATCGTACAAGCTATCATTTTAGTCTAATACTTACTCATCTAGAGCTGTTTTTGATTGCTGCCATCTAAGGAATTGTCCACTTGGCCGTGCCACTTCACCACTGGCTACAGCCAGCAGGGACGTACAGTTGTGGTCCATAACTATCATCGTGGCTCATTGGATGATGGCACTGATCGCGCACACTCTCTCCGCAAGATACACTGTCATATCACTCACATTTACAACCTCTGATACAACAATAGCGACAAAGATGGCGACTTAATTGCATCTAATACGCATGCGCACACCACTGACCCTTTCAATTTTAAACAAGCATTACTACGAACTTTTGCAGGTGTGCTAACTGTGCAAGAAAATCTAGATTTGTATGACTCTTAGATTGAATAATTAATTTTTCTGGTATTATATGCTTTGCTATATGAAAATGTGTGCGTATGAAATTATCACAACAAACTGAAGCTAGTTAGCTAGCTATAGTGATTAACAGAAGTGTAGCTACTTATTGTAAAATCATCATGACTTTGTTTGGTACAGTAAAAAAATTTAAGTCACATAAGATAGTGAAGCTAAAAATAATGAGATCTGATGGTGAAGCTAAAAAGTTATCACATTTAGTTAAGTAAACAAAGCCATACAAAGAATGTGTATTAAACTAAAGTATAATCGGTTTCCCATAATATAAGATGGGGTTTATACTAAACTATAAGATAGTTAGTGTAATGCAAGACTATACTGAGATTATTTGTATAGTTTAAGCCATTAGATATACCATCTTATATTCCTCTTTTTTCACAGTGCACATCAATTTGGCTATATTCACAGTCTGCAGTATCTAACTGCTTCCTCATATCACAGAAAATGTCTACTTATCTGTGTTCAACATCTGTGCAATAATTTGTCTGCCATCTCCAATGGCGGATCCAGGATGGGGCATTTGGGGCAAATGCCCCCCCCCCCTCCCTAACCTTGCGGAGGAGCCAGCCATACTTCTGATTAAAATAGCTACTAAACTTTGTCAGGCCAAGAAACTCATGAAAATATGCACATTTTACTAGCATTTATTACAAATTCACCTGAAACCAAAGCGAACCAAAGTCAAACTAGCCGAGAAATTGTCTTTCAGCACCTTTGTACGTACTAAGCGCCTCTAAAAATAATTATCGCGTCGCAGTTGTTTAAGACATTCAGGGCCTTTAAAACAACTTTTAAGACTTTACAACTATCTGAAAAGGCCAAAATGGCAAAAATCAACAGTGAGACACTACTAAGAGGTGATTATTTGCTACTTCAAAAATACAGCACTGAACTAGAGAATCTGGCTCTCCCCCAACCACTTACAACTTAGTCTGCTTGTGCCCCTCCCTTGCCAACTCCTGGATCCTCCCCTGATCTCCAACAATTGTGGTATAGGTTGAATCATACAGATGAATTCTACTATCACTGTTTATTTTAAAGACAGCCCAATGTTTGATTTTTTGACTTATGATAGTACGCATGTATAATTGTGACTGGCCCTTTGAAAATAGGGCATGTGGGTACCTGATTTTTGTCTAATTTTCAAACTTCTATCATTCATAACTTTTTATTTGACTATGCTCTGTGGCAATACAATTTCAGTTCCTGTTAAGCCTTTAATTAGCCCTTTGATGCAAGTTACAGAATGCAAATATTTTTTCTCAATACTGCTATATGACCTGTATTGTGAAGGGGTGTGGTTTGTGCCACACATGCCCTGTTTTCACAGGCCCAGTCACAATTTGTAAGTTTCTTTCCTGTTTCCTGAAAAGTGGTGATCATTTGTGTTGTAATAATGTACTTTGTAATCCACCACTTGAACAAAGTTGTATCTTCAATAGGTTTTGGAAAGCATTAATGTGCAGGACTGACAGTTCTTTACCATTGGAAAATCTTTGTAATTCTTTTTGATTAAGCTATGTATATACCTCCACATTTTGTCCAAAAACCCTTTTCTGATGTTGCATCATTTTCATCTTCACTACTATGATCAAGTGTTCTTAAGATATATACTGAGGAGAGTATCCTACTCTCATATACCCATGTAGAAAGGCATATCATGAAGTTATGATGTAACAACAAGATGTTGAAGTGTGTGACATATGGGCAGCCGCAAAAGTGCAAAAATCTTTAGCACCCTTCACACTTGCAATGTTCAGGATGACTGTATTCATGAATGGGCTAGCAAGAAACACCTACAAAGCGGTTTTAACCCATGAAGGAACGATATTAGTTCGATGAGAAATGTTTAGAACTGGAGTTAATTTGGTTGCTAGCGACTTTGTTAAGCATGCATTCAATCGTTACCATGTTCAACTAATGACATCATTAATTATACAAAGAAAAATGGGCAAACTCAGAAGTGCTCTGTCATAACTTCACGATATGCCCTTCTACAGGGGTATATATATGAGAGAAGGATTCTCTCCCCAGTATATATGTATCTAATCCAAAACAGCCAAGCTGTAAAAAAAGTGTGCGGCCCTAAGAAAGGCTATGGTGAAAAAAGATGTGAAATCCAAGGTGGCGGCCAAGAAATGGCTGTGATGGTAGGTTAATGGTAAAAATTTTAATAACAACTATTCAGGTGAATTTGGTGCCGCTTGGTCTTGGCACAAAAATTCACCTGAATTGTCGTTATTAAAATTTTTACCATTAACCTACCATCACAGCCATTTCTTGGCCGCCACCTTGGATTTCACATCTTTTTTCACCATAGCCTTTCTGAGGGCCGCACACTATTTTTACAGCTTGGCTGTTTTGGATTAGATTTCATTTCTTTTTGTATTTGTATACCCCAAAGCCGGCCTATGGCCAGCTTTGGGACTTTTTTAACCTATGTTTTTTTCTTTACTACAGGAAGAAGAAAAGATGAAGTAGATGTACTTTAAATATTTTATCAGTAAATGTACAAATTATATATACTGTATAATACATATGTGACCGAATTTGCGAAAAGGGGTCTTCCACACACATCCAATTTGCCAATTTTGACAATTGATAACTTCAGATTGGAAAGAGCTATTGCCTTGATATTTGGGCAGTGGTGAGCACCACTATAGCTGAATACATGGTGAAATTGTCAGGTTAATATGTTACTTGAACACTGAGTTATGGTCTCCAATGTTTACGGAATTGGATGTGCGTGGAAGACCCCTTTTCGCAAATCCGGTCACATATATTGATTACAGAAATCTCCATGGTGGTTTCTTTGTAACTGAACACTCTACAAGGTGACTTCTTCTAATTGCTCTCTCTACAGGGTGATTTGTTTGTAGCTGAACTATCTACATGGTGGTTTCTTTGTAGCTGAACTCTCTACAAGGTAATTTCTTCTAGCTGATCTCTCTACAGGGAGATTTGTTTGTAGCTGAACTATCTACAAGGTAACTTCTTATAGCTGATCTCTCTACAGGGTAATTTGTTCGTAGTTGAATTCTGTACAGGTGATTTGTTTGCAGCTGAGCTCTTTACAAAATGGTTTCTTTGTAGCTGAACTTTCTCCAAGGTAACTTCTTCTAACTGATCTTTCTACAGGGTGATTTGTTTGTAGCTGAACTATCTACAAGGTAATTTCTTCTAGCTGATCTCTCTACAGGGTGATTTGTTTGTAGCTGAATTCTGTACAAGTGATTTGTTTGCAACTGAGCTCTTTACAGAATGGTTTCTTTGTAGCTGAACTCTCTACAGGGTGATTTGTTTGTAGCTGAAATCCCTACAAGGTAACTTCTTCTAGCTGATCTCTCTGCAGTGTGATTTGTTTGTAGCTGAACTCTCTACAGGTGATTTGTTTGTAGCTGAACTCTCTACAAGGCGATACTTCTAGGTGATCTTTCTACAGGATTCCTTGTTTCTAACTGAACTCTCAACAGGGTGATCTGTTCATAGCTGAAATTTCTACTGGGTGATTTGTTTGCAGCTGAACTCTCTAAATGGTGGTTTCTTTGTAGCTGAACTCTCTACAATGTGACTTCTTCTAGCTGAACTCTCTACAGGTGATTTGTTTGTAGCTGAACTCTCTACATGGTGGTTTCGTTGTAGCTGAACTCTCTACAAGGTAACTTCTTCTAGCTGATCTTTTTACACTGCATATTTGTTTGTAGCTGAGTTCTCTACAGGGTGATTTGTTTGCAGCTGAACTCTCTACATGGGAGTTTCATTGTAGCTGAACTCTCTACAATGTGACTTCTTCTAGCTGAACTCTCTACAGGGTGACTTGTTTCTAGCTGAACTCTCTACAGGTAATTTGTTTGCAGCTGAACTCTCTACATGGTGGTTTCTTTGTAGCTGAATTCTCTACAAGGTAACTTCTTCTAGCCGATCTTTCTACAAGGTGATTGGGTTTTTTGCAGCTGAACTCTTTGCATGGTGGTTGCTTTGTAGCTGAACTCTCTAAAAGGTGACTTCTTCTAGCTGAACTCTCTACAGGATGATTTGTTTGCAGCTGAACTCTCTACATGGTAGTTTCTTTGTAGCTGAACTCTCTACAATGTGACTTCTTCTAGCTGAACTCTCTACAGGGTGACTTGTTTTTAGCTGATCTCTCTACAGGGTGACTTGTTTCAAGCTGAACTCTCTACAGGTGATTTGTTTGCAGCTGAACTCTCTACATGGTGGTTTCTTTGTAGCTGAACTCTCTACAAAGTAACTTCTTCTAGCTGATCTTTCTACAAGGTGATTTGTTTGTAGCTGAATTCTCTACAGGGTGATTTATTTGCAGCTTAACTCTCTACAAGGTGACTTCTTCTAGCTGAACTCTCTACAGAGTGATTGATTTTTTTTGCAGCTGAACTCTCTACATGGTGGTTTCTTTGTAACTTAACTCTCTACAGGGTGATTTGTTTGTAGCTGAACTCTCTACAGGGTGATCTGTTCATAGCTGAACTCCCTATAAGGTAACTTCTTCTAGCTAATCTTTCTACAGGGCGATTTGTTTGTAGCTGAGTTCTCTACAGGGTGATTTGTTTGCAGCTGAACTCTACATGGTAGTTTCTTTGTAGCTCTACAATGTGACTTCTTCTAGCTGAACTCTCTACAAGGTGACTTGTTTCTAGCTGATCTCTCTACAGGGTGACTTGTTTCTAGCTGAACTCTCTACAGGTGATTTGTTTGCAGCTGAACTCTCTACATGGTTTATTTCTTTGTAACTGAACTCCCTGCAAGGTGACTTCTTCTAGCTGATCTCTCTACAGGGAGATTTGTTTGTAGCTTAACTCTCTACAGGTGATTTGTTTGCAGCTGAACTCTCTACATGATGGTTTCTTTGTAGCTGAACTCTCTACAAGGTAATTTCTTCTAGCTGATCTCTCTACAGGCCGATTTGTTTGTAGCTGAACTCTCTACATGATGGTTTCTTTGTAGCTGAACTCTCTACAAGGTGATTTCTTCTATAGCTGATCTTTCTACAGTGTGATTTGTTTGTAGTTGAACTCTCTACATGATAGATTCTTTGTAGCTGAACTCTCTATAAGGTGATTTCTTCTATAGCTGATCTTTCTACAGGGTGATTTGTTTGTACCTGAACTATCTACCTGATGGTTTCTTTGTAGCTGAACTCTCTAAAAGGTAGCTTCTTCTAGCTGATCTCTCTACAGGACAATTTGTTTGTACCTGAACTCTCACATGATTGTTTCTTTGAAGCTGAACTCTCTACAAGGTGATGGCTCAGGTTTTAAGTAATCATTGTGTTGTAACTTACCAATGGTTGAAACTACGTGTACAAAATTTTTGCATGTTTTACACCAAATCCTTACCTTCTAGTGCATCAACTGTAAGTTTCCCACCATTTTAGAATACGTACGTAGTTTTAACTCAATGTTGACTGTATCAGGAGAGTTCCAAAAGGAGTGAGTGGGAGGAGGAGGGGAAGAGGCCATATAACCCTGAAACTTGCATGTAATTATAGTAACACTGCACTATAAATGCACATAATATGCCGATAAATTGGCATTTATGCATGCACCCAAACAAAGTGCTATAACTCAATAGCTCAATGGCTAAACAGTTTGTGCCATTGTATTTGTGATTTTAAAAGGAATAAAACAGTACCTAGGGGGAAAACCCTGAAGCCAAAACTCATTGAGAAATTATGTACTCAATTCAAACATGCATGCCAATACATACCTTCAGTACGTTACAAGCTAAATTAATCCATTTTCATGTGCGGTAAGTCCAGTTTTTCCATTCTCACACTATAAAAAATGGGTCCTTACATAAGAACCTTCTGGGGTGTTAATATCTGCCATTACATCTGGGCTCCCCACAGGTGTTCAGTTACACCCTTATGGGGTGTTCCATTCAATTATGCTTTGAAAATTTCCTATTATGCTTTTGAGCAGTGTTCAAAAATCCAGTCTATTATGCTGAAAATTATGCTATCATAATCAAGATTATGCTCAAGAGCTGACAGACTTATTAGAGTATATCTGCATTTCCTGACTGCTGTATTAAAGTGACTGCTTTATTAAAGTGTCTTGATCTTATCTCCATAATGTGTGAATAATCAGTCAAGAAATAGTAAAATAATAACACTGCAAGTTTTTTTGGTATGAAACGCAGTAATAATGTGCAATGTGTTCGTATTTTTGATGCACGCATTGCACAATTTAATTAAAAGTCTTGAAAATCATCCTATCGTGCTGGCATAATGCTTGATGCTTTTGCTAGCTTATTATGCTTGAAATTAACCAGCATAATTGACACGAGCCTATTAAGAACACCTCTTTTGTAAAAAAAAGAAGTATTCTGTGCTACAGAGTTCTTGGATAACGCTATGTGAGAACTGTACAATACAGCAATATAGGTCTGCAGCTGACTCAGTGCAATGCATGAAGTGTGTAATACCATAATAGCTTACATACTACATTTCTCTCCAGCAATGACTTCCTTGTCTTTTAAAGACTTTGGATTTGTATAATATATAATGTAACCACCGAATATAACTTTTGATTGTGGGATTAAAATATAGGAAGGCAATATTACTGAAGGAGTGAAGTAACACAAGTAATTTCATCAGGAGCATAGTTCCCACATTCTGTTTACTCTTATCTTGTAATAATTAACACGGGAGTGTATGAGGGCCTACTTCAATGTAGTATGGAATTACACCCTAACAGTCCCTATTAAACAACTCCTGCAAACAAAACACTTTTGAGTGTACCTAAACACTCTGTGGGTGTACACAAGGACCCTTAAAAGCATGGGTGTATACAGTATATAATGCCTCCAGTAGGGCATACTGGAACACACCATTTTTTACAGGGCAGTCGCATTTTAGCTATTGAAAATAAAAATATTATTATTTAATGAACATTTGGATAAAGTGCCTGTTAAATCTTACTGCTGCTAAGTTTCACAGCCAAATTAACTGAGATATCTTAGACCATGGAGCTAGTAATTTTACAAGCATAGGAAACCAAAAGTTGGGTGATTTATTCAGATATTTGAATGGGTAAAGCTAAGTCTTTACACAATGAAAACATGTTATTTAATTGAAGAAAAGTAACAAGAGTAGTTGAATAAACTATCAGAATCTCTTATATATTTACACTTATACACTCCTGACTGCGTGCGCAATTATCTTTTTTAGCTTGATATTTCTAAGGATTCCAGGGTTATGAGCAATTACTGTCTAGAGTCCCGGGAAAAAGAGAAAATTTTATGTGCACAAAGAGTAGGTTTTCCAAAATTTTCCAATCTATTATTTTAGATATTGTATTACATACTGTATGTGCAAATATTTTGCAGATAACAATGTAGATGGAGATACCTTTTTAATGTTGGATAAACAAGAGCTGTCACACATAGTTAAAGGAGTGGGAACAGTCAAGAAACTGGAAATCCTAATAGCTCGGGAGACTCAAAAAAATGTATGTGGTCTTTACATGTTGTACAGCGCATATACAATCATACAATGTGACCAGTCTTACATGTGAGCACATATGAAATTGAATGCTTTCTCAAACCTTTATGACGCTTCATAAAGATGCGGCCATTCAAATTTAGCCCTCATTAAGTATTTTGTTACATTAATGTTGTTTTATTTTTATATTATATGGACTACAGTGGTACTAATCTGTAAAGTTGATTTTTATCATGTAAAATGTCTCTAGGATGATTTTAAAGGTGGAATTTTGGGCAACACTTTAAAAGATTCAGGGCAATTTCTACTTAAATGGTACTACCGTACTGTTTGATACTAGCTTTGCTACCTGCCCTATGTGCAGGACTATTTCAGATTTCACATAAACCACAATAACATTAATCATTAAAGATCATGACCTAAAGTAGCATGCATGGTGATGTCTTTTATGTGAACCTTATTCCACCATCATGCAAGCCTAACAGTTAAAATGATGTGAACATGAAGGTTAGCTAAACAGCAGAATTGCATGTAAGCTAAACCAAACTTATCAAGACGTTTGCAAATTATGTGGTGCTGTCCTATCTACAGGCACTGTAATAACATGGTAAACAAAAAGTGTTTAAAGCAGTATTATTTATTGTAGCTATACTGCAAGCAAAGGTTTGAGCAAAATTAACTTAACCCAAAGGCGCACACTTCCAGCTGGCTAATTGTTTTTATAATTTAGGCAAGTAGTTAACATCACAAAAAATCGGAGTTACAAAGAGAAGGCACTTACCCTAAAAGAACACATAGGACAAACACACAGACAAACGATCATGCACCCAATTGCCCTCCCCATGCCTACTCTATACCTATCACATGTGCTATTATAAACTTTTCTATATGCTGTGGAAAAATACCAGATATACTATGAGAAATACCAGACTTACTATGAGAAAAAAGTTGAGTTGAAAAAGAATGCATCAAAGAGACACGTACACAAAAATGAAAAATGTCATAGGTGAGATTTAAACTCTCACCCTACCACAACAACTTTAGGGAGGTGCTTTACCAGCTGAGCTGTTTATTGTGTGGTTAGCAATGGGATGCAACTTATATGTGACTGGATCTACGAAAACCGTTCTTATCGCCCAAGACAGGAAGTTTGATTTTTCACACAAACACAAAGCTTAATGAATGCACTATCAAGTTTCACTGCCACAGTCGACCAGAGTAAAATGGTCTGCTTTTGCTGGCTGCTTTTCTAGAGCACAGTGGCGAGCCGTACAAGTGGTCTGGGGTCTTGATGGAGCCCTGGCCAACCAGGAGATGGCTGTGTGTGGCTGTACAGCTCTGTGGTGTTGGACAATGACCTGTGCTGTAAATTTTCTTCCAGTTCTGAGCCCTCAATGGCCTATAACTTGGACAAATTTATCCCAGCACGTCTCTTTTCAATTTTTGAACACCATCTTTCCTGCCTTCCAAGGCCCCCGCCTCCCACCCTTCTGGAACTCGCCTTACAAGGCCCCAGCCTCCCACCCTTCTGGGGCTCGCCTTCCACGGCCCCCACCTCCCACCCTTCTGGAGCTCGCCTTCCATGACCCCCGCCTCCCACCCTTCTGGAGCTTGCCTGATACAACCTCGGTTTAAAAACTATCTAAAATGGCGGGAAACTTAGCTGTTGACTACTTCTTCAGTGGATGATCAGGAAGGTAAGAAATTGTTGTGAAACGTGTGAAAATTTGGTATGCGTAGCTACCTCCATTGGCCAGCTACAACACACTGAATATTTAAAACCGACGTTTCTCGATACTTTTAAATGGGCGATAAGACCGGTTTTCCCAGAGACAGTCACATATTTTCTCTACATCATCAACGTGCTGTAGCAGATGAAGGAATGCATGTAGAAGCTTCCATAAACTTTGCAACATACGTAGCTGGATCGTGAGTATTTCATTTAGTGTGTGAAATGTCGACACATGCACAGATTGCCGAATAAGCATCATCAATAGCTGAAATATGAAAAAGTGGATCACAAAAAGGTGGCACTGAAGGAAAAAGTTGTCATGTGCAGGAATCAAACCCTGGATCTTTTGGTTAATAGTTATATTGCCTACTGCTTTGGCTGTTCATTGGTGGTTTTGACAGGAATGTAGCTCTGAGTTTTCCTCTACACCAACACCTTCAACGTTCTGTAGATAGCAAATGAAAGCACGTAGCGACTTGTAACAACAAACTTAGAGTTGCTAGATGATGAATACTTAATTTTATAATAAAGTCCCATATTGATATATGCACTGTTAGTGGCACCATGAAGTAAAAATGCAAGATGGACAGTTTTATATAAGATTAGTGCTGAAACAATTATTCGGTTATTTGATGAATCGGTCGGCATCACACTATTTGATTCGTTAAGGCACTATTCGAATATTCGTTAGCGCTTTGTACATTGTGATCAGATGGATAAAACCAGTCTTGAAACTTTATATTCTAAAAAAGTGGCATAAAGATTCTGTTTTAAAAGAAATAGAAATAGCTCTCAGGCTTTACCTTGCTCCCTAGCAAAGGTTTCAGTACTTATTGAACAGAAATTCATGCTAAAAAGTAATCGAATATTCGTGGCACCATGAAGTAAAAATGCAAGATGGTCAGTTTTATATAGATTAGTGCTGAAACAATTATTCAGTTATTTGATGAATCGGTCAGCATCACACTATTTGATTTGTTAAGACACTATTCAAATATTCGTTAGCACTTTGTACATTGTGATCAGATGGATAAAGCCAGTCTTGAAACTTTATATTCTGAAAAAGTGACATAAAGATTCTGTTTTAAAAGAAATAGAAATACGTAGCTCTCAGGCTTTACCTTGCTCCCTAGCAAAGGTTTCAGTACTTATTGAACAGAAATTCATGCTTAAAGAATAATCGAACATTCGGTCGTTTTGTTCACAACTATTCGAATGGTAAAAATTGCTATTCGTTTCAGCAATAATATATATGTATAGAGAGAAGGGCTATTCCAACTTTGAGATATAATTTGATATGTGATAGAGTGTAATCAGTCAACATATTTGAGCTTGATTTTGTCACAGCAAAAAAAATAAAATAGTGTCCCAATAACACCTATATGAACTCCTTCTTTAGTCAGTATTGGAACAACTAATTCAAAAAGTCCCTATAACAATAGAAAATGGACCACAAATCTACAAATAACTCCAGTGTTATTCAGTATTGGGGTGTGTGGTCTGATTTTGTCTGAGTATGGGTAAAATTAGTTCCAGCACCAAAACAGAAACAGAATAAAATTAATAGCAGTATTAATTTTGTATATGAATTATGCTGTGTGTATTTCCTGGTCCATTAACGTGCACATGCATTCATGCATTTTCGCATTATCAATATAATTATGCACAATGTTTGTATGTGACCAGATTTGTGAAGGACTTCTTCCACACACATTCGGTTTACCAACTTTGACGAGTCATAGCGTCAGATTGGAAAAGGCTATTAACTTGAAACTTGGTCAGTAGTGAGTACCTACCTAGCTTGATGGATATTTTTTTTGTTATTATGTTTCTTGAGCACTGCATGAGTTATGGTCTTCCAAGTTCATAGAATTACATGTGTGTGGAAGACCCTCTTTTGCAAATATGGTCACATGTGTTAAACAAATGATTACTGCTAGTACCACAGTCATATACTGTAGTGAGCTATTTGGATAAAGAAATCGCCACATATGTATTAAAAGGAATACTTTACTGCCATCATAGCTTACTGATCTGTGGAATGTTTTTCAAGTGTTATTCCTAGTAGTCCTTTCCATTTTGTAAGCGTGACAGTAAATCAAGGAAATTGGAAATGGAAATCGAAAACAGAAATGGAATGATCAAATTGTCATATAAATATGTCCCTAAGTAAAACTCATGTATAGTGGCTACTCCTTAAAGACCACCTTCTTGCAAACACTACCTCCATACAAAGACCACAACAAGACACACATTAGTGTGTCATTGGGCCCAAGAAGCCTGTGCACCACACCGTGAGTATATTTACAGGAAGAAAGAAAATGCAATTTTCATACCTTTGTAGCTCCATGATCCCTTATCCAATTGGAAGCAGTTTCACTACAGGGCTGCCCACCAGGTAAACCATGCCACATACTAAATTTGAAGGAAATCTTCCTAGCCATTTCTGAGATATGAGTGGACAAAGTTTTGTTTTAATTTCTATTTTTTTCTTTGCTGTAGTGGGGCTACAGGAGCTTCAGTTTCTTTTTACACACTTTGCAAAAATTGCTATAAAACACAAACTTGTAACTCCATTGTATTGATATTTGGCACAAGTAAAGATTGTATAAAGGTACATTTTCATACCAAGGTTGCTATGAGTCTGATAAATGTAACCCAGTCTGAGAAAACCGGTCTTATCGCCCATGTCAGCAGATTCGGTTTTTCACCCAGGACACAAAGCTACATGAATAAACTATATAATTCCATAATCAAAATCAGCTAGACTTGAGTGGTCTGGTTTTGCTGGCTGCTTTTCCCAAGCCCAGTGGCGATCCGTACGTGTGGTGTGGGGCCTTAATGGAGCTCTGGTCAGCCTGGAGATGACCGTATGTGGCTGTACAGCTCTGTGGTGTTGAATGAGTACCTCTGCTGTGAATTTCCTTTCATATTAGCCAGTTTTGAAACCTCAATGGCCCAAAACTTGGCCTAATTCATCCCTTGGCCTTCCTTTTCAATTTTGGAACACCATCTTTTCCGCTTTCCAGTGCCACCGCCTCCCACCCAATTTGCAGTTCGCCTGATACAGTCAACCTCGGTATAAAACTATCTAAAATGGTGGGAAACTTAGTTGTTGGCTACTTGCATAGTGAATGCTCTGGAAGGTAAAGATTTGGTGTAAAACATGTGAAAATTTGGTACACATAGCTTCAACCATTGGCAAGCTACAACACACTAAATACTTAAAACTGGCGTTTCTCGATACTTTTAAATAGGCGATAAGCCCGGTTTTCCCAGACTAGGTCACAAATATCAAAGGAGTTATGAGCGCTTATTCACGTAAAAAAAACAATAATTATTTTGTCATGGCTACATGGTAAATCAAGTAGAGGAATAACTTGAAAATTCGTGTGTACATAGGTCAATCATCATAGGAGTGCCTTTTGGTGGTTAGAACAGCAACAAACTTACAGCTACAAAGTTATAAAGCAAAAACCAGCAAGAATAAAATCATGGGATTGAGATACTCTAATAGAGCAGTCACTGGGGAGAAAAAAAGGTTCACGAAAAATGTTGAAAAAATGAACTGATCATAACCAGAATTTGAACCAAGGACCTCCACACCTAACACCTGCATCCTTAACCATTGAACCGTTGCTATCTCGGCTGATCACTTCACTTAATTTCTACCTTATTATCAATGAAAGTTCTAGCTTAATAAGTAAAACTGATCTACCAATAGAAAATCTAGATTGTTCTAGAACATTCTATGTGTGTTCTATTAGATAATTTCAGCAAAAGCAGAAACATGCACTGTATTAGAGCATTAGCACCATACTATTGTTGCAAAACTTTGAGGCTCAATCTAGTAGCTATTTCATCATATCAGAGTCATTTTTGTGTCAATCAGTGATATTTTATAGTATTAACTTAGTTTCGTCCCCAGAAAGTCTGCAAGAAGACTAGTATAACTGACTCGCACCAATCATCATCATCATATTCATCATAATAAGTGCTATGCTAGAAAAACTTGTGATACAACACACTGGAAATCATATCTCAGTTAAAGGTGCAAGATTTGGTTTTTGAAAATACAAAAAGAAATGAAATCCACTCAAAAACTGCCAAGCTGTAAAAAAAGGGTGCGGCTCTCAAAAGCCTGGGTGAAAAAGTTGTGAAATCAAAGGTGGTGGCCAAGAAATGGCTGCAATGATGTTAATGCAAAAAAATTTAGAAAATGGCTGTGTGCATTGTTAAAATTTATAAGCATTAACATCGTTGCAGCCATTTCTTGGTCACCACTATTGACTTCACAACTTTTTTCACCCAGGCTTTTGAAGGCTGCACTCTTTTTTTTATTTACAGCTTGGCTGTTTTTGAGTGGATTATAATTACATCTCAAAGATATATAAGGCAAACAGCTGTATTTAATCGAGACACACGGTAGTGTGTGGTGTGGTCCAAGAAGCCAGCGTGCCACACCATTAGTATAATATATTGACAGGAAAAAGAAAATACAATATTCACAACTTTGTAGCTCTATGATCCTTATTCTGATTGGAACCAGTTTCACTGCAGAGGTGCCCGCCAGGTAGGCCACCCTACATACCAAATTTGAAGAAAATCGTTGTAGCCATTTCTTAGATATGATTGGCCAAAATGTCGTTTTATTTCTTTTGTTATTTATTTATTTTATTTATTTTTTCTTATTCTTCATCGTTTTGCACACTTTGAAAATAGCTATAAAACACAAATGAGTACTAAGATCACCTTGAAATTTGGTACACATAAACACAGTCCAAAGGTGAATTCTAGTATCAAATTTGGTGCAAATTCGAGGAATGGTTCAGGAGTTATTACCGGTTATTCGCGTAAAATAAGATCGATCTGTTATTATGCCTACAGAGTAAACCGCTTCATGGAATGAGTGGAAAATCAGTTTGTAAATAGATCAACCATTGTAGGAGTGCCTTTTGGTGGTTGAAAACAATCAAAATTAAAATGTGTAACAATTTAGTGATTGAGATTCGTAAATAAAATTACCAATAATTTTTATGCCTACCAGGCAAACCGTTAGTAACAATGAGCTGAAAATTGCTATGTGGCTGGAATACTAATTGTAGAAAGTCATTGCAGTAGTACAGAAGAATTGGATTACAAACCATTGAGCTATGATTGGTATGATTGATTTTGATTTGATTTTTTTTGTTTAGACTCATGATGTTAGGCATAGCTATTCTTCCAAGTCAGAGTACACTGAGACACATACAAATACACAAGTACAAAATAGGGTTGGGCGATATACCGGTATGACAGTAACAAGGTGATATTACAGCTGGCAATAACCGATACCGCCTTGTTTTTGAAAAACCACCATACTGGTATAAACGGTTATTGCGATATCACAGCAGGAATACAGCTGCAACTACAAACTTGCATGTGTTAACAATGCCACATTGTACTTGTCAATCAATATTTCAGCCATCTTGTACTAGCAAACAAGCCTAACCCATGCACTACTACACAAAACGATGAACTAATTATTAGATAACAGGTGATACAGCTGCAACTACACACTTACATGTGTTAACAATACCACATTGTACTTGTCATTCAGTATTTCATCCTAGCAAACAAGCCTAACCCATGCACTACTACACTAAGCAATGCACTAATTATTAGAATACATGCGAGGCACGTGTACTGGATGTAACACTACTGTGATAATGCGATGAAGATTCTGGTCTCACCTTTGCTAGCTATATACATAGGAACTATACCTCCTTCAAAATTAATTTTATATGCAGTCCGATCCATGGCATCTCTATAAGTTAAGCTGGTTTTTCCAAACTCCTTGCAGTTCAGTGTGGTACATAGCTAGTAAACAAAGTCTGCCCATGCAAATATATGATGTGTAAACCATTTTGAGTGTACTTGCTATAGTTCATTTCAATACTGTGAAATTTGCAATAATTGTGATAATAAGCTCCACAATAACCATGGGAGGAAATTTTCAATATCGCCCAACCCTAGTACAAAACTGAAAAACATACAAGACACAAAGCAATACATTTAAATAATACACAAATTAACTATTATTGGTCATACAGTGGGTCTTCGTTAAAGTGAAAAATTCTCCATGCTTGTGGGGCACTTCAAATGGTAGCTTATTCCACCAACAAGTGGCACAATGTTGAAAATATTGCTGTGCTCTAGCCAGATGATGGTAAGTGCTGTTAACAAAATAGGCCTTATGCCGAGTATTATAGGTGTGAGAGCAACTAAATGTTATTGGAGGTTGCAGTTGCAGGCACTGGCATCTAAAACAGTGACGATGAAATTCTGCCAAGCTATGGATCTCAATTTCTTCTGATATGTTAGGCCAACCTAGCTGGTCACGTGGTACAGACACATGATCAAACTTCTTAAGGGAGAAGATTACCCTCACTGCCCTATTCTGTATGCTGTAAGTGGCCAACTTGGTGATTGAGAAGAGGGGGTCCCCACACTGGCAGGGCATACATGATGCGCGATGAAATGAGGGACTCCATTAGCAACTTAAGAAGGGAAACAGGTAGATGTTTGTGACTGCATCCAATGAGATGTAAATTGTAAGAGTACTTGCGACATACTTCAGACACCTGAGCATTCCACTGAAGACAATAATCAAACTTATTATACTTTGGCGGATCATAACTTGACTCAATTTGTAGACTCTCCCACCAGGAATCATAATGTATTAGATATCTTTGCCACAAACCGGCCTTCTTTAGTTACAGAATGTACAACAATCCCTGGTATTAGTGATCATGAGGCCGTCGTAATGCTATCTCATGTGACTGCAAGAACCCAACCCCCCACCTTACGGAAAATCTATTTATGGCGAAAGGCAAATTTACCTTCTATTAAGGAAAAAGTTCGACAGTTCTCTATAATTTTACAATCTCAATATTCCCCTGATCTCCCTGTCAATATTCTGTGGAATGATTTTAAAAATTTGTGTGACGACTGCCTCAGTTTAATACCTTCCAAAGTTACTTCTACCAAAAATCACCAACCCTGGATTTCCCCCTTCATAAAAAGGCTTTCACGAAGAAAGCAGCGTTGTTACAACAGAGCTAAACATTCTCATTGTGCTGAGGAATGGCAGTTGTATTATCGTCTTAAAAAAGAATGCCAAAGGGAATGTCAAAGAGCTTACAATGCATACATCAACAGCTTTATTGAGGCCGAAAATGGTAACGTAACAAAGAGGCTATGGTCATTCATTAAACACCAAAAAAAAGATCAATGTAGTATACCCCCAATACATGTTAATGATATTACTCTTACAGACAGCCAGGAAAAATCCAATGCATTCAACGATTACTTTACATCAGTATTTACCCAAGAAGACTTGTCAGCAGTACCTACAATGAATGGTATTCCTTTTCCTGAAATACCACACATTTCAATTTCTGAAGAGGGAGTTGCCAATTTATTACGTACTTTAAACCATCACAAAGCTACTGGACCAGATAATATTCCAGCATATTTCTTAAAAGAGCTATCAGAGGAACTAGCACCAATTTTAACTCTGATTTTTCAATCATCCTTACACCAAGGGTTTCTACCGGATGACTGGAAGGTTGCAAACATAGTTCCCATCTTCAAGAAGGGCAGCCGTACTCAGACTTGCAATTATCGTCCTGTCTCCTTAACGTCAATTTGTAGTAAAATTCTTGAACATATTGTTTACAGCTGTATCTTTTCACATTTAACTAACTATAACATTCTGGCTGAAGAACAACATGGCTTTCAAGCAGGCAAATCATGTGAAACTCAACTAATAACAACCATAGATGATTTAGTCAACTGCCTCAATGATAATGCACAAATGGACTGCATTTTTCTGGACTTTTCAAAAGCTTTTGATAGAGTACCACACTCCAGACTATGCAATAAACTATCACATTATGGGATCAGAGGCCCCCTCTTGTCATGGATCAAGCACTATCTTTATAATAGAAGTCAAAAAGTAACAATAGATGGCACAAGTAGCAATTCTTCCATAGTAACATCTGGTGTACCCCAAGGAACTGTTTTAGCCCCCCTCCTTTGTTTATGCTTTGTAAACGATATTTCCCTAAATATAGCCTCCAAAATCAAACTATATATCTTATTATATCGCAAAATCGAAACCAGAGATGATCAAAGCCTTCTCCAGGATGACATCAACAGACTGGTCAAATGGTCCAAGGATTGGCAACTTCTGTTTAACTTTAATAAGTGCGAATTTCTTTGCATCACAAACAAACGTTCACCATTAACCATAACCTATAGAATGGATGGTACAGCTATAAAACAAGTTTCATCAGTTAAATACCTAGGAATTACCATTAATGAGAGACTGAACTGGTCAGAGCACATCTCCAATATTTCCAAAAAGGCAAGCTCTGTCTTGGGATTTTTGCATAGAAATTTAAAATCCTGTCCACCCCACATCAAGGAATCCTGTTACAAATCCTTAGTTATACCAATTCTAGAATATTCGTGCACAGTTTGGGATCCCCATACTCAAAAAGATATCCTAATGTTGGAAAAGATTCAAAGGCGTGCAAGTAGATTTGTTACGAACAGTTACTCTTGGTCTGTTAGTGTAACTAACCTTATTAACAACCTTGGATGGAAAAGTCTACAAAATAGAAGAGCATGCATAAAAGCTACAATGATGTATAAGATATCTAATAACTTGATAAATATGCCTTGCAACCAATCTCTTATCCTTTGCACCTCCCACACTCGCCATCATCAACTCTGCTATCAGCTCCCTTACTCAAGAATTAACACTCACTTATATTCCTTTTTCCCGTCAGCCATCAGATTGTGGAACAGCCTTAGCCAGCAAACCATTAACTCTCCAACTCTAGATCACTTCAAAAGAACACTTATAATAACATGACTGTATGTACGAACTGTTTTGTAATATGTCACACCCCCATTTCCCACAACTCACCCACTTGTAATGTTGTGCCACACACTCTTTTTGAGGTTCTGCACATTATAATATATAATAAAACAAAAAATTTTCCTAAATACGATTGCTGAGTGACAGCTGTAATAAGTTGGTAATCAATCATAATAGTAGGATATTCTAACTTACTTTTGCTGTGCTTGGAAGAGAACCACATCACACTTGATTTGTTAATGTTAAGCCGCATCTTACTCTGAGAGATCCACTTAGAAATCAGCTCAAGGTTGTGTGATAACTTCTTCTCAACTTCTTCACAAGTATATCCAGAACAAATTAGAGTTGTGTCATCAGCAAACTGCAAGAGGTTACCATGGTGCACTAGGGAGGGCATATCATTGACATATACTGGGAATAAAAGTGGCCCTAAGGCACTTCCCTGTGGCATACCTCCATGAACAGTAATCCATGATGAAAAAGAACCCTCGGATTTTACTCTCTGCAAACGGTTGGTCAATTAATCAGTAAACCAGGCTATTTCAGTTCCATGGATCCCCATACTATTTAAGCTTTGCAACAGTAGTACATGATCAAGTGAGTCAAATGCTTTTCTAAGATCAAGGAAAGCTGAGCACACAACTTTGTTATTGTCTAAAGCATGTATGATAAGGTCAGTGACAAAAAGAAGTCTTTGGTCTGTGGATCTACCATGATGTTAGGCCCCCTGGTAAGGGCTCAACAATTGACTGGTTTCAAAGTATGTTTCAAGCCAAGCTGCAACAAATTTCCCAAGAATTTTAGCAATGATGGACTCTACAGATATAGGACGAAAGTTTGATGGATTTTTTGTGGACCACTTTTATGGACAGGTGTAATATTACCTCTCTTCCATTCATCTGGAACTGTAGCAGTGCGTAGAGACAAGTTATACAATTTGGTTAAAGGAACTGCTATATCAGCAGCAATTTCCCTCAAAAATTGAGCAGATAAGCCACCGGGATGAGTAGACTTCCAAATATCACGGTGCTTAAGAGCAAATTCAACTGTGTCAGCCTGTATTGATCTAAAATGAAATGATGTTGATTCACAAGCAGCATTAGGGACAAACTTGGAAGAGGGTTGATGATCAGAAGTCAGTGCAACATCACGAAAAAATTTATTTACTGAGTCCAGTGAGAGCTTGGAACTGATGCCTCCTTCTCTTTTCTTCTGTCTACCAATAACCATATTGATACCTGACCATAAATTACCTGCAAGTGAAGGATTGGATTGAGATAGCTTTAGTAGAGTGTTTAAATATGATAATTTTGCTTGACAAATAGTCACCTTCAGGTTATTTTTAAGTGACTTATAGTAAGCAATATCCTGTGCATCGTGAGATTTTGCAGCCCTCCGTTTAGCATGATGTTTATTCTTTATGGCTGTAAGTATATCAGGGGTCATCCAGGGTGTAGGTATTTTAGATGAAGAGGAGGGTACTGACTTCTAAGGAGTAAAACTGTTTAGAATAGAGAGCAAGGAAGACCAAAAGAATTCCCACATGTCATTGATATCATCAAATGTATCCATTACCTGCCAAGGAACAACTTAATTAATTCCCTAACTTTATCCCAATCACAATTTCAAAATGACCAAACTGACACTCTGGACGAACAGTCAACATATCAATGTCCATCACTTGAATCATGTGACCACTCACACCAACTGATTGCCGAACAGAAGAGACTGCAACATGTTTAGAAGTTATAACATGATCAATGAGAGTAGCAGAGTTATGAGTAACTCCAGAAGGGTCCAATAAATGTTGAACCATAGAACAGTCAGTTAGTAAATCAACATATTGAGCTTGAATAGTGGATTGAAGTCCCCAACAACAACAATGTTTTCACTGAGGAAACAGATCTCATTGAAGAGACTGGTTAATACTGTGAGTCCCTACTTGAAATCAGTAAAAGGAGATCAGTATACAGCCATAACAATAATCTGGTGTGTTTACAAGTAACGTATCAGCACACTATATTCAATAATCTACATGACTGTTCTAGCTTCTCATATATGGGTAGCTAGAAGCTTTACCAGGGTGACACAACATAGGTGAAGTATAAACAGTACATCCAGGTACAGTAACATCAGAACTTCCTGGGCAGAGCCATGCTTTAGTAAAGCAAAAATTGTAGCAGTCTTAACACGATTAGAAAACCAGAGTGATAACTCGTCAAACTTGGAACACAGACCTTGAATGTTATGATGTACAATTCTTACACCAGATGGATTGTCCTTCAGCACTAGCAAAATAGAATTTTTGTCATTCATGTCATCTGGGGTGACCTTAGAATCATTGTGACTATCTGTACACTGGCTATTACACTCTGTAAGTCATCACACACATCAAAGGATGGTAGAACCGAAAATAGACAAGACAGGCACAGCCATGAGATCTCAGATTTATCCTGTAACTCAGCATAAAAATCATGGTCAACACAAACATAAGTGATGTGAGACCATAACTGACACCTATCACACTGTAGTGCACATAGATTTGAACGAACCCACCTTCTACAGATGGTATATAGATACTTGAATGGGCCTGGATTCAGCGAAACATCACCACACAACAAGAGCATAAAATGCCAGAAAACCCCATGGTGACGAGCGTAATATGAGAATAGCGGACGAAAACCATTTTGTCCGACTGAGAACGTCTCCACAAATGAACAGCACTTCTCTTGATCACTCAAAATACAGTTTAAAGTTAAAAATGGAGAAATGTGACCACAAAACCGCTGGAAAAAGTGAATAGTCACCAGCCACAAAAACACATGTAACCACTTCCGAAACACCATTTTATATATTTATATTTTTTTCATTCGAAAGCCAACTATGTGTAGCAAATGCAAGATCAAGATACTCTACTAGAACAGTCACCCTAATAGAACACTCAGTTATGTTTATGACTTTCTCAATTATAGAATTTTCTATTACATTGCAAGTTATTCTGTAGGGAGTTCAGCTGTGAACAGTTAATTTTATAGACAGTTCAGCTACAAGCCAAGTCGCCCTGTACTCTGTGATCCCACAAATACTGCAGTCACATGCACATAAACACCTTTAAGTGTGTTGAACTATGGAAATGATTACTGAGCACAAGTACAAACTTTTAGTGAAGGCTAGATTACGAACACTTTAATTAATTATGGCATGCGAAATGCAATTTATTGCACAAAAACAAGCCTTTTGTAGCTAGTAAAATAATAATTTTTACAAAAATATCGTGGAATATACTTGACAACTAATCTGAGTGTCGTTAAATAATGATTTTTTTCAATTTCATTGATATTATGTACAAAAAATCAATTATTCTGACTGTTCTATAAGAATATCTGACTGCTCTATTGGAGAGTTTCCTTCAAGTTATACATAACATAGCTATGTTGCATTGGTTTAAGTTGACCTATATAATTTAATGCTGGCTTTGCATGCCATAGTAAAATCATTACGCATTTTTCTAAAAAAAATGTCTTCTTCCTCATACTCAACAGGGCGAAACGGTATAGTCTAAGCATAGCATCTGCATTTTCATTTTGTTATGCAATGTACTATTTGGTATGTATATGAAAACTGAAACCGAAAGACTGAAATTGGTCAAAAACTTATATTAAGTGGCTACTAGTGCTCACCTCTTCAAAAATACCACCTCTATGATAAGACCGCATAATTAAAGTGACCGTAATAATCCGGAGTATGCATCCAGATAATTAAAAGTGGGTCGAACCCAGACTAGAACAAAATGTGACCAGGATCTTTTTTCATTGACAAAGCATTTATATTTGAAAGTTTTTGTAACTGCTCTCCTTTTAAAAGAGAGGTGTCATATTTTGGGTAGAAGTTGGCACACATGAGCTTACCTCATGTTGGTGTGGTCGCCTGTTCAGTGTTGGTTTGAAAAGGAAATCAAGGAAATCACCTGCTATGAAACATGGAATTATTCTGTTCCATATCATTAGTGTTTTTCTTGGTCATTTTATTAATCACATGATATCTGTATATCAACTGAATTACCATTGCCATCACTTGTTGAGTAGTGGTGTAGCTACACCTGGGCATACCCGGGCTCTTTCCCGGGCATCACTTCACTTTTCCCAGGGCATCAGAAAATGGTTGGGTCATGCAGACACTCGAAATATCGTTTTTATCATTGGTGTTTACACCATAAAGTTATTATTAAATAATAAATTGAACAAGTTACCATGCAGAGAGATCATTTAGAAACAAGTCACCCTGTAGAGAGTTTAGCTACAAACAAAGCACCCTGTAGAGATAACAAATCACCTTGTAGTTTAACTACAATCAAATTACCCTGTTGAGAGTTCAGCTACAACCAAATCCCCCTGTAGAGAGATCAGATAAAAGTGATCAGCTAGAAGAAGTCACCTTGTAGAGAGTTCAGCTATAAATAAACCATCTTGTAGAGAGTGTTTGGATACAAAGAAACCATCCTGCAAGAACTCAGCTAGAAAAAGTCACCCTATGAGAGATCAGCACGAAACAAGTCACCCTGTAGAGAGCTCAGCTACAAATAGACCACCAGTCAGGGGCGTAGGGAGGGGGGGTTCCGGGGGGTTCAGGAACCCCCCTGTAAAATTTTGACTTCTGCAAGCAGGATCCTAACACACCATTTAGTGTGGCAGGACAAAATAAGTGAGCAATATAGTGTAATGGCACAGCACAACAATTGATAAAACTTACATTCATCTCTCAGGGAAGGATTTACAGAGGTAACATGAGCCCTCTTCAAAACTTGTTAAAAAGATCGATATACTCTAATAGAGCAGTCAGGTATATACTCTAATAGAGCAGTCAGGTATACTCTAATAGAACATGCATGTAAATATCCATGTCCATATGAAGTTTTTCAGACATTCCAACATTAAATGCAAAACTTAGCATGACCTTATACTGCTATAGCTTTGGTGTGCAGTGTTTAAAGATATAGAGCTCCAGTAATTTATCACTTGTGTTATGCGAAATGAATTCATGCTATGCATATTTGTATAGTTATATTGTTTTGATTGTCATTTGTATCAGTGGATTCATGGCTCCTATACCACAGTGAGATATAACCATCACTTACAGATTACTATATGTGTCTCTATGTGTTATGCTGTCTGTTTCCACTATAGGTGACTTTATCTAGTACTACCTTCATCCCAAGGGCACTTAATGTATCATAATTAATGTCCTTTTTGCATAAAATATAGCAATTTGCTGAGTTTTAATTTATTAAATATTAAAAGTCTCTCAGCAGCTGGGGGCTGCGCTCCCAGACCCCTGCTTCTAGTAACTCAATGCTGGTGCTGGAACCCCCCTTCAAAAAATCCTGGCTATGCCCCTGCACCTTGTATAGAATTCAGCTACAAACAGATCACCTGTAGAGAGTTCAAATAGAAACAAGTCATGCTGTAAAGTAGCAGCAAGAGTACATAATAAAAATGTGATTGGATCTACGAAAACCGTTCTTATCGCCCAAGACAGGAAGCCGGTTTGATTTTTTCACACAAACACAAAGCTTAATGAATGCACTATCAAGTTTCACTGCCACAGTCGACCAGAGTAAAGTGGTCTGCTTTTGCTGGCTGCTTTTTTAGAGCACAGTGGCTAGCCGTACGAGTGGTCTGGGGTCTTGATGGAGCCCTGGCCAACCAGGTGATGGCTGTGTGCGGCTGTACTGCTCCGTGGTGTTGGACAATGACCAGTGCTATAAGTTTCCTTTCATTTTAGCTAGTTCTAAGCTATGAATGGCCTATAACTTGGCCTAATTCATCCCAGCACGTTTCTTTTCAATTTTTTTGAACGTAGAGAGAGATCGGATAAAAGCGATCAGCTAGAAGAAGTCGCCTTGTAGAGAGTTCAGCTATGAATAAACCATCTAGCAGAGAGTTTGGACACAAAGAAACCATCCTGCAAGAACTCAGCTAGAAAAAAGTCACCCTATCAGAGATCAGCACGAAACAAGTCACCCTGCAGAGAGCTCAGCTAGAAGAAATTACTATGCAGAGAGCTCAGCTAGAAGAAATTACTATGCAGAGAGTTCAGCTATTAAGAAACTGTCCTGTAGAGAGTTCAGCTACAAACAAATTACCTTGTAGAAGATACAGCTACAAAACATCACCCTGCAGAGAGTTCAGCTACAAAAAATATCACCCTGTAGAGATATAAGCTAGAAACAAGTCACTTTGTAGAGAATTGAGCTACAAACATATCACCCTGTATAGAATTCACCTGAAAACATATCACCCTGTAGAGAGTTCAGCTAGACAGAAGTCACCCTGTAGAGAGTTCAGCTACCAACAGATCACCCAGTAGGGATTTTAGCTAGAAACAAGAGATAAACTACAAACAAATCATCCTGTAGAGAGTTCAGCTATAAACAAATAACCCTAGAAGGAGTTCAGCTTGAAACAAGTCACCCAGTAGAGAGATCAGCTAGAAAAAGTCACCATGTAGAGCAATCAGCTAGAAGAAATCACCTTGTAGAGAGTTCAGCTACAAAGAAATCATCCTGTTGAGAGTTCAGCTACAAATCACTCTGTAGAGAGTTCAGCTACTAACGAATCACCATGCAGAGAGATCAGCTAGAAGCTTGTCATCCTGTAGAGGCTTTAGTTATGAACAAATCACCCTGTGTTATGTATGAACATATCAACCTGTAGAGCGTTTAGTTAGATGCAAGTCACTCTGTAGAGAGATCAGCTAGAAGAAGTCTCCTTGTAGAGAGATCAGCTGGAAACAAGTCACTTTGTAGAGAGTTCAGCTACAAAGAAACCACTATGTCACTAGAAACAACTCACCCTATAGAGAGTTCAGCTGCCAACAAATAATTCTTTAGAGAGTTCAGCTACAAACATATCACCCTGTAGAGTGATTAGATTGAAACAAATCACCTTGCACAGAGTTCAGCTACAAACAAATTTCCCTGTAAAGAGTTCAGTTACAAACATATCACCCCCTATAGAGAGATCAGCTAGAAACAAATCACCTTGTAGAGAGTTTAACTACAAACAAGTTACCCTGCAGAGAGTTCAGATACAAACAAATCACCCACCCTGTAGACACTTCAGCTACAAAGAAATTGCCCCGTAGAGAGTTTACTGGCAAACAGATAACCCAGTATAGAGTTCAGTTGGATACTGTAGAGAGACTCCTGTACAGTGTTCAGCTTTGAATACAAGCAAATCACCCTTTAGAGAGTTTAGTTACATTTCAAGTCAAACAGTAGAGAGATCAGCTGCAAATAAATTATCCTGTAGGGAATAATTGGCATGTAATTAATGTATGTAAATAGTTTGTATAATTACTGATAATATCAAAAATAGTTGAAGTATTAAAAATTTGCTTTAAATCTTTTTCTTCTTCCTGTGGTAAAGAAAATAATATGTGTTAAAAAAGTCCAGAAGCTAGCCATAGGATGGCTTTGGGGTATACAATTACAAACAGAAGTGATGTGTAATCAAAAACAATGCGGCTCCCAAAAAAGGCCATGGTGGAAAAAGATGTGAAATCCAAGGTGACAGGCAAGAAATGGCTGTGATGGTAGGTTAATGGTAAAAATCTTAATACTTAATAACGACAATTCAGGTGCCATGACTAAGCGGAAAAAAATTCACCTGAATTGTCGTTATTAAAATTTTTACCACTAACGTACCATCACAGCCATTTCTAGGCCACCACCTCAGGTTTCACATCTTTTTCCACCATGAAATTTTAGGGGGCTGCACCTTTTTTACAGCTTGGCTGTTTTTCACTGTGAAAAAAGAGGGATATAAGATGGTATTTCCAGTGGCTTATTGAATACAGAAAAGCTTGGTATAACCTGTATTATACTAACAATCTCATGTAAGACTTCAGTTAATGTGTTAAATATACTGAAACCATATATGCAATGGTATAGTGTGGGCATTATGTTAGATATAAGCTATTTGAGGTAATGTGGTAAATAAACTGAAACCATATATGCAATAGTATAGTATGGAATTATACTAAAGTATAAAATGAGTATAATACAAGATTCATATTAAGGCTTATTTGTATTCAATAAGCCACTGGAAATACCATAATTATAACCCACTTTTTGCACAGTGTTTGATTAGATTGTACATATCAAGAAGCTTTTGGTTTATAAAAGTTTTGCTATATCCAAATGTGCAAAAATCTTTTGTTTAAATTTGCAATTGAGTTTTACTTTTGCACATGTCCAGAAGGTAGGCTTTCCATAATTTTCACAATCTACAATTTTTAAATTTCTTTTTTTCTGAAAATCCATGCTTGTGCTGGTTTTTTACTGACAATAGCGTGATAGTGTGAAACAGTAATTACTCCAATAATATGGCAGTAAATTAAAGCAATCAAATTATACTATGTACTACCAAAATATCATCTCAGAGCTTCTAAAAAATCTAAACACATGTTCTCATGACCAAGCCCTCATTGTTTACTTTTCTCTACTCATTAATTCTGACCAGTAATATCCAAGATTAACTCAAATACTTCTTTCGACCTAATGAATACGAATCCAAGGATTAAATACTTTTGCAATACTTTTGCTTACAGTAGGTACTTTTTCATATGCATACCAAGCACCTCACATAATGGTTAAAAGAAAAGCTGAGCATGACAAGCATGCTAAACTAGGGGGAATCTGGGAACATGCACTAAGCAAAATTTAAAAAATATATATAATGCTTTGAGATTGAATTTAGCATATTTTTAGTTGTAAAACATGCTAGAATCATTCCAGCAATGTATTCTTACTTGTGTAATTTACTTCTATGTCACTCAAAAATAACATTGTTTATACAAAACTTAATTCTAGAGGCACTTCACTGTGAAAAAGGTGGGATATAAGATGGTATTTCCAGTGGCTTATTGAATACAAATAAGCCTTATTATAAACCCTGTATTATACTCATGTTATACTTTAGTATAATGCATACTATACTATTACATGTATGGTTTCAGTTTAATTACCACAATACTTGGAATAGCTTATATCTGATATAATGCCCACACTATACCATCACATATAAGGTTTCAGTATGTTTAACACATTTACTAAAGCCTTATAGGGATTGTTAGTATAATACAGGTTATACCAAGCTTTTTTGTATTCAATAAGCCACTGGAAATACCATCTTATATCCTTCTTTTTTCACAGTGCTTGTCACAATCTTTCATCTGAACTACTGCTGAGGAGTCACTGTGCAAGCCGATAGGTTAATAAAGTCTTTATGGATTGTTCATTAAATAGAAAGATGAATTATAGTGTTATCTGATATGTTGGTAGTAAGTATAGACAGTTGAGTACTTAAGAGATGACTTGAAATAGTTAGCCAAATTATTTGGGGATAGCCCCCCAGCCAACAACTTCCTACGCCAATGTTTTTTTTTTCTTTGTGACCATTTTTGCTCTAACAAACTATTTTATTAAATAACTTGTATCCTTTATTTAACAATTGTAATTAATTAGTTGTAGTTATAGATAATTATAATTGGTACATAATAATGAAGACTATAATGCCAGACACTGGTTGACCTTCAGGACTACAACTTATATTTGTTGCTGTATTATAAATAATTCCTGCTAATTGTATTGTTCAGTAAAGTTTAAACAATTAATCCAGCCACTAGAAATAGTGACTAAGCACATGCCCCAACTATTAATGTACTGAGAAGTGAATTGGCCATTCCACTTTGTTTTCAAGCATTTTGTGTCCATTATATTAGATTGCACTACAAACAAAGAACAGTTTGAGAAGTGTCTCTGCAATCAATCCAGTCACTATGAGATACTCATGACAGCCAGCTACATTGAAGTCACCACAGTTTACTGCAACTCAGCAGCTACACATGCAGTAGTGGAGAAAAAATGGGACACAAATAGGCTATTATGCTCCAAAATCTTCCAATTATTCTTTCTGGATATTTTTTATTCACCTATTATTCTCAATATTATTCCCCATCTACGTACCTATTATTCCCAAAATTATTTCTGAAATTAGTGCTATATATAAGCATATTAATTATGAATTTATATACCTGACTGTTATAATAGAATTATGGGCTCAAAGTTGATTGCTCTATTAGAGTGAGTGACTGCTCTATTAGACTATCTCAATGTTTTCAACCGTTTTTATGCTTGCACTGTTTCAGTGGTGTATTCAAATTTTTACAACAGGCTACAAAGAAAACTTATAATTTTGTACCAATTATTCCTGGAACTCATCTGATTATTCCAGAACATTCCCTAATTCTTTCAACCACCTATTATTCCCAAAATTATGCTGGCATAACAGATGTATGTCTAGACACAAAGGAGGACAGTGATAAGATTCATGATGCATGCATGAACAGTAAATGCTGTGATTAGCAAAAAGGCATGCGAAGTGATGTTGAACAGTAGCATAACCACAGTTGTTTGAAAGTATCAGTTATATAGTCAGTTAGCTGAAAATACAGTAGGTACATATTTTTGGGTATGCTTATACCTTACCAATACCTTAATTTGTTATGAAGAGGTAGGCGTGATGCTGGTTATAGATGATATGTCCAAAACTCAGCATCATGGAAGAAAATGTGATGCTGCTTTGGTTTGGGCAAGAAAGCCCAAACCTTCAAAATCTGTACTATACAGTATTAATAGTACAGATCATGGAGATTTTCCCAAACCGAAACAACATCATGTTTTCTTCTGGGTTTTGTACATATCATCTGAAAGCCCATTTACTGCAAATCAGCTACTACATATATAGTACAGATTTAAATTTGAATTTAGCTACTGAACAGGAAGCTTATGCTGATTTGTCTAGGGGACTAGCCCAAAGTTACATTCACATAATATTATACAAATTTACATAAAACTAATCTGTGGCTGGATCTGTGAAAGTGGGTCTTATAGCTTCTCCAAATTTTCAGGTTTGGTGAGTCATAACATGTGTATAAAGCATTGTCTAGAATTACATCCAGAAATAATGCTATGATATGAGTGTAAAGTGACTAATTTTTAGGCTGGTACCATACTCACAAGTGAAGTTATGGATTTTCAAGTACATGTAATTGGAAAGGCTATAAGACCCCTTTTTGCAGATCCAGTCACATTTACATATGTGACCAGATTTGCAAAAAGGGATCTCACACACATCCAATTTACCAACTTTCATGATTCATAACTTTCAGATTGAAAAGTCTATACACTGTATATATTGACCTGAAATGTGGTCAGTAGTGAGCACCAATATAGCCTAGTACACAGAAACGTTTTCAGCTTAATATGTTTTTTTTGAGCACTTAGTTATGATCTTTTAAGTTCATAGAATTGTATGTGTGTGGAAAACCCATTTTTGCAAATCCAGTAAAAATATATTAGTTCAAATTTGTTACAAATGATTCCAGGGAATTGCTGGCACACCATCTATTTAAAAATGTTCATTATTTTAGGTAAAACTGGATGATACTGTCAGTCACCCACTGATACCTGCATCAAGCAACAAATTAGAAGACTTGTCCAAGAAAATGACTGCCAAGGTATGTTGTTATCTTTTCACAAAGCTTGTCAAAAATGTAACAATAAATGCAATCATGTGCATGTTTCATGTGACAGAATCCTCTTACAAGAATTTGCTCATATTTAAACTTATTTGCACAGAGACATACCCTGTGTGGTTATAATTATGTACACTTCAAACATTTTGAAATGAAATTTACACTTCAGATTTGCCAACTCAGGGATTCACCATGGAATAGGGCACAGTATATGTGACCGAATTTGACAAAAAAAGGCTTCCACACACATCCACTTTTATGGCTTTGAAGAACTATAATTTAAAGTTGGAGTATGCCTTTTAGTTTCAAATTTTGACCTGGTATTTTACAATGCAATGGAAGAATTGTGTGATAATTTTAGGTCAATAGCTTACTGAACAGTCAGGTTACAGTTTGTTAAAGTCAGAAAATTGGATGTGTGTGGAAGCCTTGTTTTGTCAAATTTGGTCACATATACTTTTGTAAATTCAATGTAGTTTCAGTTAACATGTTGATTGCTGTGGCACAGCCCAGGAGGCGATGATGATACCACTATCATACAGTACGATGAAAGTGTGGGCATGGACAGTAACAAAATATCACCCAAACCCTGCTTCGATTTTTCTTCACAATGACATGACAGTATTGGTTGGGTAAAACCAAGCCGAAATGTGCTTTCATATTGACCCAAAAGATTTTTGTCAAGTTGCTAGATATTTTTTTGACGGAATTTTCTACTGCCTGCCTGATCCATTCAATCAAGCATCACAGAAAACTGGATATAGCTACAGCCCTACTTCTTTCGTGAAAACGTTTCAAATTTACTCAGGAAGAAACCTTTGGCATATCGATAAACATACAAAGCACTTGTATTATATTGCTTTTTATCTTTCTGTACCAGTGAAGGATCTTCATCACGAGTAGGACTACCATCCACGGATGTAGCTATATGTTATACAACATTATGTTACATAATGCATGTATGCCAGCAGACATGTGTTGAAGATGTTGCAGTGATAAGTGAGCATCAGAGACAAGTGTTTGTTTGTAGCAAAATTAACTAACTACTGTGACCGACAATGTTCAGTACAGGCATGGATCTGTACAAGGAAGTTCCACTCTTAATGGTAGACTCCCCCAGCAATGTTTCACTGTTAAGTCTTACCATTTAGACCTTCAGAAATGCAACTGATGCCTTTAACAGTTGCTGTAATAGCTATAGAAGATAAAGGCAATATTTGTTTTTAAAGGCACCTATTGCAAAAATGTAGCAGTTTCAATTGATATTTGAACTATTAATGCACTAAGCAAAGGTAAAAGGAGTATAAAATTTTGCAATGAATGTTTCTTGGGCTGATAAACAAACTTTATTGAATTGAAGAAAACTTGTCAGTTAAAAAGAGGGGTTCCATTAGAGCTTTGCCCCTGCATTAGCTGCTTATCTTGTTTGCTTCATCATTATCTGGACTGGTAGGATTCTTTTCTTCATGACTTTCTTTGTATTTCTTCACATGATGTGTCAAGCAAACCACATAATATAGCTATATTTCCATGCAAACAAAGTGAATGAACCTTGTGTTAAGCTAAATAACTTGACAAACTTCTAAGTGAATACAGTTTGGCAAATATGTTTCTTGGCCTGCGAAAACAGGGCATGTGGGCACAAACTACATGCTGTCACACAACAGATGATATCTCAATACTGGAACAGAATATATGCATTCTGTAACTTGTGCCAATTAAATGCTAGCCAAGAGCTGAAAATTGCATTACCATAGTTTAATGGTATAAAACGTTACATAATTATATGAGCATTGGAAGTTTTAAAAAGTAAGCAAAAATCATGTGCCCACATGCCCTATTTTTGCGGGCCCAATAACATAATTATGTGGTGCACTGTTAAAACGAGGTGTTACAGGTACACCCATCGTAAAGGTGTTCATGTACACCCATGGTATTTACAACACCCTAGGGGAGTATTGTAGCACTTGGGGTGTTGTTGAACACCACAAATGTCATTTTACTCCCCAATAATAGCTAAGCCACTGTAAGGGTGTTTGCCTACACCTAGGTATATTGAAACCCACAATTGGATGCTTGTATTGAAAATTAGGTTATAAGTACAGTTTGCTAACTTCTATAAGAGTGACTTGGAAACAACTATGTGGTAAGTATAAGGTTTTGCAAATATATTATTGCGTACTGCTAATGTGCTTTGTTGTTGGTAGTCATTGAGTATAAATTGAAATCAACATGAAGGTTACTGGAATGCTATAGCAAGCCTACATTTCTTTTCAACAAAATGCCACCATGGAGAGCACTAGAACACCTTTATAGCTATTCCTAGAACACCCTTAGGGAATGTTGCAATGCCCTTGTAACACCTTTTAGTTGCTCCTAAAGCACCCCTGGGGAGTACTACAACTCCCTTCAAAGGAGTTTAATTTAAACAGCAGTTAGAACTCCCCCAAAGGTGATTGGATTACACCCTATTTTTAACAGTGTGGGTTATACTTTTAACTAATCGGCAAAATTTGCTGCCTACTTTCATAATCCAGTATAATTAATTAACTGTCAGTTTTGTGAAAAGAGTCTTCCTGTGTGCACATCCAATATGCCAACTTTAATGATTCATACTTCAGACAGATGGCTTCAAATATGGTGAATTGTTAGCACCAACATTGCTAAATTGATGAAAAATTTTCTGGGCTATGCACAGCACCTACATAATATGTGACCAGGCCTGCGAAAATAGGGCATGTGGGTACATAAAATTTACCTACTTTTTCAAAAGTTCATCACCCATAACGTTTTATGCCACAATGCTACAGTCATGCAATTTTCAGGTATTGTTAAACATTTAATTGGCTTTATAACAAAAGTTACAGAGTGCAAATATTCTATTCCAGTCTTGAGATACAGCCTGCTGTATGACGGGGTGTAGTTTGTGCCCACATGCCCTGTTTTCGCAGGCCCGGTCACATATATGAATTAGTACCTATTTTTAAAAATCCAGTTAGATTAATTTACATTACTATTATATACAGTACATCTAGTCGTCATGAATTTGCAGAAAAATCCACAAATTAGTATTAAAATTTTTCAACTAGAGTAAGGACAATGTAGTACTATGATCAAAAGTGTTAAAACAATGTGGATTGGAGTAATATGTAATGTCTAACTGCTGTATAACAATAAGAGCAAATATCCACACTGTTCTGTTGAGATTGAAATGCAACCGTAGGGATATTTGCTTCTTGGACATTACATACTACTCAAATCCAGCTTGTTTCAGCACTTTTTATAGTGGTACTATATACATTGTCCCTACTCTAGTTTAAAATTCCTATCTTTTCTTATACTAGTTAATTCACGTTTCTATATATTTTGATTACAGTAAGATGAATTATGCAAATTTCATTGGCTACTTACAGGTATCTTAATGCTGTAGATCCCCTATTTCTGTTTCAATAGCTGGGGCAAAAAAAAAACAAAAAAAAACCTACCAATTAAGTTCCTGTAACATTGGCAATGCATAGGCAATTAACTTGATAGCAAGTGCTGTTACAAGTTACAGACAATTGTATCGGCCTTGTTTCTATTAATGAGCACTACATTTCTTGTGACACAACCAGCTGAGAAAGTCCACAAAGCAGCCATGCTCTAAATAAGTTAGATATTGAAACACAAATCCTCACATCCTGTAGTAGTGCCCTTACTTCACTCGGGTGCCACAACACAGGGTCTTTCAAGTTTATAAATTCCTTTGAACCCTTTATTTCAATGTCTAACAATGGCATACTTACATATAGTGTGTGTGTGTGTGTGTGTGTGTGTGTGTGTGTGTGTGTGTGTGTGTGTGTGTGTGTGTGTGTGTGCATGTGTGTGTGTGCGATGGCATCTGCAAAAACATGACACAAAAAATCCACAAAAGCATTCTTCGAACTCCTGTTTATTAAAATTTATTATTATAATCTACTTAGCTACAGTACCACCCAGAGGTAATGTTACAATCCCTCGCAAGTGCTTAAATCCAGGCCAAGACTCGACATGACACACAACTGGAATACATCACGTGTGAAGGCACACAGTTACTGGAGCAGCCACCAGAAGAAGCTCACATGTCATGGCTACACATGGTGAGTTAGTTAGCACACACATGCCAAAGGAATCACAGGTCATAAATTGGCTACACGACTGTCAACTGCTCGCGAGTGTAATGTTACATCTGGGTGGTACTGTAAGAGTACCGTTTAACAAAGTTTCAGCCTAATATGCCAATAACTTTTGAGGTTACAGCTCTTCATGGTAGCAACAGCATAAAAAATGATTAGTACAGCAAGTATAGGGAAAATAAATACATGTGTTTACTACAACAGTTCTGACTTATAAATGGAATAGTGTATAGGGTTGAAATTTGTGGCATTGTGTTAGCCATGAGTAGGGTAATCAAATACTGGGTAAGTAAGTCTTTTTCACCTTTCCTTATCTCAAAGGAAGGAAAAATTTGTGAAGAATGATCAATTGCATAAAATTACTTTGACGTGACATAAACAAATAGCCGTAACTTGCATTCCTTTGAGTCTACTACACACTGAAACTAAGATTTGTTACTCCTCCTGAGAGGTGAATAAGATGATATCAGATGTTTTAGATGACAGGGAGATGTTTTATTGTTAGTCCCTTCCTTCATTAAGAAAAAGGCACTGAGAACCGCTCATTGAAGGCAAGGCAGACTAACACTCATATCTCGGGAATTCTTGCATGAAACAAAATATTTTAAACTCCACTTGCTTTGGGGATCATGATGCTACCAAGGTGTATAGTGTTATCACCCTCCTTTGTTATGAAGCAAGCTCTTTAAATAGTCAGATTTTTTTTTTTTGATTTTATAAACCTTCCACCCATTGCGTGTTTATGAAGAAATTATTTTTCAAAGTAGTACTGAAAAGAATAATGATTGATATAACATAAAAACAGCAAACTACAATTAAAATAACTACTGTAGCTACTAAACAAAAGAAACTGGCTACAAAACATGTACACCTACAAGTTACCTTGAAGCTAACTACCTTACAATATGTGACCAGATTTTACAAAACCGATCCAAATCTCACATAAGGCAAAATCAAACTAAAACTACCAGTGGATAGCCACACTATATCGTTCTACTAGCTTTGACACTCCGCATTACTTAAACTACTCAAGGCTGGTTATAACAGACAACTTTTCTGGGTGGTGTAGAGATATCGAAAGGAAGTATTTGGCCTTGTGAAGGGTCTGGCTTGGCAAGAATCAGTGGTATACTGGTGGATGGCCTGATAATGTTGGCCAGGTATTTTTCTGTTGATTTTGTTACATATCAGCCACTAAGGAGACAGCACAGCCCTGTAATCTCAAGTCTGGACTCCAATTGTGATCTGCCTCCATTTTGAAGTCTATCTCTTTCCCTCCCCACAATCCCCACCCTCCACCTTTTGTGAGCACTCGTGATACTACTTCACTCATCCACCTGCTCAGATTTTCTATCTTATTTGGTAGGAAACTCTACTAGTAGCTACAAGTACTGGAAGTGATCTGAAAAGTACGTAATGGATTGATGCATCTTTTGTGTAAATTTCATATGTGTGCTTGCTATCCTTGGTGAGTTATGCTGACTTGAATTATTTAAAACCATTTATCTTGAAACTTCAAATGTGCAATCTTAGATCGTTTTTCCAACATCCAGTCACATATATATTCTACTGCAATAACTACAAAAATAGGTATTCAGGGAAGGGAAATCGTTTTCTCCACCCTGCAGAGCTCAGTATTTTAGCACCATTCTAGCATTGTTTATTGCATTCTACCATAAAACTAGGCTTGCACAAACATAATATGGCAGATTCAGTCACAAATGTTTATTTGATTTAAGTGCTATATGAAGTTACTAAACTCAGTGGCCAGTGTTCTCATCTGTGGCAAGGTACTCATGTGGCTTGTGTCTATCACCACGATTTTCCACAGTTCCAGTACCTCATAAAAGAACGGCCGAGCTAGAAGACACAAGCATTGCTTGCATGTGCTCTACTGGCGACATTACCTGTGAGCTGTACTGTAAATAACTAGCAGGAATCTGGATGTCTGTAGGTTTCTGATGCGGATACCTACTACAGACCACTCCATGTCAGTAATGAACTCAACTGTGGCAAATTAAACCTCTAGCAGATTAGGCCTCAATCTTAATAGCCCATTACAGTACAAAGTACTGTATTATGCGTAGTAATATTACCTAGAAGTGCATACAGGAGTAGAAGGTAGCACTTAGTTTCATCCAGTTTAGGTTTTATTATTAGAAAAGTGGCACTCCCTCTAAAATAAATTATATGTAACAAAGTGCTAACGAATATTCAAAGTGTCTTAATGAATCGAATAGTATCATGCTGACCGATTAGTCAAATAGCCGAATAATCGTTTCAGCACTAATATCAATCAATCTTGAACTAATCCTTTCTTCACAGTGTAGCTGTAAACTAGGTTTTTACCATGTTTTCATACTATCCCATTGTACATCATGTAAAATAAGCAGAGTTTTAGCCTCTCTGGCAACCAATACACAAAAATTATGCATATTATGCTGGCATTATGCTCAATACTTTTGACTACCTATTATGCCCAAATTGTGATGGCATGTTCAACGTAGGCCTACTTTGCAGTAACATTCATCAGTCACTTTAGCTCTCATTGATATTAATGTGTAGCAGGTATTCTAGTCACCTAAACAAGACTAACACTCCCAGTACTTGGACCATTTGATTTATCTACAGCCCTCATTTCTCTTGGTTGGCTAACCGTGTTTAATGAATTATTCTTAAAATCTGATCAAACAATGGTGATAATTCATTAGAAAGTGTAAGTGTTTTACAAGAAGATCAGAGTGATGAAGACAGACCTCATGGTGATTGTATTGTTGAATCTCAGTAGAGAACAAATCACATTCACTACTACCATCTTCTGTTGTCTGTATAAAAAATTCCCTAATCGAGACAGCAAATCTGTTCCTATTACAGTTTAGCTGGAGCCCCCTTCTATATTTGGACCACTACTGTTGTTGAATACCCTGGACAACTCATGTCAATCTTAATTTGCAGCACTATCTTAGGATTGTTCTCACTGTAGTACTGCAGAATGAGAGAGGTTGGTTCCAAATGGATATGACTGCTGTCCTCCACTCCAATAGGGTCTGTCTTGGATGGAGCTGCTGTGCCAAAATCTCTAAAGAGCTTCAAATTGTATACTTCTTACTGGGGACCCAGTATCTAATCAGGCCTCCACCAGTTCCCCTTCTACTTTTACCAGAGCTTTTAAGACAGGACCCAACTGAATATTTCCAGTGGAGGGCTCTGATGTAATGCCATGCATTAGAATAACTACTGAATCCAATGCTTTATTAACCTCAACATGCTAGACTCTGAGGGTTGATCACTTATTGCAAACTTTGATTGGCTATTGTCAACAACATTTTCCACAGTTGTAACATTTGAAAGTACATCGACTCCCCTTTTACATCTTTTGTATTGTTGGAATTAGTAAGTTTGTTCCCAGTAGCTTCTGTGTACTTTTACTGCATAGAATAAGGGCATTGCCTGATCAAATGAGATAATGACCCACAGTTATAACACCTAAGTCCTATTTCAAACTTAACCCTTTCATGGCTGTAACTGGATTTATCCGGCACAATGGTATAAAACACACGCTGAATGCAATTCCAACATGCTAGCACTTCTATTGTGCGTTTCATAGTACGATGCGCTAGCCCTAAAGCAGGCATGCCCACAGAGGTCCAGTTTCTGGGATAACCAGATAGTTTGCGCACTATTGCGGGTTTATTACATAACCTAGTAAAACTTTTCTCTCGAAAATAGGGCTATTTCGTTTATGTTTGAGTTGATAGTAATGTTTTGAACAAAGATATATTGCTGTAGATAGGCTAAGACAACCGGAAAGTAGCTGTGGATGGTTTTTCAGACGTGTGGCGTGATTCAATCGTGTACGTATACGCATGTGTGACACTGGATTTGTGATAAAACTCGAAGAAACCAGCCATGAAGATGATGATTCAGTAAGGAAACAACATAAAATAGTTTCTTACACTGTAACGCTTATTTGTAGATAGTTTATTAGTGGCCGCCTGTTTCTCAAGGCTGCTTTTAGCGTAGTTTGTATGTAGTATTGTTGTCTTATAATTACTTTGTGGTTGTATTTACGTAAATAAAAACAACCCTGTCGAGATTGTTAGTCCACAGCGTTTACGTACAGGTATAGTAACCAAGTGGTTTAGTGTACAGTGAGGCTTATACAGCATGATTCGGCATGCCTTGTAAAGCGCGCTGGGAAATTCAGCCGTGAAAGGGTTATTAAATAATTAACACATGATCTTTATAGTCTAAAGCAAGCATATCATTCTCAGGATTAATCACAGATCTTGAATTACCAGGAAAACATATACCTTGGTCTGACTCAATGGAACCTCTGAGCGGGTAGAACCAAAATGTAGCAACCTAAACCTAGCTTTAGAAAGTAATGGACTAAAGCTATCCTTTATTTCCACTACGTACCTTTGACTTTATTTCAGGAAGGAGTCCAGCTACAAATTTATTTACTAACACAGTCTATCCAATTTTTTCCACTTCTTTTGTACCTTGCTGTACACTAGGGTATGCCTTGTTGAAAACGGAATGAAAATCTTGTGCATACTGATCTACTGTCTCCATTATTCCTTTTTTTTGTCATGAAATAAACTTATTAATTCTATCGATAGCTTGACTGGTGTAAACCTATTACATAATTCAGCAACTAATTGTGAGTAATTGGTATGCTGCTCCATAGTGCAGGATCAAAAAAGCATAAGCCTGACTACCTAGTCTGGTAATCAGGTTCACGAGTTTAGTCTGAGGAGACCAATTACAAATATCAGCAATTACTCTAACTACTCTTGAATTGTACCAGTTACTGCCTCACTGCCATCTAATTCTCCACTGAATTTGGGAAGGGGTAGTAACTGCTGAGCCAACAAGACAGATCCTATCTCATCAACATGAGCAGTTGTGGAACCAGTGTGATTATTCCACCTAAAATAATAGGAAGGTTAACATGAGCAGTTGTATGGTTTGTGTTTACTGTTTCGATAACTCTTGTTCTTACTAAAGATTGATCACCTCGTTCCTCACATGGGACACATTATGAGGAATAATTCAACACAACACGTGCATTATCATTAATAACAATTGGTACAGATAACTCTGAACTACCAATATCAGTTTTACTCACCATTTCACATGTGTGCTGCTCTCCAGAAACATCTTCCTAGCCAATCTGTTGTACCCTATCAGTAGGTCGTTTACTGGAACAACATTTCAATGACTGCTGTTGATCCACAATCAGTACACAAGTACTTCCTATGACCTGAGCTTGGTTAACTGAAAAATCTTCACTCTGTTTAACTTCTCTAAGTGGTGTAAATATCACTTTTCTTCTTGCATTCTGTTTCGGTGTTGCAATTTTTGTATTTGTTGAACTATACTGTCTTCATAGGCTTCCCACTGATTCTTAACTTTTGCTTCTGCCTTTGACATTATAACTCTATAGTAGCTTCTACCCTTTCTAACTTCCCTGCTAACTATGCACACTGCTACCACAGGAAAAAATGTGGCATTTCCTGTAGCAGGATATGTGCTGGAAATTTACAGGACAGGTGACATTTCCAGCACATATCCGGGAGATGGAAATGTACAGGAAATTTGCAAATTTCCTGTACATTTCCTACTACATGATAGGGCACAATTTCCTGCAGATTTCCTGCACTGGACATATGAAATTTCCTACAGATTTCTTCTATAAGGTATTTATGAAATTTCCAATACATTTCCTCTATACAATATCTATGGAATTTCCTATAGATTTCCCCTATACAATATCTATGAAATTTCCTACAGATTTCCTCTATACAATATCTATGAAATTTCCTACAGATTTCCCTTATACAATATCTATGACATTTCCAACAGATTTCTTCTATACAGTATTAATGAAATTTCAAATACATTTCTTGTACAGTATCAATGAAACTTATACATGTGGTAAAAACTGTAAACAATAATATCTACATGGTACTACATTATATACAAGTACACAGTTACAAGGGTATAGTATAGCTACAAGTTAGTCACATAGTACAGTACCATATATCAGATTTTGTGACCCATCACGAAATTTCTTTTGCTTGGGACAAAGTGTGATCACCTGGGCTGAACCTGTTTAATAGACTACCATCTTTATCATCATATCAGCATGTTTACTCCTTAAGCTTGAGTTGTAACTTTCATTAGCTCATCGTATCACTCCTTGCTAGATGTCTCTCTGCTCTCTTGGTGTATCGATGTCACTTAATATCTTCTTGATTGATAGCTATTTCCACCTTGCCCTTAAGTTCGGCATATTACAGCTGCTCCACTTTATTGAAGTTTCTGTAAATTGTATAATGTAACTGAATGCACGGTATAATACACATTAACAAAAAAATGCAACCTACACTACAATATAACTATTTTTCTTGGACATTTAAGAAAGTTGAACGATGCAAGATTACTGAAAACAGATCCAGTGTAACCATACGAAAAATGTTTGTGGTCAGGGCCAACAAATATGAAAAACTGAATACATTAATACTATGCATAGAAAACACATTAATAGTAGGACCTAATGTATTTCGCAGACTGAACTCGCAGACAGGACTCGCAGACTGGACTCATGCACTGAACTAAACAGCTTCTTAACAGTTATCCAGGCATTATCTAGCTCCTGTACCACTGGAAACACCATTATCAAGCTAAAACTGTTGAAGCTGCTCTTCCTACAAAGTTACACAGTTCGCGAATGCACTAATTTAATAGAATGTTTACAAAACATGTGTACTTGTGCATACTAGCAGTGGTGGAGGCTATTGTAGTTGCGTAGGATTAATTCCTTTGCTGCTTTACTGCTTAGTACTAGTGGATAGGCTACTGTGAATGACCAGAAGTAAATACTTAGCGATGTTGTTAGTATTGCGCTATCCGCTTAATGCTGCCCGCTAAGTTAGTTTACATCTAAAAATATGTTGTCACTATATAGACTGTGTAGAAAAGGCTATGTATAGCCTATATCTAACTATTTATGCACTATTATAACGTCTTGTAAATATTCTAATAAATTAGTGCACGTGCGATATTTGTGACTTTGTAGGAAGAGCAGCTTCAGTAGTTTTAGCTTGACATTAGTGTCTACAGTGGTACAAGAACTAGGAAATTCCTGGATAATTGTTAAGAAGCTGTTTCTAACTTAGTGTGAGTCCACTCCACAAAATACATTAGGCCTATTAGTAGCAGGTTGGCAGCTATTCTTGAAAACTAGCTCCTTAAGTGGCTGAAATACAGCAGAATCAATACCAAAATCTTTGGCTGGCTGTTGAAGGCCATCCACCACTGATTGTCATGAAGCAAGGTCCTTGTGTCAAAGCCAGAAAATGTGACTAGAGCCTGACAGGGCACCCAGAAAACATAACCTCAAGAAACCAGTTTTGAGCATCAAAATCGCCGGATAGTTTGATAGTGTAGCTACCCACTAGAGGTGGTCGTTCAATTTCCCCTGGTGTATAATTTGGTTCCGGTTTCTAAAATCAAGTTACAAATAATGGTAAAGTACTGTGTGGTATTATGTTCAATCCAAATGCACCTGGGAATGCATACATACTACTCAAGGTACTACTTAGCACAATTACTGTAGGCAAGATATGAGCAATGTAGGATATAAGGTTACACATATTTTGAACAGGATGTCTGTTTGTGGCCTTGTTTAATAATACACCACAGATTAAACACATACTACAAACAAATACATAATTACAAACAAGACTTGTAATCACAAAAGAGAACCTCACCTACAGACCAGGTGACACATCAACGACATTCAGTAACAGCTCAAACTCAATTGTAGGTTGGCATCCTGAGGTCCGATGGACTTTTTCAACAGGTGCTATAGTCTTAATGATGTTCACCATCTTGGAAAAGCTACCATTCTCTTAATATATCTGGTGATACATTCTGCTGACGAGTAACACTATATTTATCTCCAGACATACTATTCTATTGATGAGTGCGATTTTGATAACCTGGATATAATAAATATTTGTGTACTGGACTAGGCGACTCTAAATGATGCCTACCTTGTTTTCCTGCTCCGAGTTGTAGTAAGAAGAGCTTGTTGTTTCCTCACATTAGAAGCAGTGGCAATAATACCATTCCTTTTCACATACCCATATAGAATTATAGCTGTTAAGGTAGGCGGGTGATGTGCGAGTAGTGACTTGAGTCCAGAACCCCTCGAGTCGAGACGGCCGCTTCACTGGCATTCTTTTATTTCACTACTTGCTTGCGGAGTCTTCTCTTTCTCTATGTCACAGAAGAACGCTTCGATTCTCTCCAACTTTCTGCCAGCACCTGCCAACGTCGCCATTTTTAATGTTCTTGCGCAGCATAACAAACGCCTCAACTTTTGTCAGAAAAAAACTATTAAGTTGCGCGCTTAGGTTAAAATCGATCGGTAAAATTCTTGCTCTTTGCGACCCACCCAACCTTTTACTCTAGAAGAGAAAGAGAGTATCTTCCCTCATATTATGTACAGCTAGCTAAATATTATACGTAGCTATACCATAGATTATATAGAGGGCTATAATCTATGGTTTTAAACTCTAGTGCACAGACTAACGTACGAGAAGCCATACAATTGCACGTAAGAGTTTGCTACTTGATATTATTTCAGCCCTTCAGTACACTCAGACTTACTTCAAAGATTCTGTTGAGCAGCATGCAACTGTCAGCACCCAACTAAATTACGTTAAAAATGCTTTCAGATTGCTGCATCTCAGGCTTGAGTGATGAATTTAAAATTTTTCCTGGTGGAGGGGGGGCCTGACCCCAGACCCCCTTGAAAATATGCTACAATTGCTATGCCCTCAACTGTGGTGGCCCACCCGCCCCTATTTTGCCAGAGCCAGCCCTGCTTGGTAGTCTTGTTTGGTTACACTTTGGTTCACACTTATCAGATTTGATCAATTTAATTGTTCAGGACAAGTAGTGCAATCTGGATCCAGAGGCAGAGATGGTTTCAGTGCCCACAGGTGATTAGTGCTGTGAGCAACTAGCAATCTGGCTCAGTGCCCGAGACATGCTGAAACACGTAGTAGCTACTGTAATACATGAAGGAGTTGATTATATAATTACAGGGGAGGATCCAGACTTTTAAAAGGGGGGGTTCCACTTTAAATTGCAACTTCAGTCTAGCTGTAAGTTGAAGATCAAAAAAAAAACAAGGTCATTACCTGCTGTCAATAGCTGCCCTCACCATAGATTCCCTCACCAACTACATTTCCTTATTTATAACTGTATACATATAGCTTGCTACACTGCTCCTCAAAAGACTACTGTGACTTCTCTATTAGAGTATCTCGAGTAAGAGAGGCTCTTCTTTCAAAAGGGGGGTTCCATGGAACCCTTTGAACCCCCCTGGATCTGCCCCTGAATTCGATACAGCATTTTGCATGTATGATCAGCTTTGGCTACACAGCATGTGCAATTCCCACTGAGCCAAACTGGAAATTGACAAATAGCTACACCAAAATCTTTTAAGTGCATTTTATGTAAGTAATTATGCATCAGATGTAAAGCAAAAGCAAACATCACAATGTCGACCCTATTTGATGTGGTGTCAGACTCATACATTATGTAGAGTCGTTTTTCTACGATAAAGTGTGTGGGAATACTACCTTAAATAGACATATACTTCTTGTAGCCAATATAGCTCCTAATGCTGTTCAGTCCCCTTCATTGACTCATTGTCAATAGTCTCTCAACAGACCACCCTATAGTTTGTGGCTGCTGATAGTAAAATATCTGAGTTGAGTTAGCTACATATACGTATGCTGGTGAGAATTTTATAAATTTATCCCAGAAATTTTATTGTAGTTGTGTGGCACAATGGATCCTAGCCACTACTACTATGATCCAGTAGCAGTAGTGGCTACTGGATGGTAGCTTCATTGGTTTCGTATACATAATTATGTGTTGACCTGGTTATAGTGGTACTCCTCTGGTAAGAGTAGAAAGGTGTGTGCTGAAGTTCCAACAGGTACTGTAGAAAATGTATGGGAGATGAGTTTCCCAGTTCGCTGTGTATAGAAAATTGTTCCAGCTCATCGATAAAATAATTTTTTGCTTATTGTGAGATGACACATAACAGCCTATAATATTATTTAATTTTATGGTGATCCTGTGTAATTCATAATACAAAGTGACGTAATTATGCAAAGGTTGCTTGTTTTCTGTTTTGTGCCATGGTTACCAATGGGGCTCTATAGAGAGTGTCTGGAAAGCCACCCATTTGTTTGTTTAACCATTACTAGCACTTACAAATTGTGGCAAACCTATTATATCAAACAGCATGTAGCATTTTTTGAGCTGTAACAATTTGTTATTACATATATAGGTATATTGATCACGAGATTAAAGTTTGGTGCATGGGTTAATTTCTATATTATGCAAGACAACAAAAACTGTGAAGTGTGCGATAGAATTTTCAGTGGATGCAGATATATTCATGTAATAATTCTACCTTTAGCTACCAGTTAAACTGCATAGTACAAACTGAAAATAAAATTATTGCAAAATTCTACAGTAATTTGAGCTGAAGTGTAACCATATCAATTTAAAATTCCATAGTAACTTCAAATCAATGACAGTAAAAGTGGCACGTGTCAAACTTATATTACATGCCTAACTGCAAACTACCGTAACAGGTGATATGTACTAATACAGAAAATGCACCAGAAATGTAAACAAATTACCTTGAAATTTCCGCATAACTGGAAATCACCTGGACAGGTGGTATGTACTAGTACAGGAAATGTTTCAGAAATGTGAACAAAGAACTCCTTGACAAAATATGGTTGTGGAATTTCCTGCAAAACTGGAAATTAGATGGAAGAGTGATATGTAGAAGTACAGGAAATGTGTCAGAAATGTAAACCAAATAATTTCCTTGACATTTCCAGTTCCAGGAAATGTGACATTTCCTGCATGAGTGGAAATTGCCTGGAAAGGTGGCATGTATTAGGGCAGGAAATGTGCCAGAAATATGAACAAAATATTCCTTGACATTTTTGAAAGTGGCATTTCCTGCAAAACTGGAAATCACTTGGAAAGGTGATATGTACAAGTACAGGAAATGTGTCAGAAATTCAAACAGAAAATTTCCTTCACATTTCCTGTACCGATATAACCGCCGGAAATGTGGTATTTTTTGCTGTGTACTCTAGCTTACTCCTTTCATTCTCCAGCATTATACATTGGTATTTCCATTTTGTAATTTTCTGATTAAACTCTTCACACTTACTCTTCCACTGATTAACATTCACCTCCTCTTCTTTTAACTGTTCCTGCTACTGAATGATTTTTTGCTCTCTACTGGACTAACCTCCTGTAAGTTATACTTCAATAATTATATACTGCATAGCGAGAAATTTGCAAAAGGTTAAATTTTAGAAAGATTCGAGAACAGCAATGTGTTTTCGAAAATACCTAGCTAGTACATCCCAGCTTTGAAGTGACAATCAAATAAAGTATAACTAGGTATATATAAATGATTTTTTGCAAGTGCACTCATGTATTTCTACTAGTTATAGGCCTAGCTAGGTACTGGGCCACACAAAAGAAGCTAACCATATAGCTATAGATCCGTAGACCACTGAGGTGAATTCCGCCAAACAACATGGTTCAACCTATGAAGGAAGACCCTAGGGTAGCTAGACAAGCTTCTATCAAAACAAGATTGGGCATTTATTTAGCTATACTGAACAATCAAAGCAGCAAATTTTAGCTATGTATGTGACCAATGCAACCACTGTTAGCTTCCTCCATGAAGTAATTATCTACTGTGCAGCGCAGTAAAGAGGCTTGTTTCGAAAACATTTTTTCAAATTTGCAATCCAGCACTTTTTATTGAAAATTTAACCTTTCGAAAATTTCCCGCTATACGGTAGTACTCTACTACCATATACAACTCCTTCATAATTCTTCTTCCAAAGGTCTCTCTCCTGTTCTATCTCAATAATAGTCTTTGTATCAGGCTGTGTCTGCAAGAGTCTGACCTCAAGCTTTTGCTTTTCTTTTTTGTAAATTGTCCAATTGTAGTCTTAATGCCTCAATTGTTGTCATTACAAAACTGCTGCTCTTATTTTTCTTGGTTAGGATAAGCCCCCAAATGTAATACTCCACTGAACAAACTACTATTAGAATCAATTTTATTGTAACTCAGCATCAGAGGAAGAGAATATAACATACTGTAGCAGCTTATTTATACTAACAGTCACAAAGTTAGCAATGTCAGGCTGAAAACAACAGGTTTACAATAGCAGGTACAAGCTTGTTACAACAAATTTAAACTCAGGCTATAAAACATCATTTTTGTTCCTTCATTCACTAGCAATTCTATTCCTGGTTAGTAAATGTCTTGTAGTTTTCATGTAAATTCATTCATCAATTTTACAGCATGATGTAATTTTAATGCATTTTGTATTATTAGGGTGAGCCTGAGCGAGCCCCAGTATTGTCAAGTGGCCATGGTACGTACATCGCGTGCACGAAAATTCCCTAAAGAAATCGGAATGCCCCACACTTGCTGGTTGAAATGGTGCGTACGTCACGTGCACGAAAATTCCCAAAAGAAACCGGAAATCCCCACACTTGGTAGTTGAAATGGTACATACGTTGTATGCACAAGATTTCCTATACAAATCGGAAAGTCCCCAAACTTGGTAGAGGTCCCAGAGCTACCTCACGTGCACAGTAGCACCCACACGCACATGGAAAGAGATGAGAGATTATAAAGGAGAAGAAGAGAACGTGATAGAGAAAGAAGATCCTAAGAATCACGAGATGAAAGAGATGCAAGGTTTATCACTAAGGCCATGACGAATTAATCTTATTTTTCATGGATGCGGTGGCTCAGTGCTTTGCCAAACTTGAAAACAAAATAAAAATCACATGATTGGCCAAAAAGAGTGATAAAAAAACTGTAAACTTATTAAAAATGAACCAGTAATTGGCGTAGTAGCTGGTAGCAATGGAGAGCTTAAAGAATAAAAGTTAGGAAAACGGAAGTCTGAGACGGAAGTCCTTCTTTCATGTCTTTGAATTTTTAGCACTGTCATCCATAAGATCGCTATACTCAGTCATATTATCTATGGTCGCAAGTACAATTTTTGTTATTTTTTGTACCTGCTGGTCAATAACAATCCGTGAAACTTAAAATTACTGAATGTGGTATAGCCTAATAAACAATAATACAATATCGCCACTGTATGTATATAGATTGGCTAGACACAGAGAATATGACAGAGCTAGATGAACAGCAATGACTAGAGAATGAGAAACCGTACTGCAACAAAGAAGAGACAGATGCACTATGATGAGAGAAGAGCAAACTAATCGCCAAACAGTACAACCACACTCCAGACCACAATCCGAGTCACAGTCTAGGAACGTTTCAACACTTAAAATTGATGTAATACAAAGAATTCAGCATTTTCACAGTGTCCAGCTACTTTAGATGTAATTATAATTAGGAGAGAGGGAGTAGCACAATCTCAGAGATTTTAAAGTCTGCAGATCAGTAGTGCTTACAGCACTACAGTGGTTAATTACAAACAACACTTATTACCATGATATGACCATTAATCATGATACATCGGTGCTATTACCAGACAACAGTGACCTCACCAATCTCATTCCTGTACATATATCTTCTGATCAACTGCAAGAAATTCCGCTACAACAGGATAATGATCCTCACATGTACAGAACCAAGCCTGAGCATCAAACCTGCAACCTTTTGATTAGCACGTTCTTAATTTCATATAGCTACATATTAAGCATGCACACAAAACACACAGTTTACCTTCAGTTGAGAACTGCTATTTTAGGCATATTTGATATTTGATGTATAAACAAAATCACTAATTTTTGTGTACCTATTAGCTATTTTCACCAATGTAGTTATGAGATCACTAACATATTGCTAAATTTACTCAACTTAAGCTACTATGATATGCAATCAAACACCAAATGTGACCGAATTTTGGAAAATTACCCTTATGGTTGCGCCTGAAACAATTAGAATTTTTTAAACTAGCATGGTGCTGTTAATAGCAGAAAAAACTTTTTAAATATTTCTAAAAATTTTCTTGTAATTCAAGGTATATATGGTTTATTCTACCCTTAAATGGGTGGAAATTTAACTTATAATGTTGTGCTTCATAGCTAAATATTTAATGTGTCAAATGTGCCCATAAGGGTGATTTTCCAAAATGCGGTCACAAATAAGACATAGCTCAGCCCCCATATGCTTTAGCATCTGTGTAGTTATCAAGACTCATGGTAGTGAGTTGCGCAGCCAAGAAACTACAAAGCGCACGTCAGAATTAAAACGCGCGGTCACTACTGTGAGTTATTTACGTGTAGGGACGATTTTGCAATATTATCCCTGAATTGTGCAACCTTTCTCAATAGGTTTATACTGCATTTTGTGATTTTTAAAAAACTTGGTGTCATCGTTTATTGTCGCAACCTCTTAACAAGTGTATTTAGATATAATTCACTCAATTTTCACTCTGTGTTTCAGCTATCGTCACATTATACCACTAAATACACTCGCGTTTCCACAGTCCATCTGGCACTAACATTATCTAGTACTGGATCGCCTCTACGCGTATTTTCTCCATTCAAACCTCTAATCCCTACAATAATTTTTAAAGACATGATGTGGACACAAGCCCTAATGTCTGACAAATAAGCTGTGAAAGCGTGCAGAGCCATTAGTTACTTTAGGAAGGCGTTTTAACCAGAAATCTTTTTGACTCCATTCAGTGCCATGCCTCGTGCGAGCATTTATAATCAGCACATGTCTTATAAACAAGGTGTAAAAGCATAGAGAACGTACAGACACTAGGGAAGGTGTAAGTCATAAATTTAGTGCCATGCACCATACAAAAATTACTGATTTTGTAAGTTGTGTGCAATGACCTAACCTCATGTACAGTCACAAACCACATTTCAGACAAAAAGGTGTTGCTGTACAGTATGTACACAATGAAAGCCACGATACAAGCTTCACCTTAATCAGTGCTTTGTGGAAGAGTGGAACTGTCATGGACGTGTGAAACTGCCGTGACAGCTACAAACAGATAATGAGGCGATTCTAATTCCAGATAAGATGGCTGCAAAATCCATGATTTTTTTTTGCTTACAATAGCTAAACATATATAACAATGGTATCATAGCATGTAACAAAAATTTAATAAACATCACATCAAATAGTTAACACTAAAAGTGATGATGATGATGTAAGTGGCAAATGATAAGAGAGCCACGGCTATTTGGTACTTGGTCAATCCATACACCTTGTCAACAATCCTGAAATTCACTTGATCTCAGTTTGCTGTCTGTTCCCAAATTACACACCATGACCATATCCGATTGCACATGTAAACCAGATGGTCTGTAAAAACTGTTAGGCGGGCATTAACCTAAAATCTGGATACTATGAAAATACACAACATTTTAACTGACCTGGGCATTAGTTTGGTCCCATCATAACAGTATGCATTATCCTTGAAATTCAGGAAACATGAGATAATACAATATTCCTGAGTACATAGACTGACCTGGAATTTTCACGACACCCTTGATATCACTAGAGTTACATAGACTGAAGTACAGAAGAGAACACACAACTCCGCTGTTAACTGAAATTCTCAACACTCTGATCTTGGCTTCTGCCAGGTTCCAAGTTACATACCATGAACTACTAGTGGATAAACCGCTATGACCAGATAGCCTGCAAAATTGACAAGCGGGCATTAAATACAATGTACCTAAAATCTGGGTACAGTAGAACCTCTCTTATCCAGGCAGTCTGGTACATACAACTGTCCATATCTCAGAAATATCTGTAAGTAAGAAATGCATGCTACTAATCACTACACGCTACTAAATACAAGTATTGTGATTGATATCAGTGGTGTAATTTAGTGGGCAGAGGGGGAATTCACTACAGAGCACTCATGGTCACTCCCTAGCCTGTAAATATGCATTATCACCTAGCAAAAAGTGTTAGTTATTATTAGTAGAACAAACAAGCCACCAAATAGGTAAACAGCAACTTTTAAGCTCTCTCCTTGTGTTTCATTTAAACCAAACTTCATTCTGGATAATAGAAGTCTGGATAAGTAAGCAGACTCACCTGGAAGTCCACAATGTCCTTGATGCCACTACAGTCCATGTACACTTGACAATCGAGAGCTACAAAAGGAACACTAATAAAATTCCTCTGTATGTAAACCGACCTGAATCTTTGATCTTAGTTCCCAAGTTATGTACGTACCATAACCACATTCAACTACTACTATTACTGCTAGTGGATGATCCTGGAAATTCAGAAAATACCTGAGATAATAAACGACTACATTCCTTAGTATGTAGACTGACCTGGAAATTCACAACACCCTTGATGTCACTACAGTCTATGTACTCTTGATTTTAGAACTACAAAAAGAAGACACAAGATACTACAATTCCTCTTTATGTAAACTGACCTGCAATTCATGACTCAGTTTCTGCCTGGTCTTGAGTTATGTATGTACCATGACCACATCTAAATATTTTAACTGCTACTGCTAGTGGTGAACTGCATGCTATGACCAGAACCAGATTACCTGTAAAAACCAACAGGTGGGCATTGAATACATTACACCTGAAATCTGTCACTTTTTGCACAAATGATGCTTTTGGGGATTTACAAGTTGGCTGGTTTTAACAGGTGATTACATAGATACCTGATTAGACAGGTTTTACTATACATTAATTTAGGTTAGGCCAGTATGAAGTGTAAATGAGTACATACAAACATTACACATGTTACACTTGCCTACTTCTTCCACCTGCAGCCAAAGTTCCCAGACTTCTGACGATGTAAGTGGCAAGTGACAAGTGGTACGAGTTGTCTTGTCGACAATCCCACATGAGGATTTTGCTGCTACTTTGAATTTTTCAGTGAATTTGCACTGCACACCTCTAAACAAACCTATCACATAGATGCGGTTACTCAGTGTGTGGCAATGTGACACTTTACACACCAACTTTATCTTTCTTCATTCCTCGTTCCATTCTCTTATCCTTCAAGCAGTGTGCATCGCGTTACAATTAGTCTAAAGTACGCCTCACCACTGAAATCCAGTTCAATACCAAAAAATGCTTCTTATTAGTACTACAGCTTTACTTCTCTGTCTTGCTTGGACTGCAATTAAACATTTAATTTTAAAGCGCGCATCACGTGTTTCCGCTTGAGGTGCTACAGGGACTTACCCTAAATAGACCACGTGATACTTGAATTGTCATAATGCGGTATATGTACTTTAATAATAGTATTATTATAAGCTGTCAAGAATTGTTTGTGCGCTGCCGGCTAAAATCATTTGTGTGATGGTTTGACCATATGGTTTGACAGCAGTTATAGTGGGGCAAAGAATGCGAGAGGAACTGTGATAGTCAGTAGGAGTAAATCCCACCCTAGCTGTGCCTATATATAGGGGCATTAACTAGCTTTATCTTACAGCTACTACTGTATGTTGCTGATACATCAGGGGTACCAGAGCAAAGGTAAAAGTGGTAGCTAAGTTCCCTACTGATGTAGAGGCCAGGATAGTTGCATTCACAAAGGTTCCAACACTGATTGCAAACATAGTTGGTGGAGGGGGTCATGGTCACCCACTTTTATTGGATACTGCTTGCAAGAAAAGATCGAAATACTCTAATAGAACAGTCAGGAATAGATACTCTAATAGAGCAGTCACAGCATCCAGAGAAGCAGTGTAGCAAGCTACTTAGGTACGTATGTGTGGTTATAAATGAGGAGATATAATTGGCGGAGAGCAGCTATTGTCAGCAGGCTGTGATCTTTTTTTTTTTTTTTGGTCTTCAACTTACAGTTGGCCTGCCCCCCTCACTCTTTGGCCTGTTCCACCATCCCTGTTGCAAGCTCACTTTGATGTTTATCCTTTTCTCCTCAACTCTTAAAATGTGGAACAGTTTACCTGTTACAATTACTGAAGCAACAAATGTAGAAGATTTTAAGAAGAGAGTATTGAAATAATTATTTTTGTATTAACCTAGCTGCTGTATAAATTTTGTGCAATTGTTTGTATCTGTGCATATAAATACTCCATTTTGGGAGGTTTGCACAGTATTTGATATAAATATAAACATACAATGATGATAAGGTGGCTTATTATTCTGTTGAATGGGCAAAGGAGCTTGCATGGGGGCATGTTCCCTCAGCAAAGCATAAGTACTGCAACTTTTAGTTTTAAGTTGAATGCTAGTTTGAAAGTTTGTGGTGATCAAGGCTGTGGTCTCATGCACTGGTTGCATATACTATACTCTGATGTCCTTTTGGGTGTGCAATACTGTTTCCATCTCCCCAGGTCTTGATGATTGATCATGAGTCCTCTAATCCTTTCTATGCTACTCCAATCCTGAAGCTATGACCGCAATGTTTACAAATGGTTATAGAAAATAATTAATTAATTATTTAAGGACTCTCTATAGTAAAAATAAATATTGTTTTAGCTATTATTCAAGTTGTGTAACCATGCAATCCATATTATTACATTTGTTTGTTCTATATATACATCCAAGTACTATGAGAAATGTGCATGAGGTAGCTCTATAGCTAAGTTTTATTGCTGAATTATCTGATGCCTTAATGCTTTACCTTCAGCCTCTACATCTTCTATAATGTGACCTAGAAAATCCACAAGCCTTCAGTAATTGTGAATCCAGCAACACAAAATAAGAACACCATGAACTATTTAGACACCCATGACTTGCTAATTATGCTAGTTTAATTTTAAGCATGCATAAGGTGCCTGAAGTATGACTAATTTACTACAGATGTGAGATACTCTATTGAATGTCACAATAAAGATAAATCTACTCTAATAGAACAGTCAAAAGCTAGCTGTGTAGTAACTTTGAACTATTTGATTAGGCACTTGACAATTATACAAACATTTGAGCATAAGGTGTCAGAAGCATTTACCAGATGCAGATATGAGATATTGTAAATACTGTAGTAAAAGAACATCACATTATAAAGATAGATCTACTCTAATAGAAAAGTCAGTATATTCAAATCCATACTTCTGGTGTAATAAAACAGTCAATAGTTATCCATGCCTTTTATAACACTGTAAAAAAAGATGAAAATAATCAACAGGTGCATCCTAAGATATTTTTTATTATACATTGTACTTGCTCATTTCCAAATATCAATTTGTACCAATTTGTTGTTCCCTCAGTGAGCCTATCACTGACAAAATGAGTGATATCCACCCCATAAATACTTTTGCTGTAAGAAAAGGTACGTCCATAAAACTACAAGTACTTGTAAAACAGCTCAGTAATTGTAAACAAAGACCACATGAGAGTAAAAACAACTGGCAACTCAAAGAGCTGATATCTGGAGCGGCCAAGAATAAATCTTATCGTGCAACTAACTGCCATGCATTGGCTGTAAAATAAGTGCACCCATTAAAGTGAAAGTAACTGGCAACTGAAACAGCTGATAACTGAAGCGGCCAAGATTGAATGTTGACATACAATTAATTGCAATTAACAAAAAATTAACTTTGAACCTTTATTATTCAGCTGTGTTCTATATTCACTGTATATAGCTGCATCCTAAACTAATTTCTTTTAGCTATAATTGGCTGGTAATTTGGCTACCTTTTTTGCTCTACACTATTACAAAAGGTGGCCAAATTACCAGCCAATTAGAACTAAAAGAAATTAATTTAGGATGCAGCTATATACAGTGAATATAGAACACAGCTGAATGATAAAGGTTCAATGTTAATTTTTTGTTAATTGCAATTGATTGTATGTCAACATTCATTCTTGGCCACTTCAGATATCAGCTGTTTCAGTTGCCAGTTACTTTCACTTTAATGGGTGCACCTATTTTACAGCCAATGCATGGCTGTTAGTTGTATGATAAGATTTATTCTTGGCAGCTCCAGATATCAGCTCTTTGAGTTGCCAGTTGTTTTTACTCACAACCAGCCCACAACCAGATTTCATTCAAAGTTGATTTATTCATCGTGTGACATATTACCCATTGTCAATGCAACAAGAGTTGTAATTATGTATACTCTACTACCCATTCTATTCCAAGTTATAGCACCATACTTGTTTCATTGGCAATACAAAAGTCCTTATACCAGCATTGAAAATTAACCAATCTCTTATTTTAATGATATCAGTGAAAAGTTGAAATTGCTATCAAGACACACGGTAGTGTGTCGTGCAGGCCAAGAAGCCGGCGCGACACACCGTGAGTATATTTACAAGAAGAAAGTAAACGCGATTTTCACACCTTTGTAGCTCCGTGATTCCTTATCCTATTGAAACCAAAGTTGCTACAAAAATGCAGGCTAGGTAGGGGAGTCCACATACCAAATTTGAAGAAAATAGCTCAAGCCATTTCCGAGATACGAGCGGCCAAAGTTTGGGGTTTTTTTTCTTCGTTTTTTTCTTCTTCTACTTCTTTTCGCACATTTTGCAAAATCCGCAATAAAACACGAATTCGTGCTTGGATCGGGCTGAAATTTGGCACACTTAAAGGGCTCATTAAGACGAATTTCAGTACCAAGTTTGGTAGGAATCCGATGAACATTCACCGAGTTATGACCGATTATTTTCGTAAAATAAGGTTGAAGGTCTGTCACGCCCACAGGGTAAACCGCTTGAAGGAATGAGCTGCAAATTGCTATGTAGATGGAGCAACTATCGTAGGAGTGCCTTTTTGTGGTTTGAAAGGAATCCAGTTAAAAGCCATAGAGATATGACACAAAACCCAACCTATGTCACAATTACGCGATCGACTTTTATGAATAAAAAAAACTATTAGTTTTCACGCCTACCAGACAAACCACTTAGAACAGTGAGCTGAAAATCGGTGTGTAGCTGGAATAATTATCATAGAAAGTTCTTGCAGTAGTACAGAAGAATCGGATTACAAACCACTGAGTTATGATTCCAAAGCAAACTACATGTAGCATATGCGAGATCGAGATACTCTAATAGAACAGTCACCCAAAAAAGTATTCAGCTACGTTTATAACTTACTCCATTATAGAATTATATGGCATTGCAAGTTATTCTGTTGGGAGTTCAGCTACAAACAGTTAATCTTATAGACAATTCAGCTACAAGCAAGTCATCCTGTAGAGAGTTCAGCTACAAATATGTTACTGTAGAGATTCAGAACATTATAAGTCACACTGAAGAGAATTCAACTATAAACAAGTCACCTTGTAGAGAGTTCAGCTACAACAAGTCACTCTGTAGAGAATTCAGCTACAAAAAGTCACTGCATAAAGGGTTCAGCTACAAAAAAGCTACCTAGTAGAGAGTTCATCTAGATCAGCTACAAACAAGTTACTTTATGCAATGTTCAGCTACAAGTAAGTCACTCTGTAGAGAGTTCAGCTACAAACAAGTCACTCTGTAGTACAAACAAGTCACTGTAGAGAGAGAGTTCAGCAGCCAATCAAAAAACCACCATGTAAAAGAGTTCAGCTATACAAACAAGATATAACTCTATAGAGAGATCAGGTAGAAACTTAACAGATCACACTGGAGTTCAGCTAGAAACAAGCCATCCAGACGGAGTAGAGAGATCAACTAGGAAACATCACCTTGTAGAGAGTTCAAATCACCCTGCAGATAGTTCAGCTACAAACAAATCACCCTATAGAGAGATCAGCTAGAAGAAGTCACCTTGTAAAGAGTTTAGCTACAAAGAAACTACCATGTAGAGAATTCAGCTATGAACAGATCATCCTGTAGAGAGTTCAGCTACAAACAAACCATCATGTAGAGAGTTTAGCTGCAAACAAATCGAATTGTAGAGAGTTTAGCTACCAACAAATCACCCTGTAGAGAGTTCAGCTACAAACAAATCTCTCTGTAGAGAGATCAGCTAGAAAAAATTACCTTGTAGAGAGTTCAGCTACAAAGAAACCATCATGTAGAGAGTTCAGCTGCAAACAAATCACCTGTAGATAGCTCAGCTACAAACAAATCTCCCTGTAGAGAGATCAGCTAGAAGAAGATACATTGTGGAGAGTTCAGCTACAAAGAAACCATCATGTAGAGAGTTCAGCTGCAAACAAATTACCTGTAGAGAGTTCAGCTACAAACAAATTTCCCTGTAGAGAGATCAGCTAGAAGAAGTTTCCTTGTAGAGAGTTCAGCTACAAACAAATCATCCTGTAGAAAGATCAGCTAGAAGAAGTTACCTTGTAGTACAAAGAAACCATCATGTAGAGAGTTCAGCTACAAACAAATCTCTCTTTAGAGAGATCAGCTAGAAGAAATTACCTTGTAGATAGTTCAACTACAAAGAAATCACCCTGTAGAAAGATCAGCTAGAAAAAGTTACCTTGTAGAGAGTTCAGCTACAAAAAAACCATCATGTAGAGAGTTCAGCTGCAAACAAATCGAATTGTAGAGAGTTCAGCTACAAAAAAATCTCTCTGTAGAGAGATCAGCTAGAAAAAATTACCTTGTAGAGAGTTCAGCTACAAAGAAACCATCATGTAGAGAGTTCAGCTGCAAACAAATCACCTGTAGAGAGTTCAGCCACAAACAAATCTCCCTGTAGAGAGATCAGCTAGAAGAAGTTTCCTTGTAGAGAGTTCAGCTACAAACAAATCATCCTGTAGAAAGATCAGCTAGAAGAAGTTACGTTGTAGAGAGTTCATCTACAAAGAAACCAGAGTTCAGTTGCAAACAAATCACCTGTAGAGAGTTCGGCTACAAACAAATCTCTCTTTAGAGAGATCAGCTAGAAGAAATTACCTTGTAGAGAGTTCAGCTACAAAGAAATCACCCTGTAGAAAGATCAGCTAGAAGAAGTCACCTTGTAGAGAGTTCAGCTACAAAGAAACCATCATGTAGAGAGTTCAGCTGCAAACAAATCACCTGTAGAGAGTTCAGCCACAAACAAATCTCCCTGTAGAGAGATCAGCTAGAAGAAGTTTCCTTGTAGAGAGTTTAGCTACAAACAAATCATCCTGCATAAAGATCAGCTAAAAGAAGTTACCTTGTAGAGAGTTCAGCTACAAAGAAACCAGAGTTCAGTTGCAAACAAATCACCTGTAGAGAGTTCAGCTACAAACAAATCTCTCTTTAGAGAGATCAGCTAGAAGAAATTACCTTGTAGATAGTTCAGCTACAAAGAATTCACCCTGTAGAAAGATCAGCTAGAAGAAGTTACCTTGTAGAGAGTTCAGCTACAAAGAAACCATCATGTAGAGAGTTCAGCTGAAAACAAATAACCTGTAGAGAGCTCAGCTACAAACAATCTCCCTGTAGAAAGGTCAGCTAGAAGAAGTCACCTTGTAGAGAGTTCAGCTACAAAGAACCATCATGTAGAGAGTTCATCTGCAAACAAATCACCTGTATACAGTCAAGCTACGAACAAATCTCCCTGTAGAGAGATCAGCTAGAAAAAATTACCTTGTAGACCGTTCAGCTACAAAGAAACCATCATGTAGAGAGTTCAGCTGCAAACAAATCACCTGTAGAGAGTTCAGCCACAAACAAATCTCCCTGTAGAGAGATCAGCTAGAAGAAGTTTCCTTGTAGAGAGTTCAGCTACAAACAAATCATCCTGTAGAAAGATCAGCTAGAAGAAGTTACGTTGTAGAGAGTTCATCTACAAAGAAACCAGAGTTCAGTTGCAAACAAATCACCTGTAGAGAGTTCGGCTACAAACAAATCTCTCTTTAGAGAGATCAGCTAGAAGAAATTACCTTGTAGAGAGTTCAGCTACAAAGAAATCACCCTGTAGAAAGATCAGCTAGAAGAAGTCACCTTGTAGAGAGTTCAGCTACAAAGAAACCATCATGTAGAGAGTTCAGCTGCAAACAAATCACCTGTAGAGAGTTCAGCCACAAACAAATCTCCCTGTAGAGAGATCAGCTAGAAGAAGTTTCCTTGTAGAGAGTTCAGCTACAAACAAATCATCCTGCAGAAAGATCAGCTAAAAGAAGTTACCTTGTAGAGAGTTCAGCTACAAAGAAACCAGAGTTCAGTTGCAAACAAATCACCTGTAGAGAGTTCAGCTACAAATAAATCTCTCTTTAGAGAGATCAGCTAGAAGAAATTACCTTGTAGATAGTTCAGCTACAAAGAATTCACCCTATAGAAAGGTCAGCTAGAAGAAGTTACCTTGTAGAGAGTTCAGCTATAAAGAAACCATCATGTAGAGAGTTCAGCTGAAAACAAATAACATGTAGAGAGCTCAGCTACAAACAATCTCCCTGTAGAAAGGTCAGCTAGAAGAAGTCACCTTGTAGAGAGTTCAGCTACAAAGAACCATGATGTAGAGAGTTCATCTGCAAACAAATCACCTGTATACAGTCAAGCTACGAACAAATCTCCCTGTAGAGAGATCAGCTAGAAAAAATTACCTTGTAGACCGTTCAGCTACAAAGAAACCATCATGTAGAGAGTTCAGCTGCAAACAAATCACCTGTAGAGAGTTCAGCCACAAACAAATCTCCCTGTAGGGAGATCAGCTAGAAGAAGTTTCCTTGTAGAGAGTTCAGCTACAAACAAATCATCCTGTAGAAAGATCAGCTAGAAGAAGTTTCCTTGTAGAGAGTTCAGCTACAAACAAATCATCCTGTAGAAAGATCAGCTAGAAGAAGTTACCTTGTAGTACAAAGAAACCATCAAGTAGAGAGTTCAGCTACAAACAAATCTCTCTTTAGAGAGATCAGCTTGAAGAAATTACCTTGTAGATAGTTCAGCTAAAAAGATATCACCCTGTAGAAAGATCAGCTAGAAGAAGTTACCTTGTAGAGAGTTCAGCTACAAAGAAACCATCATGTAGAGAGTTCAGCTACAAACAAATCTCTCTTTAGAGAGATCAGCTAGAAGAAATTACCTTGTAGATAGTTCAGCTACAAAGAAATCACCCTGTAGAAAGATCAGCTAGAAGAAGATACCTTGTAGAGAGTTCAGCTACAAAAATAACTATCATGTAGAGAGTTCAGCTGCAAACAAATCGAATTGTAGAGAGTTCAGCTACAAACAAATCTCTCTGTAGAGAGATCAGCTAGAAAAAATTACCTTGTAGAGAGTTCAGCTACAAAGAAACCATCATGTAGAGAGTTCAGCTGCAAACAAATCACCTGTAGAGAGTTCAGCCACAAACAAATCTCCCTGTAGAGAGATCAGCTAGAAGAAGTTTCCTTGTAGAGAGTTCAGCTACAAACAAATCATCCTGTAGAAAGATGAGCTAGAAGAAGTTATGTTGTAGAGAGTTCATCTACAAAGAAACCAGAGTTCAGTTGCAAACAAATCACCTGTAGAGAGTTCAGCTACAAACAAATCTCTCTTTAGAGAGATCAGCTAGAAGAATTTTCCTTGTAGAGAGTTCAGCTACAAACAAATCATCCTGTAGAAAGATCAGCTAGAAGAAGTTACGTTGTAGAGAGTTCATCTACAAAGAAACCAGAGTTCAGTTGCAAACAAATCACCTGTAGAGAGTTCGGCTGCAAACAAATCTCTCTTTAGAGAGATCAGCTAGAAGAAATTACCTTGTAGAGAGTTCAGCTACAAAGAAATCACCCTGTAGAAAGATCAGCTAGAAGAAGTCACCTTGTAGAGAGTTCAGCTACAAAGAAACCATCATGTAGAGAGTTCAGCTGCAAACAAATCACCTGTAGAGAGTTCAGCCACAAACAAATCTCCCTGTAGAGAGATTAGCTAGGAGAAGTTTCCTTGTAGAGAGTTCAGCTACAAACAAATCATCCTGCAGAAAGATCAGCTAAAAGAAGTTACCTTGTAGAGAGTTCAGCTACAAAGAAACCAGAGTTCAGTTGCAAACAAATCACCTGTAGAGAGTTCAGCTACAAACAAATCTCTCTTTAGAGAGATCATCTAGAAGAAATTACCTTGTAGATAGTTCAGCTACAAAGAATTCACCCTGTAGAAAGATCAGCTAGAAGAAGTTACCTAGTAGAGAGTTCAGCTACAAAGAAACCATCATGTAGAGAGTTCAGCTGAAAACAAATAACCTGTAGAGAGGTCAGCTACAAACAATCTCCCTGTAGAAAGGTCAGCTAGAAGAAGTCACCTTGTAGAGAGTTCAGCTACATAGAACCATCATGTAGAGAGTTCATCTGCAAACAAATCACCTGTATACAGTCAAGCTACGAACAAATCTCCCTGTAGAGAGATCAGCTAGAAAAAATTACCTTGTAGACCGTTCAGCTACAAAGAAACCATCATGTAGAGAGTTCAGCTGCAAACAAATCACCTGTAGAGAGTTCAACCACAAACAAATCTCCCTATAGAGAGATCAGCTAGAAGAAGTTTCCTTGTAGAGAGTTCAGCTACAAACAAATCATCCTGTAGAAAGATCAGCTAGAAGAAGTTACGTTGTAGAGAGTTCATCTACAAAGAAACCAGAGTTCAGTTGCAAACAAATCACCTGTAGAGAGTTCGGCTACAAACAAATCTCTCTTTAGAGAGATCAGCTAGAAGAAATTACCTTGTAGAGAGTTCAGCTACAAAGAAATCACCCTGTAGAAAGATCAGCTAGAAGAAGTCACCTTGTAGAGAGTTCAGCTACAAAGAAACCATCATGTAGAGAGTTCAGCTGCAAACAAATCACCTGTAGAGAGTTCAGCCACAAACAAATCTCCCTGTAGAGAGATCAGCTAGAAGAAGTTACCTTGTAGAGAGTTCAGCTACAAAGAAACCATCATGTAGAGAGTTCAGCTGAAAACAAATAACCTGTAGAGAGCTCAGCTACAAACAATCTCCCTGTAGAAAGGTCAGCTAGAAGAAGTCACCTTGTAGAGAGTTCAGCTACAAAGAACCATCATGTAGAGAGTTCATCTACAAACAAATCACCTGTATACAGTCAAGCTACGAACAAATCTCCCTGTAGAGAGATCAGCTAGAAAAAATTACCTTGTAGACCGTTCAGCTACAAAGAAATCATCATGTAGAGAGTTCAGCTGCAAACAAATCACCTGTAGAGAGTTCAGCCATAAACAAATCTCCCTGTAGAGAGATCAGCTAGAAGAAGTTTCCTTGTAGAGAGTTCAGCTACAAACAAATCATCCTGTAGAAAGATCAGCTAGAAGAAGTTACGTTGTAGAGAGTTCATCTACAAAGAAACCAGAGTTCAGTTGCAAACAAATCACCTGTAGAGAGTTCGGCTACAAACAAATCTCTCTTTAGAGAGATCAGCTAGAAGAAGTTTCCTTGTAGAGAGTTCAGCTACAAACAAATCATCCTGTAGAAAGATCAGCTAGAAGAAGTTACGTTGTAGAGAGTTCATCTACAAAGAAACCAGAGTTCAGTTGCAAACAAATCACCTGTAGAGAGTTCGGCTACAAACAAATCTCTCTTTAGAGAGATCAGCTAGAAGAAGTTTCCTTGTAGAGAGTTCAGCTACAAACAAATCATCCTGTAGAAAGATCAGCTAGAAGAAGTTACGTTGTAGAGAGTTCATCTACAAAGAAACCAGAGTTCAGTTGCAAACAAATCACCTGTAGAGAGTTCGGCTACAAACAAATCTCTCTTTAGAGAGATCAGCTAGAAGAAATTACCTTGTAGAGAGTTCAGCTACAAAGAACCATCATGTAGAGAGTTCATCTGCAAACAAATCACCTGTATACAGTCAAGCTACGAACAAATCTACCTGTAGAGAGATCAGCTAGAAAAAATTACCTTGTAGACCGTTCAGCTACAAAAAAACCATCATGTAGAGAGTTCAGCTGCAAACAAATCACCTGTAGAGAGTTCAGCCACAAACAAATCTCCCTGTAGAGAGATCAGCTAGAAGAAGTTTCCATGTAGAGAGTTCAGCTACAAACAAATCATCCTGTAGAAAGATCAGCTAGAAGAAGTTACCTTGTAGAGAGTTCATCTACAAAGAAACCAGAGTTCAGTTGCAAACAAATCACCTGTAGAGAGTTCGGCTACAAACAAATCTCTCTTTAGAGAGATCAGCTAGAAGAAAGTACCTTGTAGAGAGTTCAGCTACAAAGAAATCACCCTGTAGAAAGATCGGCTAGAAGAAGTCACCTTGTAGAGAGTTCAGCTACAAAGAAACCATCATGTAGAGAGTTCAGCTGCAAACAAATCACCTGTAGAGAGTTCAGCCACAAACAAATCTCCCTGTAGAGAGATCAGCTAGAAGAAGTTTCCTTGTAGAGAGTTCAGCTACAAACAAATCATCCTGCAGAAAGATCAGCTAAAAGAAGTTACCTTGTAGAGAGTTCAGCTACAAAGAAACCAGAGTTCAGTTGCAAACAAATCACCTGTAGAGAGTTCAGCTACAAACAAATCTCTCTTTAGAGAGATCAGCTAGAAGAAATTACCTTGTAGATAGTTCAGCTACAAAGAATTCACCCTGTAGAAAGGTCAGCTAGAAGAAGTTACCTTGTAGAGAGTTCAGCTACAAAGAAACCATCATGTAGAGAGTTCAGCTGAAAACAAATAACCTGTAGAGAGCTCAGCTTCAAACAATCTCCCTGTAGAAAGGTCAGCTAGAAGAAGTCACCTTGTAGAGAGTTCAGCTACAAAGAACCATCATGTAGAGAGTTCATCTACAAACAAATCACCTGTATACAGTCAAGCTACGAACAAATCTCCCTGTAGAGAGATCAGCTAGAAAAAATTACCTTGTAGACCGTTCAGCTACAAAGAAATCATCATGTAGAGAGTTCAGCTGCAAACAAATCACCTGTAGAGAATTCAGCCACAAACAAATCTCCCTGTAGAGAGATCAGCTAGAAGAAGTTTCCTTGTAGAGAGTTCAGCTACAAACAAATCATCCTGTAGAAAGATCAGCTAGAAGAAGTTACGTTGTAGAGAGTTCATCTACAAAGAAACCAGAGTTCAGTTGCAAACAAATCACCTGTAGAGAGTTCGGCTACAAACAAATCTCTCTTTAGAGAGATCAGCTAGAAGAAATTACCTTGTAGAGAGTTCAGCTACAAAGAAATCACCCTGTAGAAAGATCAGCTAGAAGAAGTTACCTTGTAGAGAGTTCAGCTACAAAGAAACCATCATGTAGAGAGTTCAGCTGAAAACAAATAACCTGTAGAGAGCTCAGCTACAAACAATCTCCCTGTAGAAAGGTCAGCTAGAAGAAGTCACCTTGTAGAGAGTTCAGCTACAAAGAACCATCATGTAGAGAGTTCATCTGCAAACAAATCACCTGTATAGAGTCAAGCTACGAACAAATCTCCGTGTAGAGAGATCAGCTAGAAAAAATTACCTTGTAGACCGTTCAGCTACAAAGAAACCATCATGTAGAGAGTTCAGCTGCAAACAAATCACCTGTAGAGAGTTCAGCCACAAACAAATCTCCCTGTAGAGAGATCAGCTAGAAGAAGTTTCCTTGTAGAGAGTTCAGCTACAAACAAATCATCCTGTAGAAAGATCAGCTAGAAGAAGTTACGTTGTAGAGAGTTCATCTACAAAGAAACCAGAGTTCAGTTGCAAACAAATCACCTGTAGAGAGTTCGGCTACAAACAAATCTCTCTTTAGAGAGATCAGCTAGAAGAAGTTTCCTTGTAGAGAGTTCAGCTACAAACAAATCATCCTGTAGAAAGATCAGCTAGAAGAAGTTACGTTGTAGAGAGTTCATCTACAAAGAAACCAGAGTTCAGTTGCAAACAAATCACCTGTAGAGAGTTCGGCTACAAACAAATCTCTCTTTAGAGAGATCAGCTAGAAGAAATTACCTTGTAGAGAGTTCAGCTACAAAGAAATCACCCTGTAGAAAGATCAGCTAGAAGAAGTCACCTTGTAGAGAGTTCAGCTACAAAGAAACCATCATGTAGAGAGTTCAGCTGCAAACAAATCACCTGTAGAGAGTTCAGCCACAAACAAATCTCCCTGTAGAGAGATCAGCTAGAAGAAGTTTCCTTGTAGAGAGTTCAGCTGCAAACAAATCATCCTGCAGAAAGATCAGCTAAAAGAAGTTACCTTGTAGAGAGTTCAGCTACAAAGTAACCAGAGTTCAGTTGCAAACAAATCACCTGTTGAGAGTTCAGCTACAAACAAATCTCTCTTTAGAGAGATCAGCTAGAAGAAATTACCTTGTAGATAGTTCAGCTACAAAGAATTCACCCTGTAGAAAGGTCAGCTAGAAGAAGTTACCTTGTAGAGAGTTCAACTACAAAGAAACCATCATGTAGAGAGTTCAGCTGAAAACAAATAACCTGTAGAGAGCTCAGCTACAAACAATCTCCCTGTAGAAAGGTCAGCTAGAAGAAGTCACCTTGTAGAGAGTTCAGCTACAAAGAACCATCATGTAGAGAGTTCATCTGCAAACAAATCACCTGTATAGAGTCAAGCTACGAACAAATCTCCCTGTAGAGAGATCAGCTAGAAAAAATTACCTTGTAGACCGTTCAGCTACAAAGAAACCATCATGTAGAGAGTTCAGCTGCAAACAAATCACCTATAGAGAGTTCAGCCACAAACAAATCTCCCTGTAGGGAGATCAGCTAGAAGAAGTTTCCTTGTAGAGAGTTCAGCTGCAAATAAATCATCCTGTAGAAAGATCAGCTAGAAGAAGTTACGTTGTAGAGAGTTCAGTTGCAAACAAATCACCTGTAGAGAGTTCAGCTACAATCAAATCTCTCTTTAGAGAGATCAGCTAGAAGAAATTACCTTGTAGAGAGTTCAGCTACAAAGAATTCACCCTGTAGAAAGATCAGCTAGAAGAAGTCACCTTGTAGAGAGTTCAGCTACAAAGAACCATCATGTAGAGAGTTCATCTGCAAACAAATCACCTGTATAGAGTCCAGCTACGAACAAATCTCCCTGTAGAGAGATCAGCTAGAAAAAATTACCTTGTAGAGCGTTCAGCTACAAAAAAACCATCATGTAGAGAGTTCAGCTGCAAACAAATCACCTGTAGAGAGTCCAGCTACGAACAAATCTCCCTGTAGAGAGATCAGCTAGAAAAAATTACCTTGTAGAGCGTTCAGCTACAAAGAACCATCATGTAGAGAGTTCATCTGCAAACAAATCACCTGTAGAGAGTTCAGCTACAAACAAATCTCTCTTTAGAGAGATCAGCTAGAAGAAATTACCTTGTAGATAGTACAGCTACAAAGAAACCATCATTTAGAGATTTCAGCTGCAAACAAATCACCTGTAGAGAGCTCAGCTACAAACAATCTCCCTGTAGAAAGGTCAGCTAGAAGAAGTCACCTTGTAGAGAGTTCAGCTACAAAGAACCATCATGTAGAGAGTTCAGCTTCAAACAAATCACCTGTATAGAGTCCAGCTACAAACAAATCTCCCTGTAGAGAGATCAGCTAGAAGAAGTTTCCTTGTAGAGAGTTCAGCTACAAACAAATCACCCTGTAGAAAGATCAGCTAGAAGAAATTACCTAGTGGAGAGTTCAGCTACAAAGAAGCCATCATGTAGAGAGTTCAGCTGCAAACAAATTACCTGTAGAGAGTTCACTACAAACAAATCTCTCTATAGAGAGATCAGCTAGAAGAAGTTACCTTGTAGAGAGTTCAATTACAAAGAAACCACCATGTAGAGAGTTCAGCTGCAAAGAAATCACCCTGTAGAAAATTCAGCCTCAAACAAATTGCCCTGTAGAAAGATCAGTTAGAAGAAGTGACCTTGTAGAGAGTTCAGCTACAAAGAAACCATTGTGTAATGAGCTCAGCTGCAAACAAATCACCTTCACAGAATTTAGCTACAAACAAACCACCCTGTAGAGAGATCAGCTAGAAGAAGTTACCTTGTAGATTGTTCAGCTACAAACAATTCACTCTGTAGAGAGAGCAGCAAGAAGAAGTCACTTTGTATAGTGTTCAGTTACAAAGAAACCACCATGGAGAGTTCTGTAATAAATATATGTATTATATATATAATTTGTACATAATCAGAAATATTTAAAGTACATCTGCTTCATCTTTTCTTCTTCCTGTGGTAAAGAAAAAAAGACAGGTTTAAAAAGTGCCGGCTTTGGGGTATACAAATACAAAAAGAAGTAAAATTTAATCCAAAACAGCCAAGCTGTAAAAAAAGTGTGCGGCCCTCAAAAAGGCTATGGTGAAAAAAGATTTCAGTGAAATCCAAGGTGGCAGCCAAGAAATGGCTGTGATGGTAGGTTAATGGTAAAAATTTTATTAACGGCAATTTAGGTGATTTTTTTGCCAAGACCAAGTGGCACAAAAATTCACCTGAATTATCATTATTAAAATTTTTACCATTAACCTACCATCACAGCCATTTCTTGGCTGCCACCTTGGATTTCACATCTTTTTTCACCATAGCCTTTTTGAGGGCCGCACACTTTTTTTACAGCTTGGCTGTTTTGGATTAGATTTTATTAGCTAGAGTATGTGCTAAGGAGTAGAGCTTTTGCTTAGCAATGGCTTGCTAAGGTGTGGTTGCCATGACCAAAAATTGCATATTACCTTAGAAATTGTCTCTGTGGCAACAGTCACTAAGCAACCATGCTATAATGGTTGCCTAACAGTGATTGCTATAGGATATTTGGATTTGGTTATCTATTTGAGCCATAGCAATCAGACTCTAACAAACGTTGCTAGACAACCAATTGGAAAGCAGTTAAATTTGGGATAAATATCAAAAAACAGGGAAAAGCATGGGTAGCAGTGAAATTTGGGATATATACTACTTTTGTTGCATTGAAACAGAAAGGAAATTATATTTAGTTTTGCCTTGAGAATGATATTCCATGAAATTCAATAAAGTTAACAGTCCAGAGCTGATTTACTCCCCACACAATGGTTGTTCGGCTTGAACAATACCTTTAATTTGAAAGCATGGTTTAAAAGTGTAAATATTATCTCAAATAGATAAATATTTTCAATGCAGAAACAACTGTAAAGATTGCCAAAGACAAAATATGCAGTGGCACTTGTCAGTAAATAAAATTAATGTGATCGGAAGCACACTTAAAGTTTCATAAATGTGCATAAAATGCTCAATTTTTTTGCACTATGCCACTGTACAGTACAGCTCAGCTCCAAGACAAAATTTGTTAAAGTCAAAAATGCAAGCAAAAGATGAGAAAATGCATGCAAAATAAGGGTGAATTGTGTCCTCTCACATTATACTTCGAGTAAATTGCACTGTGACATGTATATAGACTCTACGTGGTGACAGTGTAATTTGATATGGACGTGTGAGAAGCACACAAAATGTGGAAGAACATTACGTTGGAGCTAAGCTGTACAGTACTATTGCCCTATTATGGCTGAAATTAAAATATTATCATGTGCGTGGAAATCTTTTATTTTCACTTAGGCTGAAAATGATAACATTTCAAGTTCACTCGCACTGAAAATGAAAAGTGAATCTACACCTCTTTCTAATCCACAAAGCAAAATTGCAGCTTACAAACTTCCCATGAAAAGGATCATGGTAAATCAGAATAAGGAAGTGGCAAAATATGTAATTGGAACACCAATACCAGGCCAACTAGTAATCGAAAAGGTCTTAATGGTAGTCGGAGCTACAGGCGCAGGTAAAACAACTTTAATCAATGGAATGATTAATTACTTATTTGGCGTAAAGTGGAAGGATGATTTTCGGCTAGTTCTCATTGCAGAAGATTCAGCAAAAAGCCAAGCACATAGTCAGACAGTGTTAATTACTGTGTACACAATATATCCATCTCAAGGATCACAGTTTGAATATACATTAACCATTATTGATACTCCAGGCTTTGGCACTACTGGTTTAGTACGTGACAAACAAATTATACAACAAATACAGAATTTCCTTTCTGTTCAAGGTGAAAACGGAATTGATCATCTTGATGGAATTGGATTCGTGACCCAAGCTTCCCTTGCACGGCTGACTGCACAACAAAATTATGTTTATCACTCTATTTTATCTTTATTTGGCAGTGATGTAGCCCAGAATATATTTATCATGGTAACATTTGCAGATTTCCAGATCCTCCTGTAATTGCTGCTATTAAAAATGCTAATATACAATTCTCAACATATTACAAATTTAATAATTCTGCTTTGTTTGCTTCCAATAAACACATACAGCAGTTGGAAAAAGAAAAGAATGAAGAAGAAAATTTTAATGAATTGTTTTGGAACATGGGTTATTCTTTTCTGAAAACTTTCTTCAGTGCATTTTATAGTAAAAATGGAGTGAGTCTTTACTTAACAAAAGAAGTATTGAGAGAACGAAAACAGCTTGAAACTACTGTTCAAGTTCTAAAACAACAAATTAGGGCTGGTTGTGCTAAGTTAGAGGAACTGAGAAAAGAAGAAATAGTTCTTCAACAACGAGAAGTTGAAATTGCAATGAGCAAAGATTTTACTTATTCTGTAGATATTGAAAAGCAAAGAAAAATTAAACTTCCAACCGGCCATTACGTTACCAACTGTCTAACCTGCAATTTTACTTGCTGTGACAACTGCATATATGCTGATGATAAAGACAAGTACCGATGCTTGGCTATGGATAATGGTGGACCATCAAATGCACATTGCACAGCATGTCCTAACAAATGCGTTTGGCAAGAGCATGTAAACAATCCATAAAAATTTGAGTTATACTTCGATACTGAAGAAAGAACTTTAGAAGAATTGCATGAAAAATATAAAACTGCACTACAAGAAAAAAATAAAGTAGAAAACATGGTACAACAAATAAAATATTATCTTCAAACTGTTGAGAATGATGTCATCTTTAAAGTAGAAGAACTCCAATGAGGTTTACAACGGTTAGATAAAATTGCATTAAAACAAAGTCCACTTACACAAGTCCAGCATATGAACTTGTTAATAGAAGCTGAAAAAGAACAAGCTCAACCTGGTTTCCAGCACCATATTAATATTTATGAACATGCCAAACAAGAAGCTGAACTATTGGAAAAAGCCAAACGTGATCCAGAAAGCTTAAGGATTCGAAGAAAGAAGAAGGAAGAAATTAGGGAACTTAACAAAAAGCACCAAAAATCTTGGTTTAACCCACTTCAGTATTGGTGACTTACACACATGCATGCACAAACACTGTTTTAGCTGAAAATGTGCTAAATTACTAGGTTGCTGAACAGTATTATTTAATTTATCTTTCTAATGTAATACTGTAATATTATTATTATTAGCACTTTACAGTGACCAGCACTGAAGGTCTGACAGCAACATGTGCTGCGGGGGTTTAGAAAACCCGGACCGGACCGGACTAGGTCAACTTCTTCAAGTAAGCCAATTCACACAATAGCTGTAACATACAATTCACGAAATAGCTAGCTATAACATATACTCTTCACCTTGTAGCCACCACTGTGAAAAAAGTTCAGAATAATAAGGTCTATAACAGTCTTATTATGTTAGTATTGGAATGAAATAGTACAGCATATATCATTAGATTAGGATTTTACTATAACAAGCTTATTAAATACATTTAAGACAGTCATATATTAGAGATTAAATCACTAGTATAGTGCGGTGTATTATCAGACTATACTAAGCCTATTTCAACCATATATTGGCTACTATAGTACTGTACTTTTTTACTTTCCTATAATCTGTGGCTACCTTAATTAAATAATTTTTATAATTATATTTGTAATGAATTTAATTCTGTAAATATGTTAAAACCACAATAAGTACATCTAGTAAATCAATGTCTCCTTGGCCATGGCATTATCAAATTAATTTCGTCATTTATCAGTCTTCATCCAACTGCAGCAGGTAAGACAGTAAATACAGTTCACAAGTTCCATTACAAATTACCTGTATTATCATCACTATGTAGAACTCTGTGACAATCTGATAGTCGTCTCCCACAGCTCTAATACAAAAATGGTAAATATAATGTGTATTCTGGATAATCGTTGGACTTACAGTTTGCAACAATAAGAATCTCATAAAACTGAGACCTTGTCTGGAAACCTAGTATTACCATGTAGAACGGCGGCTAGGTCCCACAACTCTATTAAAGATAGTAAATATAATGCGTATACTGAACAATCACTGTACTTACAGTTTGTAACAATCTTTTAAAACTGAGACCGACAATCCATGTACATCTAAGACAAGTCTAATAAGACCAGGTCTCACAACCCTAAATGGAGGCAAACATAATTCATATTCTGGATTATTTGGTGTACTTACAGGTGTTATTAGTGAGTCTAACCAGACATAAAACAGCCATGCATTTAGTATGTGACTTTGTTGGGCTAACGTGTTACGTAAGCTCACAAGAAGCATCTGATACACTGATAACCAAGTCCAAGAATCTTGTAATCACTAAGTACAACTGAAACAAGACTAAATATAATATAATTTGCATACTCTCAGTGAACTTACTTTTGTTAGCAATACGAGCATGGTCAGTGAAATAAAGACAAACAAGACGGAACAGGTTCTTGAAAACACTCAACTCATTTACAGTACCAGACAAGGTAGCAGCCGTCAGCTGTTGATAAAAAGTAGTGAAAAACATAAAGAAATGAGACCGGTTCCCAGAAGAAATGAGACCAGTTTCCACAAACCTAAACGAAGGTAAATATAAATTGTATACTGGACACTCTCAGTGTACTTACTTACAGATGTTAGCAATAAGAAGAATCTCCTAAAACTGAGACCAAGTCTGTAATTCTACCCTATTGAAAAGAGAATGAATAAAAACACAATCAGGCTTAATGCACTTACAGCTGTAAGTAATTAGAAGATGACGTTGATCAACTCCGTGGAAAAAGAACAAAACTGTCCGCATATGGTCACTACCAGATTCTTTAAAGGAAGCAGCTGCCATTGAAGGAAACTAACACTGCAGATGTTGTACACTAACAGCCTGTAGAACTAAGAGGTTCGACAAGAAACTGTACCTCTGAAGAGATAATATACAAATCGTAAGAGCAGACCATGTATACTCTTACCGTTCACTGTGAAAAAAGCTCAGAATAATAAGGTCTATAACAGTCTTATTATGTTGGTATTGGAATGAAATAGTACAGCATATATTAATAGATTAGGACTTTACTATAACAAGCTTATTGAATACATTTAAGACAGTCATATATTAGAGATTAAATCACTAGTATAGTGCAGTGTATTATCAGACTATACTAAGCCTATTTCAACCATATATTGGCTACTATACTACTGTACTTTTTTTACTTTCCATAACCTTAATTAAATAATTTCTATAATTATATTTGTAATGAATTTAATTCTGTAAATATGTTAAAACCACAATAGGTACAGCTAGTAAATCAATGTCTCCTTGGCCATGACAGTATCAAATCAATTTCGTCATTTATCAGTCTTTATCCAACTGCAGCAGGTAAGCCAGTAAATACAATTCACAAGTTCCATTACAAATTACCTGTATTATCATCGCTATGTAGAACTCTGTGACAATCTGTTAGTTGTCTGGTAGAACTGTCCCACAGCTCTAATACAAAGACGGTAAATATAATGTGTATTCTGGACAATCGTTGGACTTACAGTTCTGTAACAATAAGAATCTCATAAAACTGAGACCTTGTCTGGAAACCTAGTATTACCATGTAGAACGGCGGCTAGGTCCCACAACTCTATTAAAGATGGTAAATATAATGCGTATACTGAACAATCATTGTACTTACAGTTTGTAACAAGCTTTTAAAACTGAAACCGAGTCTGAGACCGACAATCCATGTACAACTAAGACAAGTCTGATAAGACCAGGTCTCACAACCCTAAATGGAGGCAAACATAATTCATATTCTGGATTATCTGGTGTACTTACAGGTGTTATCAGTGAGTCTAACCAGACCATAAAACAGCCACTTGGTATGTGACTTTGTTGGGCTAATGTGTATGTAAGCTCACAAGAAGCATCTGATACACTGATAACCAAGTCCAAGAATCTTGTAATCACTAAAGTACAACTGAAACAAGACTAAATATAATATAATTTTCATACTCTCAGTGAACTTACTTTTGTTAGCAATACGAGCATGGTCAGTGAAATAAGGACAAACAAGACGGAACAGGTTCTTGAAAGCACTCAACTCATTTACAGTGCCAGACAAGGTAGCAGCCATCAGCTGTTGATAAAAAGTAGAGACCAGTTCCCAGAAGAAATGAGACCAGTTTCCACAAACCTAAACGAGGTAAATATAAATTGTATACTGGACACTCTCAGTGTACTTACTTACAGATGTTAGCAATAAGAAGAATCTCCTAGAACTGAGACCAAGTCTGTAATTCCTACCCTATTGAAAAGAAAATGAATAAAAACACAATCAGGCTTAATGCACTTACAGCTGTAAGTAATTAGAAGATGACGTTGGACAACTCCATGAAAAAGGAACAAAACTGTCCACATATGGTCGCTACCAGATTCTTTAAAGGAAGCAGCTGCCATTGAAGGAAACTAACACTGCAGATGTTGTACACTGACAGCCTGTAGAACTAAGAGGTTCGACAAGAAATTGTACCTCTGAAGAGATAATATACAAAATCATAACAGCAGATCATGCATACTCTTACTGTTGATGGCTGATGAACTGTGTCCACTCGTCATCCGCCATAAGCTGAGATAACAGGATATAAAACATGTAATACGTACACAGCACTGAACACCAAAGTTGAATCATTTGCAGGTCATTGTCATACAATACACAATAAACAATTTAATACGGCTAAACCTATCGTACAAGCTATCATTTTAGTCTAATACTTACTCATCTAGAGTTGTTTTTAATTGCTTCCATCAAAGGAATTGTCCACTTGGCCGCGCCACTTCACCACTACAGCCAACAGGGATGTACGAGAGGATGTACAGTTGTGGTCCATAACTATCATCGTGGCTCATTTGACGATGGCGCCGATCGCGCACACTCTTTCCGCGAGATACACCATCATGTCACTCACATTTACAACCTCTGATACAACAATAGCGACAAAGATGGCGACTTAATTGCATCTAATACGCATGCGCACACCACTGACCCCTCAATTTTAAACAAGCATTACTACGAACTTTTGCAGGTGTGCTAACTGAACAAGAAAATCTAGATTTGTATGACTCTTAGATTGAATAAATATTTTTTCTGGTATTATATGCTTTACTGACTGTATGAAAATGTGTGTGTATGAAATTGTCACAAACTGAAGCTAGTTAGCTAGCTATAGTGATTAACAGAAGTGTAGCTACTTATTGTAAAATCATCATGACTTTGTTTGATACAAAAAAAATCTTAAGTCACATGAGATGGTGAAGCTAATAATGAGACAATAATGGCTGATATGATGGTGAAGCTAAAAAGTTATCACATTTAGTTAAGTAAACAAAGCCATAGCTACAAAGAATGTGTATTAAACTAAAGTATAATCTGTTTCCCATAATATAAGATGGGGTTTTTACTAAAGTATAAGATAGTTAGTATAATGCAAGACTATACTGAGATTATTTGTATAGTTTAAGCCATTAGATATACCATCTTATATTCCTCTTTTTTCACAGTGGTTGATGGCTGATGAACTGTGTCCACTCGTCATTCGCCATAAGCTGAGATAACAGGATATAAAACATGTAATACGTACACAGCAACACCAAAGTTGAATCGTTTGCAGGCCATTGTCATACAATACACAATAAACAATTTAATACGGCTAAACCTATCGTACAAGCTATCATTTTAGTCTAATACTTACTCATCTAGAGCTGATTTTGATTGCTGCCATCGAAGGAATTGTCCACTTGTCCGCGCCACTTCACCACTACAGCCAGCAGGGATGTACAGTTGTGGTCCATAACTATCATCGTGGCTCATTGGACGATAGCGCCGATCGCGCACACTCTCTCCGCGAGATACACCGTCGTATCACTCACATTTACAACCTCTGATACAACAATAGCGACAAAGATGGCGACTTAATTGCACCTAATACGCATGCGCACACCACTGACCCCTTCAATTTTAAACAAGCATTACTACGAACATTTGCAGGTGTGCTAACTGTGCAAGAAAATCTAGATTTGTATGGCTCTTAGATTGAATAATTAATTTTAGTGGTATTATAGGCTTTGCTATTTGAAAATGTGTGCGCATGAAATTATCACAACAAACTGAAGCTAGTTAGCTAGCTATAGTGATTAACAGAAGTGTAGCTACTTATTGTAAAGTCATCATGACTTTGTTTGGTACAGTAAAAAAATCTTAAGTCACATGAGATGCTTATAATGAGATGGTGAAGCTAAAAATGAGGCAATAATGAGACCTGATGGTGAAGCTAAAAAATTATCACATTTAGTTAAGTAAACAAAGCCATACAAAGAATGTGTATTAAACTAAAATATAATCTGTTTCCCATAATATAAGATGGGGTTTATACTAAAGTATAAGATAGTTAGTATAATGCAAGACTATACTGAGATTATTTGTATAGTTTAAGCCATTAGATATACCATCTTATATTCCTCTTTTTTCACAGTGCACTCTGCCAAGAACATAATTAGCTAGCTACGATGGCTCAGACTGCAAAAGCGATCGCGCACGAAACTTCATCCACGATAAAACAACCTAACCAAGCTATTAAAATACTTTCTACTACATTACACTACACAATCGCTACAAAGCTACAAGCTCGCTACATGTCAAGGTAAGTTTTAAATAGAACAAAACCTTAGTACTCCAGAAATCTTCATTATAGCTACCATACATGGGCACTAGCTTACCTTTCTTAGTTTAGCCAGTCATCCATGACCATTCCTTTACATAAGTTCGAAGGTTTGCTGTTATCTTAGTTCCTTTCACTTTGTATATCACGATTCTAATAAATTCGGTCGGTCGCTGGTGTGTGTAACAGTTGAGTACAGCAGAAAGAGTTTGTAGCGATTGTGTAGTGTAATGTAGTAGAAAGTATTTTAATCGCTTGGTTAGGTTGTTTTCTACTGGATGAAGTTTCGTGCGCGATCGCTGTTGCAGTCTGAGCCATCGTATATAGCTAGCTAAGTATGTTCTTGGCAGAGTGGCTACAAGGTGAAGAGTGTATGTTATAGCTAGCTATTGCGTGAATTGTATGCTAGCTACAGCTATTGTGTGAATTGGCTTACTTGAAGAAGTTGACCTGGTCCGGTCCGGTCCGGTCCGGGTTTTCTAAACCCCCATGTGCTGCAGACTTAGGATTACCTAACCTAATTCAGGACATATATACCACACCTGTGGTTGAGATCAAAAGCGCGGCTCTGTGGTATATAACTGATATACCACGGCAAACTGTGATATATAACTGATATACCACGCTTTGTGGCTACGCTTACCATATATGATGTAACTGCACACATTCCGCGAAATCCTTATCTAAACGGTAAACAAGTCTCTAATAACAAGCGCCTAAATTAACCAACAATTATTCACCTCAGGAACTGGAACAAGCATAGGCGGCGGAAAGGGGGAGGGAAGTTAGGGGACTGAAGCCCCCTGAGAATGATATCACGCCGAAATTATCCTTGGAGTGGGGATGAAAATCGTGGTAAAGATCGAGATACTCTAATAGAGCAGTCACTCTAACAAAGCAGTCACAGTCTTAGAGCAGTGTGTAGCGAGCTATGTAATGATTTTATGTGTTTATTAACTATAATCAGCTGGTTGTGACCTTTTTTATTTTTTTTGGTCTCACCTTACCAAACCAGAGACAATGTAGATCATTTCATTAAGTCTGAGTCAGCCAAGCCCCTCCTCATATCAACTACTTCTTCCTCCCCTGTAAACAATTTTCGATGAACCCTTGTCTCCTTCGTGGATAACTCACTAATCGCGACTATGTGGGTGTGGCACCACTAAAAGTGTAAAACGTCTGATCCATCAAGAATTTCTATTGATTTCCATCTCTATGAGGTGCTGTTTCACTATAACTTATTATCTATAATCGTTTTCATCTACTGGGGTGTAGAACATAACAGATATAACACGATCACTCGGGATATGACTAAATATACGCACTCTCACTCGAGCGCTGCGCGCTCTTGTGAATCGTGCGTATATTTTAGTCATATCCCTCGTAAGTGTGTTATAACTATAAAATATATCTAGGACTTCTGATTTTATAACGTACCATGGCATTTTTTGCGAATGCTGCTCAAAGATAAAAACTATATATGCACTTTTTGATTTTCTTGCCATCTTCATAAGTATTAATTACTCATCATAGATTATTGTAGTTTTGTATAGTTATGAATCATAGAAGTTTTTACCCCATTACACAATAATGTCGACCAGCACTACAAAAAATTGGATTTACACACCAAATGGCATATTAAGCACAGGTGTAAAATAGGTCAAATTTGCAACATATGTGTTTGCAGAAATGTGTAGAATAGGTCAAATTTGTGAATACGCAAATCATGACCACATATGATGGAAATGGTATTTCAAAACATTTCCTCCAGTACCACATACATATTTGCAACTTCACTACATATGTGAACAGTGCACAAATGTATCACAGGAAAAATAAGTGACATTTTCGGCCCAAAAATCAGCAAGGAAATGTACAGGAAATGTAACTGTTGAATTTACTATATCAAATCTGGAGTAAACCTGTATACTGTAAATGACACATGTTGTGACATTTCCTAAAACACGGGAAACTTCATGTGTCTGGATATTTACTCTACCAAAAAGTTGACATGCATGTTGTTAGATTTCCTGCATGTATTCAGAAATTTGACATTTACATGAGATTTCCTTAGTCAAGGACACATGGCATGTAGTGAGATTTCCTATACTATTCAGAAATTTGAAATTTACATGAGATTTCCTAAGTCAAGGACACATGGCATGTAGTCACATTTTTAGTCCAAGATTGTCACTCCAGCTGCGGTCATATATACTTGACTACTGTAACACTTTACAGATTAGGATGAGGTCTCTATGTAACCTGTGTATTTGGAAATGCAATATGCGACCGGGCCTGCAAAAACAGGGCATATGGACACAAACTACACCCCGTCACTTTACAGGTCATATCTCAGTTCTGGAACAAAATATTTGTATTCTGTAACTTGCATCATAAAGCCAATTAAATGCCTACTAAGAGCTAAAAAGTTCATTGCCATAGCATTATGGTACAAACAGTTATGAGTGATGGAAGTCTGAAAATGTAGGCAAAAATCATGTGCCCACATGCCCTATTTTTGCAGCCCTAGTCACATATATACAGTGCATTATAGTGGCCAAGGACACATCATGTAAATTTCAAAAAATATCATATTTACTGGACATTTCCTATAGTAACAGGAAATGTGATAACCCAAACCCACAATGAAGTAATACCTTGGTAATATAGGTTTCTTATACATTTTGCAAACTCTATTAAAGTAGGTAAGATAGCTAGTTGTAATGTACTAATCCTGTCTATTCCTTGTCATTTAGGAAATGTCCATGAATGTCATGTAATTGTAATTGTAATGTCATGTGTCCTGAACTGGTAGAGAGTATAATGCACATTGGTACCATACTGTCCCCCATCTATACTGTGTTTAGGAAATGTGTTGACACATGGCATTTACTGACATTTCCTAGACAGGAAATTTGTATTTTACACCACCTATCCTGAGTGCAGGAAATGTCAAGAAATTTATGGAAATTTGATCTTTCCTGTGTTTCAGAAATGTCAGTAAATTTCATCTATCCTGCATTAGGAAATGTCAAGAAATGCTATCAATCCTGCTATTAGGAAATGTCATGGAAATTGTCAAGGAAATGTGCAAATTTCATGAACACCGGAAATGTACAGAAATATGGACTGTACATTTACTGGGGATTTTCGAATACCTGAAATGCAGCTTTTCTTCCTGTGTATAGCAAAAAAGATGACTATATGTGCTTCACTTGTGATAGGGTAGCACATAAAAGGAAAATTCATATTTTTTTTTGCTGTGCAGAAACCAGACTCACAATAATTTCATAGTACCTTTCCAGTATTGGTTGGGTATAATAAATCCCAAAATTGCCTTTGAGAACATCCGAATGCTCCAACTGAGCCTGCTCAAAATTTTTCCCAAAATGCTTTCAGGTATTTCCAAAAAAAATTCACCCATTATGTTCTTCATTGCTCTTATTATGCTTGCATTATGCTCCTAGATTAGCAATATTTCTTGCAATTTATCTTGAGCCGTTTACAATGCATTTGAGTGCTCTATTGCAGCATACAGTTTCCGCTGACCACTTTATTAGGGAATATTGATCTACTTTCAAGGAATTAAGCTCCATAATTTGAAATATCCATCTAATATGCTATTATGCTAGCACTATGATGGCATAGCACTGCAGTCTATTATGCTTTTTATTATACTGGCAGATTTGATGCAGGCCGAGCTGCAACGGGCTTTTAAAAATGACTAATTGGAATGCTCTACTGAATGATGAACAAAATTCCTGCTTGAAGCCTTTAAACTCAATAATGGCTAAATGTACAAGTTGATCACAGTTAGACATTTTACGACATTTTTGTTGTTTAGAAAGAATAACAAATGGACTGTTAACGTTTCAGTATTTTCTGTTAAGTACCGTAAACCTGGAATTATTCGCAGAAGAAAACATTCGCGTCTACTATTTCCTCATTTGTGAGAAAACATTCGCATTGGGTGCACGCCTACAGATTAAACATGGGTAGGAAACACTTGACTATATGGCTCAACTCTGACATGTTGCATACTATGCGTATTAGTAGCCATGCGTGATCGTTGCTTCGCTGGAGAAGTAGGCATTTACGATAATTAGCGCGAATGTTAGGCACGCCTATCGGCACTAAAACCAAGGCTAAGACACGCCATTCTAGCATAGTGAATCGTTAGGTTGCAATTATAGACTATTTGCCCCATTTCTCTTACATGAGTAGCACTGTCACTGAAATTGGAATCTCTGTTCGAATCGTATTGCACCTCACTGGGAGTTTAGTGATTAGCAAGGCAAGTAGCTATAGTAAATAAATGGATCACCATTCATGGATTTTTCCTTTGCATCATCAGTGATGGAGATGTACAAGCAATAGAATAAGAAATGGACTGGAAAGTCACAGTCTCTGAGGACCAAGCTGTATTGTGATATGTAGTTCAAAATAAAAATTATTGGTAAAATACATATATCTAATCCAAAACAGCCAAGCTGTAAAAAAAGTGTGCGGCCCTCAGAAAGGCTATGGTGAAAAAAGATGTGAAATCCAAGGTGGCGGCCAAGAAATGGCTGTGATGGTAGGTTAATGGTAAAAATTTTAATAACGACAATTCAGGTGAATTTTTGTGCCGCTTCACAAAATTTACCTGAATTGTCATTATTAAAATTTTTACCATTAACCTACCATCACAGCCATTTCTTGGCCGCCACCTTGGATTTCACATCTTTTTTCACCATAGCCTTTCTGAGGGCCGCACACTTTTTTTACAGCTTGGCTGTTTTGGATTAGATTTCATTTCTTTTTGTATTTGTATACCCCAAAGCCGGCCTATGGCCAGCTTTGGGACTTTTTTAACCTATGTTTTTTTTCTTTACTACAGGAAGAAGACAAGATGAAGTAGATGTACTTTAAATATTTTATCAGTAAATGTACAAATTATATATATAATACATATGGGACCGGATTTGCGAAAAGGGGCCTTCCATACACATTCAATTTGCCAACTTTGACAATTGATAACTTCAGAATGGAAAGAGCTATTGCCTTGAAATTTGGGCAGTGGTGATTTCTTTGCAGCTGAACTCTCCACATGATGATTTCTTTGTAGCTGAACTCTCTACAAGATAATTTCTTCTAGCTGATCTCTCTACAGGGAGATTTGTTTGTAGCTGAACTATCTACAAGGTAACTTCTTCTAGCTGATCTCTCTACAGGGTGATTTGTTCGTAGCTGAATTCTGTACAGGTGATTTGTTTGCAGCTGAGCTCTCTACAAAATGGTTTCTTTGTAGCTGAACTCTCTACAAAGTAACTTCTTCTAACTGATCTTTCTACAGGGTGATTTGTTTGTAGCTGAACTATCTACAATGTAATTTCTTCTAGCTGATCTCTCTACAGGGTGATTTGTTTGTAGCTGAATTCTGTACAGGTGATTTGTTTGCAGCTGAGCTCTTTACAGAATGGTTTCTTTGTAGCTGAACTCTCTACAAAGTAACTTCTTCTAACTGATCTTTCTACAGGGTGATTTGTTTGTAGCTGAACTATCTACAAGGTAATTTCTTCTAGCTGATCTCTCTACAGGGTGATTTGTTTGTAGCTGAATTCTGTACAGGTGATTTGTTTGCAGCTGAGCTCTTTACAGAATGGTTTCTTTGTAGCTGAACTCTCTAAAAGGTAACTTCTTCTAACTGATCTCTCTATACAGGGCAATTTGTTTGTGGCAGAATTTTCTACAGGGTGATTTCTTTGCAGCTGAACTCTCTACATGGTGGTTTCTTTGTAGCTGAACTATCTACAAGGTAACTTCTTCTAGCTGATCTCTCTACAGGGTGATTTGTTTGTAGCTGAACGATCTACAAGGTAACTTCTTCTAGCTGATCTCTCTACAGGGTGGTTTCTTTGTAGCTGAACTCTCTACAAGTTAACTTCTTCTAGCTGATCTCTCTACAGGGTGATTTGTTTGTAGCTGAATTCTGTACAGGTGATTTGTTTGCAGCTGAGCTCTTTACAGAATGGTTTCTTTGTAGCTGAACTCTCTACAAGGTAACTTTTCTAGCTGATGTCTCTACAAGGTGGCTAGTTTGTAGCTGAACTCTCTACATGGTGGTTTCTTTGTAACTGAACTTTCTACAAGGTGACTTCTTCTAGCTGATTTTCAATAGGGTGATTTGTTTGTAGCTTCACTCTCTACAAGGTAACTTCTTCTAGCTGATCTCTCTACAGGGTGATTTGTTTGCAGCTGAGCTCTTTACAGAATGGTTTCTTTGTAACTGAACTTTCTACAAGGTGACTTCTACAAGCTGATTTTTCAATAGGGTGATTTGTTTGTAGCTTCACTCTCTACAAGGTAATTTCTTCTAGCTGATCTCTCTGCAGGGTGATTTGTTTGTAGCTGAATTCTGTACAGGTGATTTGTTTGCAGCTGAGCTCTTTACAGAATGGTTTCTTTGTAGCTGAACTCTCTAAATGGTAACTTCTTCTAACTGATCTCTCTATACAGGGCAATTTGTTTGTGGCAGAATTTTCTACAGGGTGATTTCTTTGCAGCTGAACTCTCTACATGGTGGTTTCTTTGTAGCTGAACTCTCTACAAGGTAACTTCTTCTAGCTGATCTCTCTACAGGGTGATTTGTTTGTAGCTGAACGATCTACAAGGTAACTTCTTCTAGCTGATCTCTCTACAGGGTGGTTTCTTTGTAGCTGAACTCTCTAAAAGGTAACTTCATCTAACTGATCTTTCTACAGGGCAATTTGTTTGTGGCTGTATTTTCTACAGGGTGATTTGTTTGCAGCTGAACTCTCTACATGGTGGTTTCTTTGTAGCTGAACTCTCTACAAAGTAATTTCTTCTAGTTGATCTCTCTACAGGGTGATTTGTTTGTAGCTGAATTCTGTACAGGTGATTTGTTTGCAGCTGAGCTCTTTACAGAATGGTTTCTTTGTAGCTGAACTCTCTACAAGGTAACTTCTTCTAACTGATCTTTCTACAGGGCAATTTGTTCGTGGCAGAATTTTATACAGGGTGATTTCTTTGCAGCTGAACTCTCTACATGGTGGTTTCTTTGTAGCTGAACTCTCTACAAGGTAACTTCTTCTAGCTGATCTCTATACAGGGTGATTTGTTTGTAGCTGAACTCTCTACAAGTTAACTTCTTCTAGCTGATCTCTCTACATGGTGATTTGTTTGTAGCTGAATTCTATATAGGTGATTTGTTTGCAGCTGAGCTCTTTAAATAATGGTTTCTTTGTAGCTGAACTCTCTCAAGGTAACTTCTTCTAGCTGATGTCTTTACAGGGTCGCTAGTTTGTAGCTGAATTCTCTACATGGTGGTTTCTTTGTAACTGAACTCTCTACAAGGTAACTTTTTCTAGCTCATCTTTCTACAGGGTGATTTATTTGTAGCTGAATTCTTTACAGGTGATTTGTTTGCAGCTGAGCTCTTTAAAGAATGGTTTCTTTGTAGCTGAACTATCTACAAGGTAACTTCTTCTAGCTGAAGTCTCTACAAGGTCACTGGTTTGTAGCTGAGCTCTCTACATGGTGGTTTTTTTGTAACTGAACTCTCTACAAGGTGACCTCTTCTAGCTGATCTTTCTACAGGGTGATTTGTTTGAAGCTGAACTCTCTACAAGGTAACTTCTTCTAGCTGATCTCTCTACAGGGAGATTTGTTTGTAGCTGAACTCTCTACATGATGGTTTCTTTGTAGCTGAACTCTCTACAAGATAACTTCTAGCTAATCTCTCTACAGGGAGATTTGTTTGTAGCTGATCTTTCTACAGGGTGATTTGTTTGAAGCTGAACTCTCTACAAGGTAACTTCTTCTAGCTGATCTCTCTACAGGGAGATTTGTTTGTAGCTGAACTCTCTACATGATGGTTTCTTTGTAGCTGAACTATCAACAAGGTAACTTCTTCTAGCTGATCTCTCTACAGGGTGATTTGTTTGTAGCTGAATTCTGTACAGGTGATTTGTTTGCAGCTGAGCTCTTTACAGAATGGTTTCTATGTAGCTGAACTCTTTACAAGGTAACTTCTTCTAGCTGATGTCTCAACAGGGTCACTAGTTTGTAAATGAATTCTCTACATGGTGGTTTCTTTGTAACTGAACTCTCTACGAGGTAACTTCTTCTAGCTGATCTTTCTATAGGGTGACTTGTTAGTAAACGAATTCTCTACATGGTGGTTTCTTTGTATCTGAACTCTCTACATTGTGGTTTCTTTGTAGCTGAACTCTACAAGGTGATTTCTTCTAGCTGAATTATCTCTTTCTATAGTTGCATGAATTCCCTACAAGGTAACTTCTTCTAGCTGATCTCTCTACAGGGTGAATTGTTTGTGGCTGATCTCTCTACAGGGTGGCTTGTTTGTAGCTGATCTCTATACAGGTTACTTGTTTCTAGCTGATCTCTTGAATTCTCTTCGGGTGACTGCTCTATTAGGATGACTGCTCTATTAGGATGACTGCTCTATTAGAGTATTTCGATCTCGCACTTGCTACACTAAGTTGGATTTCGTGTTATAACTCCGTGGTTTTAAGTCTGATTCTTCTACACCATTGAAGAGCCTTTCTAAGATGATAACTCCATCTGTACAGCGATTTTCAAAGCATTACCCCAAGCGGTTTACCTGGTAGGCGTGGCAAGGAGTCGTTTTTATTAGCTAATCTCGATTGCGTAATTGTTACACACTGTTGGTTTTTTCGTTGTATCTTCCTGGTTTTTAGCTCGATTTCTTTCAAACCACAAAAGGTTTGAGGTTCAATAGTTAACCTATTCACCCACCGATTTTCAGCTTCTTCCCATACGCGGTTTACCCTGTAGGCGTGACAACATATTGGTGTTAATTTTCGTGAATAATCGCTCATAACTCTTTGCCTGTTTATCGTATTCCAGCCAAAGTTGGTACCGAGATGCGCCTTTATATCCCCTTCTGTGTGCCAAATTTCAAGGCAATCGGATATGGCGTGCGAGTTTTATAGCAGTTTTTGTAAGTGTGCGACAAGAAAAAGAAAAATAAGAAGAAGAAGAAAAAAAACGAAGAAACTGAGCCAATTTTTGAAGTCGCATATCTCGGGAACGCGCGAAGCGATTTCGCTCAAATTTGGAATGTGGAGTGCTGCAGTTGGGGGGCATGTCCACAGCAAAAATCGTCTTGTTTCATCAAGGAAGCACAGAGCTACGGAGGTGCGAAAATTGCGTTTTCTTTCTTCCTGTCAATATACTCACGGGTGTTACGCGCCGGCTTCTTGGGCCGCACGACACACTACCGTGTGTCTTGATACCTTGCTGTAAGAATGCAAACTCCAGATGTGGTGGAGACTGAGGGTTTCCGATGGATATCTAAGGATTAGTGTTGTTTTAGTTAACTATGACTAAACCTGAAGTACTTTTAGTAAGACATATATATATATGTGTTTTAGTTAATCAAAACTAAAAGCAACTTCATAATATATTAATTAAACTAAAACGCTAAATCTATAGCTAAAACGCAACACAATAATTTACCAGTACTAAATCTAAAACTAAAAAGAATTAAGATAACTAAAACCAAAAGATTTTCTTATGTACAGCTAAAACTATAATTGGGTTTTTATAATTTTACTAAAACTATAATTAAAAGATTTTCACATCTTTTAACTAAAACTAAAATGACACAGAAATATAGCTAACCTTAACTAAATCAATAACTAAAAGGAATTAGGAAAGATTACTAAAACTATACCTAAAATAAATTGACGAAACTGGCCATGACTATAACTAAAACTAAAATTCCTTACTAAAACAACACTGCTATGGATGATGTTATGTTTTCAGCAAAGCCTCACTATGCAGTTTTGATTGTAAGGTGGAGCTGCCAGTGAGCAGCCCATAGATTTATATACTGTTTAGTCCTACGTACTGCATTCACTTAATGATTATAAATGATCTAGTAGTAGAATGTTGAACAGCATCCTGAATATCATATTATTTGAATATCCAATGTTGTATAAATAATAATGCACTTGAAAGCTGAGCCCTACTTATAACTGCATTGCATGTTCTCTATATTAGTGAGTGTAGTTACGTACATTGAAAATAATAAATATTATTGTGCTTAATGTTTGTTGAAGTTTGATAATTGGTATAAAGGTGATATAATCATATAATGAACAATGCTACATTATCGGTACAATGTATAGTTTATGTAGGTGTGTGTCAAGTTTTTTGTGTATGTTGTATGTTGTGGAAGCATCCTTGTACAGGCTTAGCCTTTGGTGCAGCCATGATGTATATAGCTTGGCAGCATCCAGTTTGGTAGCTATGCATGGATATCACATCTTTTCTGTGTTTTTTTCTACAAGAACAAATAGAAACACCATCAAATAAATGAATTCCAATATTTATGCATATAGATATCACATCTTTTTCTTTGCTTTTTTTCTACAAGAACAAAGAGAAGCACTATCAAATAAATCAATTCCATTATTATTACACAATGAACTAATAACTTGTAAGTAACATGAACTGTATGCGTGCATGCATGTGTAGCTATACACTGAATGTTCTAATAGGGTGACTGTTCTATTAGAATATCTCGATCTAGCATTTGCAACACGTAGTTGGGTTTCGAATCATAACTCAGTGGTTTGTAGTCCAATTCTTCTGTACTACTGGAAGGACTTTCCATGATGATTATTCCAGCTACATACTGATTTTCAGCTCATTGCTCTAAGCGGTTTGCCTGGTAGATACGAAAACTAATAGTTTTTTATTCATAAAAATCGATTGCGTAATTTTGACACAGGTCGGGTTTTGTGTCATATCTCCGTGGTCTTTATTCCGATTCCTTTCAAACCACAAAAAGGCACTCCTACGATGGTTGCTCCATCTACATATCAATTTTTAACTGATTCCTCAAAGGTGTTTACCCTGTAGGCGTGACAGAACTTCGACCTTATTTTACGCAAATAATCGGTCATAACTCCGTGAATGTTCATCGAATTCCTACCAAAGTTGGTACACAGATCCGCCTTAATGAGCCCTTTAAGTGTGCCAAATTTCAGCCCGATCCGAGCACGAATTCGTGTTTTATGGCGGATTTTGCGAATGTGAGAAATGAAGAAGTAGAAGAAGAAAAAAACGAAGAAATTAAAACGAAATTTTGTTCGCTCGTATCTCGGAAATGGCTGGAGCGATTTTCATCAAATTTGGTGTGTAGACTCCCCTTACCGGCCGGCACCTCTCTAGCAAATTTGGTTCCAATCGGATAAGGGATCACAGAGCTACATAGGTGTGAAAATTGCGTTTTCTTTCTTCCTGTTAATATACTCACGGGTGGCACGCCGGCTTCTTGGGCCGCACGACACACTACCGTGTATCTTGATTATCAAGACATATAGCAGTGTGTCATGCGGCCCAAGAAGCCGGTGCGCCACACCTTGAGTACATTGACAGGAAGTAAGAAAATGCGATTTTCACACCTATGTAGCTCTGTGATCCCTTATCTGATTGGAACCAAATTTTCTTACAGAAGTGCCAGACAGGTAGGGGAGTCTATGCACTATATTTGAAGAAAATAACTTCAGCCATTTACAAGATTCCAGTGAACAAAATTTTGTTTTAATTTCTTCTCATTTTGCACACTTTGCAAAATCCACCATAAAACATAAATGCGTGCTCCAATTGGGCTGAAATACAGCACACTTATACGGACCATTACAGAGGATCTCAGTACCACGTTTGGTAGGAATCCAATAAAGATTCACGGAGTTATGACCGATTATTAACGTATAGTAAAGTTGAACTTCTGTCACACCCAGAGGGTAAACCCCTTGAAGGAATACGCTGAGCCTTGCTATGTAGATGGAGTAATCATTGTAGGAGTGCCTTTTTGGGGTTTGAAAGGAATCCAGATAAAAGCCATCAGATAATTACACAAAACCCAACCTGTGCAACAATTACGCGATCAATTTTTATGAATAAAAAACCATTACTTTTCTCTCCTACCAGGCAAACCGCTTAGAGCAATGAGATGAAAATCAGTATGTAGCTGGAATAATCATGATAGAAAGTCCTTGTAGTTGTACAGAAGAATCGGATTACAAACCACTTAGTATTGATTTGGAAGTGAACTACGTGTAGCAAAAGTGAGATCAAGGTACTGTAATAGAACAGTCACCATGCAGCTAAAATAATTAGCTCTAATGATTCAGACCATTACAAGTCATCTTGTAGGGAGATCAGCTTAAAACCCATTCATCCTGTAGAGAGTTCAGCCGCCAACAAATCACCTTGTACAGAGTTCAACTACAGGCAATTAAGTCACCCTGTAAAGAGCTCATCTAGAAAGAAGTCATCCTGTAGAGAGATCAGCTAAAAACAAATCACCCTGTATAAAGAGCTTAGCTACAAACAAACCAGCCTAGAAAGTTCAGCTACAACAAATCACCCATAGATAGATCAGCTAGACACATGTCACACTGTAGAGAAATTAATAGCTAGATATGATTTACCCTGCATGCAGAGTATCAGTTAGAACCAAGTCACCATGTAGAGAGTTCAGCTACAAAAAAAATCACACTGTAGAGAGTGCAGCTACATTTCAAGTCACACAGTAGAGGGATCAGCTGCAAACAAGTTATCCAGTAGAGAATAATTGGCATGTAATATATATATATATATATATATATATATAATTTGTATATTTACTGCTAAAATCAAAAGGAGTTGAAGTATAAAAACTACTTTAAATCTTTTTTCCTTCCTGTGACAAATAAAAAGAATGTTTAAAAAGCCCCAAAGCTGGCCATAGGGTATACAAATACAAAAAGAAGTGACAACTATTCCAGAACAACCAAGCTGTAAAAAAAGAGTGTGGTGCCCAAAAAAGCTAGGGTGAAAAGAGATGTTTAATCCAAAGGTGGCAGCCAAGAAATGGCTGTGATGGTGGGTTGATGATAATAATGACAATTCAGGTGAATATGGTGCCAAAATCAAGTTATTCTTGCAAGATAAAGAAATAAAAATTAGATAAATTATTTAGAGTGAGCAATGTCTGCATCTCTTTTGCAAAGGCTTGTTCAATTCTGTAGTTTTTGGATTCCAAGTCATAAGGTTCCTCTTATATACATCCACGACAGTTTCCATTAATCTCATCTACCCAAAACGAATTTATCACCCGTATATTCTGTAAGTTCTTCAAAATATGAGCAATGGTTGAGTTCTCATTGGCACTGTCACATTCTTAGGCTTAAGTACATTATGCTTTTTAAATTACCTATTATTCTTTCTGGCAATTATTTTTATTCACCTGTTATTCCCAAATTATTCCCAAATATTCCTGGAGTAATTCCTGGAATTGTAAAAGTCAAATGGATATTCTTCTGCAGCTGAAAATATAACCACTTGCAAGCATAAAAACTATAACCAAAGATCGAGATACTCTAATAGAGCAGTCACAACTAAACTTGTCTGACTATTCTATTAGGGTAAGTGACTGCTCTATTAAAGTATCTCGATCTTTTGCCCGGTTTTGTGCTAGCAATGATTGTGGATGTTCCTTTACGAGTTTTTCTGCATTACTACGCGAAAAACGTGTGAATTCTAATTGATTATTCCAGAAAATCACCTTATTATTCCGGAATTACTCCTGATTCTTTTTACTACTGATTATTCCAAAAATTATTCCGGCATAATGTACGCATGCCTACACATTCTCTCACTCCCCCAAATTTTTCTATTAAGTCTTGACTGAGTCTTTCACTTAGAATTGCACACACACACACACACACACACACACACACACACACACACACACACACACACACACACCATGAATGCTTTGGAGACTTATAATTTGGTACAAGTTCCATAAACGACTTCACCACAGTACAATGCTTAAGTCTCAATAATTATAATAACACACAGATGCATGTGCACACACCTGTGATTCTAACACCATTATCAGTGTTGCAGCACTTAATGACCATGTGTTGCTTCTGGTCATCATCAAAGCTTGTGTAATGCCTCTCAGTTCCACGTATGTTTGTCAGAAGTGTGAAAATATCTATAAAATGTGCCATATCACTAAACCAAGGGCGAATTAAGGGGGGTGCTTGGAGTGCTGAAGCAAAATTTTACTACATGCAAACTAGGAAGCTTCTATAAGTTGCAGTATAGATGCAATAGCATCTTACACATATGTATGGGCATTGAAAAAATGGAAAGAGAAGGGGGAATGGCTACTCTTTTCTTAAAATTACTGAGAGGGGTACAAGTTATACTTTTGGTGTAAGACTTAACCAAAAAGCTGCAAAATATCAAAACATTTTATTAGAACATTCAACTACTGTAATAGAACGAAACTGTAATCTAAAAATCACGGCATAAACAAATACTTCAAGATAGCAAGCTAAAAGGTTAACACAAGACAGATCAGATAAACAGTAAACACCCATTACCTCATTTTAGCTACGAAGCAGAAAATTGACCAATGTGCCTAAAATGTACGTTTCCGGAATCAGGTCACATAATCAGGTCACATAATGATCCCAAATCAAGGCACAATAGTCAGAGATGGTGCAGTGATAGCTAGAGGATAGTGGTAGCAAGGTACCAGTACATCAGTGGTGTAGAAATGGGCACAGTGATCACTGTGAAAAATGAGGGATATAAGATGGTATTTCCAGTGGCTTATTGAATACAAAAAAGCTTGATATAACCTGTAGTATACTAATAATCACATGTAAGGCTTTAGTTAATGTGTTAAACATACTGAAACCATATATGTGATGGTATAGTGTGGGCATTATATTTGATATAAGCTATTTTAGGTAATGTGGTAAATAAACTGAAACCATATATGTAATAGTATAGTATGCATTATACTAAAGTATAACATGAGTATAATACAGGGTTTATATTAAGGCTTATTTGTATTTAATAAGCCACTGGAAATACCATATTATATCCCACCTTTTTCACAGTGGATGTCTACACACTAGATAGAAAATAAAACACACAGAGAGCTATATATTATTGCAGTATTGTACGCAGCAAAACACTATTGGCAACACTGAAAGTGTAAAATAGCAAGCCAGGGATAGATGAAATATACAAAATGTACAATGTATATGTTCATATTGCAGTTCTGAGGTGTCTCTGAAGATGCTCAGGAAGTGAAGCTATGTATGACAATGTGGTGAAGGCCAGCATGTGCTCCCAAAATTTAGGCAACACACAGTACAGACCTTGCTAGTTAGATACCACCAATATGCAAACCATGCAGGTGAAGGAATATCTGAGACAGCCAATCCAGTCACAGTCTAGCAAACCAGGTGAAGGAGGAATATGCAAAATTTACAATACAACTAAACAAAAGGAGCAAACTTTAAAGCATACTGCATGCTTTACAATACAGACAAAAACAGACAGCTAAAGCCTAGCAAACCAGGTGAGACTGAGGAAAAAACCAATATACAACTCAAGCAGACAATACTCACAGACATGCCATTATTTTAATCTTTTTGCTGGTCTTTTTCACAAGCCATTCACCATCACCTCAGAAACGGTCTTAATTACATGCTTTGTAGTGCTGTTAATATCTTTTCAGTCACAAACATAATTAGTATACATTTGTGCCTTCAATTACTGACTATTTTATCCCTAGGTAGTTCATGTTTGTAGACCTTGTAGTTTCTGTGTACATTCGTTTGTGACCAGATTTTACAAAACCGATCCAAATCACACATCAGGCAAAATCAAACTAACACTGCCAGTAGATAGCTACACTATCACACTATTAGTTTGACACTCAGTACTACCCAAAACTACTCAAGGCTACTTTTAACAGACGTCTTTTTTGAGCTGTGTAAAGTGCTCAAACGGCCTGTGAAGGGTCTGACTTGGTAAAAAATCAGTGGTTTACTGGTAGATGGCCTGATAATGTTGCCAGATTATTTTTCTGTTGATTTTACTACATGTCAGCTACTAAGAAGCCAACACAGCCATGTGATCTTGTGTCTGGACTCCAATCGTGGTCTGCCTCCATTTTAAAATCTATCTATTGCCCATCCCACCACCCCTCACACCTTTGTGAGCACTCACGATGCTACTTCGCTCATTCAACTGCTCAGATTTTCTACCTTATTTGGCAGGAAACTCTACAAGCAGCTACAAGTACTGGAAGTGGTTTGAAAGGTAATAAATTGATGTATCTTTTGTGTGAACTTCCTATGCATGCTTGCTATCCTTGGTGAGTTGTGCTGACTAGAATTCTTTAAATTGTTTATCTCAAAACTTCTAATGTGTGATTTGGATTGTTTTTCCAAAATCCAGTCACATAACGCTCATCTGACTGTAAACAAGCCAAACACAAAGAAGCATAGTTTGGAATCACTCCATGGCCACTGATAGCCATCATACACTGACCAGATGTCTTTCCACTGCTCCAGAATTCTTGGTAGGTCACATGATCTCATGTGATGTACTGGATAAAATTTATACGTGACCTAATTTAGAAAACTAATTGATCTATGCACAATAGTACTCTTGTTATAAAACGCATTTAACAAAATAGGTAATAAAATGCAAATTCCAAAAAAAAATTATGCTAGCTTTTATCACCTTGCTGGTCGGTGAATTGACACTCCAGCAAATAAACCCTGGGCATCATTGTTTTCCCCTAGTCATAGGGAGTTCAATAATTTCTATTTCATCTTCATACGCAGGTGGGTTTCTGAGTTACAGACATTTGTTTATGTTGCGGCGCCGAAAGAATTTACAATGATATTTCTTCAGTGAATTCGCCTTCCTTTCAGATCACAGAAGAATATCTTTGGCAAAAACTATACCTTGGTGGATTCACAATTGCATGGCAAATACAATGAGCAATGATTCAACTCTGTACGCTGTTGAAGTAGTAAGTTATGATGGTTTATGTAAGTGCCTGTAGATTATTTTCTCGTTGTCTTCTGTAGCTACATATTATATATTTATTGGCTGTTGATATTTAGCTGGTCATTGCAATTAAAAAAAACTTAGAAAAAATCGTGACACAGAAAGGTTTAAGAAATGAAGAAAAAAAAGGGTAACATGACCTAGACTCTAACCCACACATCCAGGTTTGGAGTACCAACGCTGTACCACTGTACCACCGGTGCTCAGGGGCGGATCCAGCAGCTGGCAAGGGGAGGGGCACAAACAGGCTAAGTTGCATGTAAATGGTTGAATTCTCTTATTAGTTGCTGTATTTTTGAAACAGACAATGGTAACCTTTTTGCAGTGTCTCACTACTGATTTAGCCATTTTGATGGTTGTGAAGTCTTTAAAGGCTATTAATGTCTTGCGACACGATAATTATTTTTAGAGGCGCTTAGTACGCACGAAGGTACTAGGTGACAATTTCATAATTAGACTGATTTGCTTTGGTTTTAGGTGAATTTGTAATAATAAATGCTATTAAACTGTGCATATTTTCATGAGTTATAAGGCCTGATGTAAGTTTAGTAGCCTAGCTATGGCTACTCCACAAGGTGAGGTGAGGGGGGGCATTTGCCCCAAATGCCCCATCCTGGATCCGCCATTGGTGCTTGCCTGCTATTCCTCTTGTTTATGTACTATTTAAATGTTACAAATATAAAATACTATATAGTCTAACCCGAAGAAGAAACCAAAGCTGAACCTGACCCTAAACTCTAACGCTAACTTGACGTTTGCCTGTTAAACGTAATGATGACTTTCACTGTCTGTATGAAGGTAAGATTTTGGGTGAGTTCGAGGCGAGCTAGGGTTGGCCCGGCTTCACTCGCTCCAACCCTAGCTCGCCTCGAACTCACCCAAAAACTTACCTTCATACAACTAGTGTGTTTGATACTAGAGTTATAGGTGACACTTCCCAACAAACGACCGGATAAATAATATTTGCACCGTGACCGGTGACCGGCTAAATATCCCGATATTTATTCACTCTATACTGCTGTATTTCCCACACTGCTTAACTTATGAAGCTGAAACTTAGTCAGTCCATTCCTCTGTCCATGTAGACAACAAAGAACCAAAAAATGAATTTGATAAATGTGCGTATATCAATGATTTTCTAAAATTAGGTCACATATGTGACCAGATTTTACAAAACCTATCCAATTCGTACATCAGGAAAAATCAAACTATCACCAACACTGGATAGCTACAATATTGTACTACTAGTTTTGACACTCAGTACTACCCAAACTACTCGAGGCTAGTTTTAACAGACGTCTTTTCTGGGTTGTGTAGATATCTCAAATGGTGGTTTCTGACCTTGTGAAGGATCTGACTTGGCACGAATCAGTGGTTTCCTGGTGGATGGCCTGATAATTTTGGCCAGACCAATTTTCTTGTTGATTTTGCTACATGTCAGCCACTAAAAAGCCAGCAAAAACCTGTCATCTTGTGTCTTGACTTCAATCATGGTCTGCCTCCATTTTGAATTCTATCTGAGATTATCTCTTCCGACACCCCTACCTTCTACACCTTTGTGAGCACTAGTAATACTACTTCGTTCATCCAACTGCTCAGATTTATTATCTGAGAAACCTTACAAGCAGTTAAAAGCACTGGAAGTGGTCTGAAAGGTAATAGATTGAAGCATCGTTTGTGTAAACTTTACATGTGTGCTTGTTATCCTTGGTGAGTTATACTGACTTGAATTCTATAAAATTCTTTATCTCAAAACTTCTAATGTACACATTGAACTGTTTTTTTCAAAGTCCAGTCACATTAATTTTATTCATTACTTATGATGTAAGTATTACTTTCAGTACTTGCTGGTATAATTATAGTGAAACTTTACTTTTAGTACTTGGTTGTATAATCACAGGAGAAAGTAGGCCCTGAAATGGTACAAAGATCACCTGTAAAATGCTACCGTTAAACAAATTACGGTGTATTAATCGGCGAACCAATTGGCAGTGAAACGGGTTTTTCTAAATTTCCGTAGTTGGACTTTTTTGCAAACGGAAACCTGTAGCCTTACCCGCATTTAGACTTATCGTCCCTTGTTATATACCCGGCAATCTAATAACCCCCTTGCCGTCTACAAACCTTGTACAATGTTCCCAATATGCCTTCCAAGCCTCCCATCGCGTTAAAAGATTGTTTCGAATAAATGTGCATCATTAATTATTCATATGATCACGTGCATAAATTTATTAATAAAATCAATTGTTTTCCAGTTTCTTTACCACCACCACCACCATCACAGTGACTCAACAAGGAGGTTGAAGGGATCAACACTGCAATGGTATTATGACAGATGACAAAACAATTTCAAAAATGCCACTGCTTACATCTCCAAAAAACTATCCAACTGCTTTTTACTCCGTCATCATTTCACTGCTCCTGTCCAGCCTCATTTTTTTCAAACAAAAGTGACTACAGAAGTTTAGTCGATTACAAAACAGTTAAGATAAGCATACCAAATGCTTACATTTCCACTTGTTCACTATTCTGCCTGTAGTTACTGCACCATTTGTCAGTTATTTCAAGGGACTACAGAATTACGGCAGATTAAAACAGTTAGATAAGCACACCGATACTTACATTTCTACTTGTTCACAACAGAATCTATTCTACTGGAAGTTTTGTTATTACACTGCTCAGTTATTTCAAATAAAAACGGATTAAAGAAATACGGCAATTAAAACAGTTAAGATAAGCATGCTTATACTTACATTTCCACTTGTTCACTATTCTGCCTGTAGTTATTGCTTCATTCATCAGTTATTTCACACAAAAAGGCACTACAGAATTATGGCAGATTATAAAACAGTTACATAAGCACACCAATACTTACATTTCCAACAGAATCCATTCTACTGGCAGTTTTGTTATTCCACTGTTCAGTTATTTCAAACAAAAAGGGACTACACATTTACGGCAGATTAAAACAGTTAAGATGAGCACACCCCAGGGGAAGATCTAGGATGTCAGAAGGGGGGGGGGGGGGTGCTAACATGGACATTTATATATGTGGCAAGAAAGTTGATACAACTAGTGTGAGAAGCACATTCAGCATGCGGAGCATGCTCTATCTAGGGGGGTCTGGAGGCATGCCCCCACAGGAAAATTTTGCTAATTTGGCCTATTGAGACTGAATTTGGTAGTACTTTTGAGTGAAAAATGATGTCACTTTGTTTATGTATAAATTGTATAAACATCATTAATTGAAAATCTATTCTGAAAAATAGCCTTTTCTGTCAGTTTTTTTAGGCCCTGCTGCAAACTTGATTCTTGGGTTGAAATGCTTCTCTTGCAAATAAAACAGTAGTCTTATATAATAGTGAATAGCTTTTATAACTAGTTCACAAGGCTGCAACATCTGAGAGCTGTTCATTTTTGTTTCCCTTACTTGATCAAACCCCATGCTACATTTGTATAAATCTAGCAGCGTTAGAGTTTGTACTATCAAATCCCTTGAAGCTCAACTTTAAGCTAAAATGATACTGCAGCATTTATGTTGTCATGATCATTGTGTGCTAAAAAGGGGTTAGTTGTGGCCAAAAACTAGTTGTATTTGTAGACTAGTTGTAAAACAATTATAATGATGGATGGATCCATCATTTTAAAAGTTAGATTGAAATAGCAACCTGCACTTCAGACCAGTAGCTACATATGAAGATAGATCCAATCCTGTGTTTTAAATATTCTCCTTGACCTTACATTCAATTAACTATACACTCTATACTCTCTTTGACAAGCCACTATTATACATTTTCTTAAAATCCATTAACAAGAAACAGTGTATAGTTCTGTTTTTTTAATCAAAATTACTTCCAACTGAAATCATTTATCTTGTACCCAGATTTGGTTAGAAATAGTTCTAGATTCAATCTTGTGATAACCATTTTCCAAAAATTTCCAGGGGTTCTAGGAGTATATATGCCACCAGATCTAAAGCCCCCCTAGCTAGAGAATTATATACAGCTGAGTGCACTTGCACTCCACACACTGGTGAGTAGTCTACTTGCCCTCTCCACTCACACTTACCCTCTCCACTATTTGGACAGCTAGTGTACGTAGTTTGAAGCATGAGACTGTAAATTATGCTATACTTCAAAACACTAAATTTGATCATGTACAGCTGATACCCATATGTTTCCACTACTAGTTCTTTAAGATGTTAGTCTAAGATTAAATTTTAGTTACATGGCTGCGCCCTTTAGTTATATTGACAAGCCGTATGGGGAATAATGGTATCAGTACATTAATAAATCTTTTACCTGAAGTGATTGGTATATGACAGGATGTTTGGTACAGTGGTGAGGGTAGCAGTGCACAGGTCTAGAAGAATAGGTTGAATTTCAGCTTGCACTCTGGTAACTTCTTGAAAATTATAGTTTTAATGATGGATGTTCTATTAGAGTAGTTGACTGTTCTATTAGAGTATTTCGGATTTAGCAACTTCTAAGGTGAGACTTATTCCAAAAGTATAATTTTGAACCTCTTTTAGTAATTCTTGGATAAGATTAGCTATTCCCCTTGCTCTTTTCATCTTTTCATTGCCCATACATGTGTATAAACTGCAACTGCACCCTGTACTACAGCTTCTAGAAGCTTCCTAGCTTGCTCATTGTATAATTTTGGAGGGAGAATGCTTCAGCGCCCCAAGCACCACCCCTAAATCCGCCCTTGCACCCGTATACTTACATTTCACTACTCTGCCTGTAGCTTCAATATTTCACTGCTCCTGTACTTAAACAATGACAGGCTAATTCCACAACAGAATTATGGTCAATGACAACACAGTTACATAATCATGCCACCACTTGCGTACATTTCACAACTGTAATCATAGTTTTCACCCTTTCGCTGCTCTGTTCTCAGTTCCTCCAAATATTCTACAACAGAATTATGGTCGATTACAAAACAGTTACATAGCAGGGGCGGATCCAGGGGGGAGGGGTGCTTTGGGGGCTGAAGCCCCCCCTTTCATATTTAGGCTTTACTTGATCAATATGCTGAGTATTATAATGAAATTTTGTGTTAGCATAATTATATAATCACTAATAATACAAATACTCATAAAACCACCTTATAAACATCTTTCCAAGGTATTGTCAGTGGATTTATGCTAAAGTTTATGCAACAAGGACCCGGATCAGCATTGGAGGTGTACAAGATCGAGATACTCTAATAGAGCAGTCAGCTGACTACTCTAATAGAACATTCACTGGAAAACATGTAGTTGGTTCTGTTATGGAATTTTTCCAAATCTGCCTGCACCTATGCATACAATAAAGTACATTGGTTTGTTTAAAGGGATTCATTCATCTACTTGTGTAGTTAATATGTATGGCAATACTTAATTCAGGTACACAATTTCCATTGAAAATGCTCTCAGATTCAATCTTGTATTCAAAATTTTCACTTTCAACATTATTATTCTAACATTCACCTATTCAGTGTTGTGCAATGTGAGAGGGTGCATCATGTACTTGGTTGTCTGTACCTACCCAAACTTTTCCATAAGCAAAATGCTTCAGAGCCATACCTATAATCTAAAGGCAGTATATAAAATATCTACAGGCAGAAAATATTATGAATTTTACGTGGAAATGTCTCCAAATTGCAGTATTTTAGCATCTATTTTTCAAAATATTCCTGGGGGGGCATGCCCCCAGGCCCTCTTAGTTCCAGCATGCAAAGGATGCTGGGAAGTGTGCTTTGAACACCTCTACCCAAGAGATTAGTATCTTGAGTTAGCCCCCCCCCCCTTTTATAAATCCTAGATCCGCCACTGCATAGCACGAGAACACTTACAATTCCACTTGTTCACAACCATTTCTATTCTGGCATTATTTCACTGCCCCACCCTCAGTTACTCCAAACAAACAAACTTATAGTCTATAACAAACAGTTAGATAAGCATGACAACACTTATTCTCGCATGGCCAGATCACTATCTTACTTCTTTGTGATGTCATTGGTTGGCAAGATAGGGTCTGGTGAATTACTGTTGACAAAATGCATTCGTAAGCAAACAGTTACCACAGTTTCTTGCTGTTCCTGCTGGGAAAATGCTATGTAGCAATGGTATCAGCTCTGTTACAAGTTTTGCTGTAGCGTTTATGTCCACCATACTAACATACAGCTAGCCAATGAATCAATTTCACTGGATATTGGTTTAAAGTCACCACTACACTTCAACAGGATCTATCTTGCTGACAAACAATGCCGCAAAGAAAGAGAGGAGGCAGAAGGCAGTCTAGCCACACGAGACTAAGTAACACTTACAATCCACTTTCTCACAACTGTTGCTATGCCTGTAGTTTACTGCTCCCATCTTCTGTGATTCAAAACAATGAAGAAGTGATTCTACAACAGAATTACGGTTGATAACAAAACAGATACGTTCACATTTTGGAGATACAAATGGGAATTTGACAGTATGCCATGGCTTCAGTTAAAGTCTGTACCCTCAGGAATAAATCCATTTATAATGCTGAAAATGTCCTTCACTGGGGGAGACGGGGAATAACATCGATAGCTGCTGGTAAGCACACAGATGATCTAATTTATATAAGCTAAATAATGATGTCAAACAAAGCAGAATTTATTGTACTTCAAAAATATTATTATAGTGGCCATATCAGTAAGGTATACTTCATGACCTCTTTACTGAGACCACCTCACTATCAAAGCTGCATTATTTTTCTCCAGAGGTGGTTCCATTAATAAAGTTTGTGTATGCAAGTTAACTGCACAAAAATACTATCCACCTTGCAAGGGCCTCGGAACAGGGGAGGCCAAGGGGCCATGGCCCCCACACTATTTTCAAAAGCATGTTTTGGCCCCCCACTTTTGGGGCTGACTAGCCCAGGTTGAAACAATCAGCCAAAGTTATATACACAGAAATACATACATCCATACGAGAAGCCATACAACACCATGTACCAGTACTGGCGTCACCAGTCCCCCCCTTGAGTCCTCCACAACTGCCAAGCTATTCACTGATACACCCAAAAGCGCCTATAATTTTATTTTTGATTAGTCCTTGCACGTGACATCTGCTGTTCAAATATTTTCCTAGAGCTCGTCCTGGAGCCTGCGCAGTGAGAAACTTAAATAGTGGAAAGAATGCCACATCGGTGGTATTATGATGGGAAAGGTTACGCTCGAATGGAAGGATAGCAGCAGATCTAAGAATGCAGTCTCATAGTAGTGCTTGAATGTACAGGAGTTGCTGACTTCTGAGTACTGACCATTGAATTTGGTGAAGAGTTGATTTATCAAGTAGACTAGTCTAAAAGAGAGGCATACAAGGATATGTAAATGAGAGTAGCCAATGTGAACGCAGTAGTGATGTGGGGTTCACGTGATCCTCACAGTTGGAACCGGCTACAGCAGATAACCCAGTTTCTTCAAGGTATTATGTTTCGCTTAGCGGATAACACTGTTAATGTTATAATCCTTATAGTGGAGGTACTGTACAATAAACATAAAGGAAAGACCTCCACGTGACCATGATTTCTCACGTGATATATACATGCATCGAGCACATGCAGTAGGTATAGCAGCCATTAGCAGAATAGGGAGTGAGCAGATAGCTGTGCATACATTGTAGCTGTAGGGTTATATTTATTAGCTAGTGATAACACTTCACAACACCTATATATAAACGCACGTATGAACTGAGCTACAGGAGCCCTATCAATGTGAGCCTACATGGGCTGGGTGTTGATCAGTTTATAGTTAGCTGATTTTGGATGCCTTTGGCCCTCCGCTCTAAAAATCGCTCCTACGCCCTTGCACCTTGTGATCACCTTTCTTTAAATTCAGCTACAACATAAAAAAATAGCTAGTAGTGTGCCATCTCTCTCCATACGTACTTCGTCAATATTCTTCATTCATTTAAATTGTTAACCACTTGTGGTACAAAAGGTTGATAATCAGTTTCGGAGGTAAATATTGTGGAACGTATCTTTGCTGCTACATAGGTCATCAATTTGACTGATAGAGTTTTGCACAGTTGTCCTAAAAATCATATCAATGATAATATTGTTACATACTACATACAGGATTTCTATATAAAACACAGACATTACATACATGTTCCCCCAGCAAAATCGCTCAAGACTGATCGCTGGTTGGGAAACACAGATACATGAATACAAGTTCAACAGCAAGACCGCTCAAGGCTGATCGCTGGTTGGAAACACAGATACATGAATACATAACTAACAGTTAGACTGCTCAGGCTGATCGCTGGTTGGGAAACACAGATACATGAACACATAACCAACAGCTAGACCGCTCAAGGCTGATCACTGGTTGGGAAACACATTCATACACTACAAACATGCCTTGTGTACAAGACCATACAAGCATGAACAATAATATCATCATACATCATGGTCCATTATGTAGTTTCGGGCTCTTTGCTTTCTTATTCCATCTTTTTCTTCTTGGATTAGCCATGTCTTATAATTTACAGTCGTGATGCACCTAGAAGGAACAATTCTGGTTAATACTAGTTCACTGTACATATCAGACAGAAGACCATCTAATAAATGCTCACCATGTAATAAACTAGACTTCCCAGAGTCGTGTAAATCATGTAGTTCTGTGTAAATCGTAGGACTAGGCCTGGATGACTTGTGTACTTACAACCAATTCTTCCTTCGTGCAGTAGTCCTTCGCTCATGTAAAACTTGCTGAAAACAAAGCACTGTTCAGTCGATTTGATGGCACATCTTTCTTTATACAATCCGTTCTTTTGTTACTGCGCATAGCAGAACACACGTAAACGCTCCAGCACATACTCTATTCAACACGCCATTTTTTTCTAGTGCAGCTGGTCATACCTGTGGTTACGCGCACGTGTACAAAATCCTTTACCGTATATCGCGAACCGGGGTAGCCGTGTTTCGATATATGGAATTGTTCCGTAATTGGGATAATTAATGGTAACTCGTTAACAACCATTTAAAGGCCTTCAATCTCCTGTGAATATTAGTGCTTCATAGTAGCCACTTAGTGTACATACAACAGAGTTGATATATAAACCACATTAGAATTAAAGGTCTAATAACCCAGGTGCTACTTGCCTTGTGGATTAAATTATTACAGAAATTTATGTAGGTGTGTGGGGTTGCTTGAGTGTTTATGTTAGAAGTGCATGGAATGCAGGGAATGAAATTATTAATAAAGCGAGTCAACAGGAAAATCAAACCTTGTTTTATATTTATATTCGTAGAATGGCTAAGCAGAATACAAAAATGTTCACATTTTGACAAAAGCACCAAACTTGGTACAGTATTTACTCAAATCAGATTTAGATACGGTGCTATTAAAATTACTCATCATTGTTATGCCTGACAACAAAAATCAATAAAAAGTATTGAGGTGGCTTTAAAAGTGTTTAACTACTTCACCATTGCATTTCTGAGAGATTCTAGACTGTACACTTTATGCCACTATATTTCACAAACCATATGACAGAAGCCCATATTATAACATCAATCACCATTAAACAGTGAATCCCACTGTGGTATTATGGCTTACTTAATGGTAACCCCTACACAGCTATATAACCACAAAACTTAGCCAGCAAATTGACACACATTAATAGTGTTACAGTGTTTATAACAGTACAATAAGGGTCACCACTCCATATAAATCTGAAGCAATTCACACATGCACATAAACCAGTAAGGCCAATAATGTGTGAAGAGGGAACCACCCAGGAAATCATTAAAACCTGTCTAATATATCTCTTACCATTTCCTTTAACTCATAATGCCAGAGTCATTTTGAAGTATCCACCAGAACGGCAATTACCACCATCACAAATCTGTCGATTACATAACATTATGCAAATTAGTACATGAGAGAAGATCCATTTATCCTTATTCCCATTTGTGTAGGAGCATGACCATCTTAGACTAAACACATTAGCTGCTAGAAGATACAATGAAAGCCACAGATTGCCTTAATATTAACACTGGGAACATTTATAGAGTAAATGCAACATATTAATGTATAACCAGATCTGTGAAAAGGAGTCTTATAGCCTTTCTGAATTTCCAAGTTTGACGAGTCATAACTCATCATGTGCAAGCTATATATTGATATTTAGTAATAGCACTATATTTGGAGTGTACAGTAACCAATTTTCAGGCTGATGTCATCCTCACAGGTCAAGTTATGGATTATCAAGTTTATGCAATTGAATAGTCTATAAGACCCCTTTTTGCAGGTCCTGTTACATGGTGTCTACAGCGGTAAATTGGTTATTAATTAATAGTAAATATACTGGAACTTTGAATATGCATAGACAAGCAAGGGAGTGTCATATCCAAAAACTGATCAAGTGAGGTAACCATCCAGGTCAATGACAGAGAGTCATGCCATAGATGTACAATATTGGATTGTGCTTGTGCTTTTATTCACTGCATTAGAAGTATTTAAGAAACAGTTTATTTTACCACATTTTGAAAGTTTTCGGATTGCACCTGTAAATTTGAAATAAAGTTCATATTATTAAAGCAGAAACAAAGATATTGAATGCACTTGTATTGTTCTTAACCAGCTATAAATGAGCTTATAACCTAGTTTGCAATCTTCCAAACATGCCCAAGGCAATGATTTTGATGTGGCACCAAATCTCAATTCATTTAGTATACCTTACTTAACTTCCAGAGAAAATTTGGTGCTTTAATTACAAAGTGAACTATTTCATCAAAATTTGTTTCTTAGCAACTCTATTTTGTGGACTTCTTATATACCTGTCTCCAACACTTGTGAATGTTGTATCAAAACTATTAATGTGATACAATTACAAAACTTTCCACATAATTATGTTGTACAGGGGCGGATCTAGGATTTCAGAAGGGAGGGCGCTAACATGGATACACACACACATATGTGACTGGATTTTGGAAAAACGACCCAAATCGCAATTGCAATGGTTATTAGGTAGCTACAAAAAAGCTACCTAATAGAGAGTTCATCTATATCACACTGGAATTCAGCTAGAAACAAGCCATCCAGACTGAGTAGAGAGATCAACTAGAAAACATCACCTTGTAGAGAGTTCAAATCACCCTGCAGATAGTTCAGCTACAAACAAATCACCCTATAGAGAGATTAGCTAGAAGAAGTCACCTTGTAAAGAGTTTAGCTACAAATAAACTACCATGTAGAGAATTAAGCTATGAACAGATCATCCTGTCAAGAGTTCAGCTAGAAACAAGTCATCCTGTAGAGAGATCAACTAGAAGAAGTTACCTTGTAGAGAGTTCAGCTACAAAGAAACAAGCATGTAGAAAGTTCAGCTGCAAACAAATCAAACTGTACAGAGTTCAGCTACAAACAAATCTCCCCGTAGAGATATCAGCTAGAAGAAGTTTCCTTGTAGAGAGTCCAGCTACAAAGAACCATCATGTAGAGAGTTCAGCTGCAAACAAATCACCTTTATAGAGTCCAACTACAAACAAATCTCCCTGTAGAGAGATCAGCTAGAAGAAGTTTCCTTGTAGAGAGTTCAGCTACAAACAAATCACCCTGTAGAAAGATCAGCTAGAAGAAGTTACCTAGTGGAGAGTTCAGCTACAAAGAAGCCATCATGTAGAGAGTTCAGCTGCAAACAAATCACCTGTAGAGAGTTCACTACAAACAAATCTCCCTGTAGAGAGATCAGCTAGAAGAAGTTACCTTGTGGAGAGTTCAGCTACAAAGAAACCATCATGTAGAGAGTTCAGCTGCAAACAAATCACCTGTAGAGAGTTCACTACAAACAAATCTCTCTGTAGAGAGATCAGCTAGAAGAAATTACCTTGTAGAGAGTTCAATTACAAAGAAACCACCATGTAGATAGTTCAGCTGCAAAGAAATCACCCTTTAGAAATTCAGCCACAAACAAATTGTCCTGTAGAAAGATCAGTTAGAAGAAGTGACCTTGTAGATTGTTCAGCTACAAACAATTCACCCTGTAGAGAGAGCAGCAAGAAGAAGTCACTTTGTAGAGCGTTCAGTTGCAAAGAAACCACCATGGAGAGTTCTGTGATAAATATATGTATTATATATATAATTTGTACATTTACTGATAAAATCAGAAATATTTAAAGTACATCTGCTTCATCTATTCTTCTTCCTGTGGTAAAGAAAAAAAGACAGGTTTAAAAAGTACCAAAGCCGGCCATACAAATACAAAAAGAAGTGAAATCTAATCCGAAACAGCCAAGCTGTAAAAAAGTGTGCGGCCCTCAAAAAGGCTATGGTGAAAAAAGATGTGAAATCCAAGGTGGCGGCCAAGAAATGGCTGTGATGGTAGGTTAATGGTAAAAATTTTATTAACGGCAATTTAGGTGAATTTTTTACCAAGACCAAGTGGCACAAAAATTCACCTGAATTGTCGTTATTAAATTTTTTACCATTAACCTACCATCACAGCCATTTCTTGGCTGCCACCTTGGATATCACATCTTTTTTCACCATACCCTTTTTGAGGGCCGCACACTTTTTTTACAGCTTGGCTGTTTTGGATTAGATTTTATTAGCTAGAGTATGTCCTAAGGAGTAGAGCTTTTGCTAAGGTGTGGTTGCTATTACCAAAAATTGCATATTACCTTAGAAATTGTCTATGTGGCAACAGTCACTAAGCAACCATGCTATAATGGTTGCCTAACAGTGATTGCTATAGGATATTTGGATTTGGTTGTCTATTTGAGCCATAGCAATCAGACTCAAACAACCGTTGCTAGACAGCCAATTGGAAAGCAGTGAAATTTGAGATAAATATCAAAAAACAGGGAAAATCATGAGTAGCAGCGAAATTTGGGATATATACTACTTTTGTTGCATTGAAAAAGAAAGGAAATTATATTTAGTTTTGCCTTGAGAATGATATTCCATGAAATTCAATAAAGTTAACAGTCCAGAGCTAATTTACTCCCCACACAATGGTTGTTCGGCTTGAACAACACCTTTAATTTGAAAGCATGGTTTAAAAGTGTAAAATATTGTCTCAAATAGATAAATATTTTCAATGTAAAAACAACTGTAAAGATTGCCAAAGACAAAATATGCAGTGGCACTTGTCAGTAAATAAAATTAATGTGATCAGAAGCACACTTAAAGTTTCATAATTGTGCATAAAATGCTCAATTTTTTTGCACTATGCCACTGTACAGTACAGCTCAGCTCCAAGACAAAATTTGTTCAAGTCAAAAATGCAAGCAAAAGATGAGAAAATGCATGCAAAATAAGGGTGAATCGTGTCCTCTCACATTATACTTCAAGTAAATTGCACTGTGACATGTATATAGACTCTACGTGGTGACAGTGTAATTTGATATGGACGTGTGAGAAGCACACAAAATGTGGAAGAACATTACGTTGGAGCTAAGCTGTACAGTACTATTGCCCTATTATGGCTTAAATTAAAATATTATCATGTGCATATAATTGTGGAAATCTTTTATTTTCGCTTAGGCTGAAAATGATAACATTTCAAGTTCACTTGCACTGAAAATGAAAAATGAATCTACACTTCTTTCTAATCCACAAAGCAAAATTGCAGCTTACAAACTTCCCATGAAAATGATCATGGTAAATCAGAATAAGGGAGTGGCAAAATATGTAATTGGAACACCAATACCAGGCCAACTAGTAATCGAAAAGGTCTTAATGGTAGTCGGAGTTACAGGCGCAGGTAAAACAACTTTAATCAATGGAATGATCAATTACTTATTTGGCGTAAAGTGGAAGGATGATTTTCGGCTAGTTCTCATTGCAGAAGATTCAGCAAAAAGCCAAGCACATAGTCAGACAGCGTTAATTACTGTGTACAAAATATATCCATCTCAAGGATCACAGTTTGAATATACATTAACCATTATTGATACTCCAGGCTTTGGAGACACTACTGGTTTAGAACGTAACAAACAAATTATACAACAAATACAGAATTTCTTTTCTGTTCAAGGTGAAAACGGACTTGATCATCTTGATGGAATTGGATTCGTGACCCAAGCTTCCCTTGCACGGCTGACTGCACAACAAAATTATGTTTATCACTCTATTTTATCTGTATTTGGCAGTGATGTATACCTGAATATATTCATTATGGTAACATTTGCTGATGGCCAGGATCCTCCTGTAATTGCTGCTATTGAAGAGGCTAAAATTGAATGCTCAACATATTACAAATTTAATAATTCTGCTTTATTTGCTTGCAATAAACACATAAAGATTTCAGATGAAGATGAGAATGAAGAAGAAAATTTTGATGAAATGTTCTGGAAAATGGGCTTTCTTTTTCTAAAAAAATTTTTCAAAGCATTTTATAGTAAAATAGGAGTGAGTCTTTACTTAACAATGGAAGTATTGAGAGAACGAAAACAGCTTGAAACTACTGTTCAAGCTCTACAACAACAAATTAGGGCTGGTTGTGCTAAGTTAGAGGAACTGAGACAAGAAGAAATAGTTCTTCAACAACGAGAAGCTGAAATTGCAACTAACAAAGATTTTACTTATTCTGTAGATATTGAAAAGCAAAGAAACATGGTACAACAAATAAATTATTATCTTCAAACTGTTGAGAATGATGTCGTCTTTAAAGTAGAAGAACTTCAACGAGGTTTACAACGGTTAGATAAAATTGCATTAAAACAAAGTCCACTTACACAAGTCCAGCATATGAGCTTGTTAATAGAAGCTGAAAAACAACAAGCTAACCCTGGTTTCCTGCAACGTATTAAAATTTATGAACTTGCCAAACAAGAAGCTGAAATATTGGAAAAAGCTAAACATAATCCAGAAAGCTTAAGGATTCGAAGAGAGAAGGAAGAAATTAGGGAACTTAACAAAAAGCACCAAAAATCTAGGTTTAACCCACTTAGGTATTGGTGACTTACACACATGCATGCATAAACATTGTTTTAGCTGAAAACACACAGATGCTAAATTGCTAGGTTGCTGAACAGTATTATTTAATTTATAATGTGATATATACTAGTACTTCTGATTTTATAACATATTTTGTGTGAATGCTGTTCAAAGATAAAAAATATGCACGTTTTGGTTTTCTTGTCATAATCATAAGTATTAATTACTCATCATAGACTATTGAGTTCTATATAGTTATGAATCATAGAAGTTTTCACATCATTACACAATAAACATTGACCAGAAACCAGATTCACAATAATTTCACAACACCTTGGCAGTATTGGTTGGATATAATAAATCACAAAAGAGCCTTTAGGAACATTTGGATGTTCCAACAGGTTGCTTAAGGATGATGCAGTGGAATGCTCTACTGACTGATGAACAAAATGCCTGTTTGAAGCCTTTAAACTCAATAATGGCTAAATGTGACCAGCACTGTGAAAAATACTCACAATAATAAGGTCTATGACAGTCTTATTATGTTAGTATTGGAATGAAATAGTACAGCATATATTATTAGATTAGGACATCACTATAACAAGCTTATTGAATACACTTAAGACAGTTATTAGAGATTAAATCACTAGTATAGTGCAGTGTATTATCAGACTATACTAAGCCTATTTCAACCATATATTGGCTACTATACTACTGTACTTTTTTACTTTCCTATAATCTGTGGCTACCTTCATTAAATAATTTCTATAATTATATTTGTAATGAATTTAATTGTGTAAATATGTTAAAACCACAACAGGTACAGCTAGTAAATCAATGTCTCCTTGGCCAGCCATGACAGTATCAAATCAATTTCGTCATTTATCAGTCTTTATCCAACTGCAGCAGGTAAGAAAGTAAATACAATTCACGAGTTCCATTACAAATTACATCACCTTGTAGAACTCTGTGACAATCTGTTAGTCGTCTGGTAGAACAGTCCCACAGCTCCAATACAAAGATGGTAAATATAGTGTGTATTCTGGACAATCGTTGGACTTACAGTTTGTAACAATAAGAATCTCATAAAGCCTGAGACCTTGTCTGGAAACCTATGTAGAATGGCAGCTAGGTCCCACAACTCTATTAAAGATGGTAAATATAATGCATATACTGAACAATCATTGTACTTACAGTTGAGACTGACAATCCATGTAGAACTAAGACAAGTCTGATAAGACCAGGTCTCACAGCCCTAAATGGAGGTAAAAATAATTCATAATCTGGATTACTTGGTGTACTTACAGTTGTTATCAGTGAGTCTAACTAGACATAAAACTGCCACTTAGTATGTGACTTTGTTGGGCTAATATCATACAAAGATTTTTGAACTGTCATATTTCAGTCAAGAACAATGATATCAAGCTGTAACTAGTAGGTATGGTTATCAAGTGTTAAAATAAGTACATTCAAGCATTGATTTATGTTAAATCCCTATTCTTTGGCTAATGTATAAGCATACCTGCTAATTAGAGTTTGATATATGTGACCTGATCTTGGAAAACCTACCCTTTTGGCACATGGGTCAATTTTCTGTTTTATAGCTTAAATGAGGTACTAGGTGCTCATCTATCTTGTGTTAAAATTTCAGCTTAATATCTTTAAGCATTCCTGAGATATGGCCGATTTTCTGTCCTGTACATTACAAACTAACTTTTATGGTGAGTTCTGTGGGTGATTAAGGGTGACAAATGGTGACAAATCATTTTGTTTACTAATAATTCCATTCTTACCATCTAAAATACTTTAAAAGACATTTCTGATAGTTTAATGAAGTATTCTTGGTACTTTTCTGCAATTAAATGCCATGTTTCATTGTCTAAGACTAAGTTTTTGCCATTCCAGTAGCTGAACAAATCACCCAATTTGTAAGTTACTTGTTGTCCCACGCATGTGAAATTACTACATGGTCTGATATAATCATCCATATCTCCTTGGAAAAAGAAACTATGGGTGTGAAACTTCACAGCAAGAAGGTTTAATAGTTGTTTTATCCAAATCTGCAAAAAAATTAATTTAAAAAATATTGTTGAAATTTTCATTTGAGTTTTCCCAAAAAGTTAGCTTGTGCCCAAAAGGTAGGTTTTCCAAGATCCGGTCACATATTCACTCTTGGCTGAGATATAACCATTCAAAAATCTTCGTCTGACTTTTGCCCATACCAAAAACTCACAAAAATACTCCTACCATGTGGCCATTTTTATGTCTAGTACGTAAGCTCACAAGAAGCATCTGATACTTTGCTAACCAAGTCCAAGAATCTTGTAATCACGAAGTACAAGACTAAATATACTATAATTTGCATGCTCTCAGTAAACTTACTTTTGTTAGCAATACGAGCATGGTAAGTGAAATAAGGACAAACAAGATGGAACAGGTTCTTGAAAGCACTCAACTCATTTACATTGCCAAACGTACATGAGGTAACAGCCATCAGCTGTTGATAAATACAGGAAAACATGAAGAAATGAGACCGGTTCCCAGAAGAAATGAGACCAGTTTCCCACAAACCTAAACGAAGGTAAATATAAATTGTATACTTGACACTCTCAGTGTACTTACTTACAGATGTTAGCAATAAGAAGAATCTCCTAGAGCTGAGACTAAGTATGTAATTCCTACCCTTTTGAAAAGAGAATGAATAAAAACACAATCAGGCTTAATGCTCTTACAGCTGTAAGTAATTAGAAGATAAGGTTTAACAACTCAGTGAAAAAAGAACAAAACTGTCCACATATGGTCGCTACCAGATTCTTTAAAAGGAAGCAGCTGTCATTGAAGGAAATTAACACTGCAGATGTCGTACACTGACAACCTGGAGAACTAAGAGGTCTGAAAAGTAACTGTACATTTGAAGAGATAATATACAAAATCATAAGAGCAGACAATGCATACTCTTACCGTTTATGGCTGATGAACTGTGTCCACTCATCATCTACCATTAGCTGAGATAATCATAACAGGTTATAAAACATGTAATACGTACATAGCAACACCAAAGTTGAATCATTTGCAGGCCATTGTCATACACAATAAGCAATTTAATACGGCTAAACCTATCGTACAAGCTATCATTTTAGTCTACTACTTACTCATCTAGAGATGTTTTTGATCACTGCCATCGTAGGAATTGTCCACCACGCCACTTCGCCACTACAGACTGCCAGCAGGGATGTACAGTTGTGGTCCATAACTATCACCGTGCGGAGCATGGTTCATTGGACGATGGCGCCGATCGCGCACACTCTCTCCGCGAGATACAACGTCATTATCATTCACATTTCAGCATTTACAACCTCTGACACAACAATAGCGACAAAAATGGCGACTTAATTGCATATGATACGTAGTCTAGCGTAGCCAGACCATTTCCTTTCTTTTGTGTGGGGGCGGGAAAGAAAAGGGTCTGGTGAACATAGTATCGCATCGTCGTTGGGCTATCCCGAGATTGTGGGGATTCTACTGCGCAGCTTCCGGATTGTTGTTTGGTGCAAATGACGTGATCTGCTGCATTTACGTCCTGTTACCATAGATATTTCAGTAGTAGCTATGGTAACAGGATGCAAATGACGCCAATATTAGCAAACACGTCATTCGTACCAATCAACATTCCGGAAGCTGCGCAGTAGAATCCCCACAATCTCGAGATAGCCCAACAACGATGCTATACTATGTTCATCAGACCCTTTTCTTCCCCCCCCCCCCCCCCCCCCCCCTCCCCACACAAAAGAAAGAAAATGGCCTGGCTACGCAGATTATCTGATCCGCATGCGCGCACCACTTACCCTTCAATTTTAAACAAACATTACTACGAATTTTTGCAGGTGTACAAGAAAATCTGGAATTGTATGACTCTTAGAAAGAATTGATTTAATAATTAATTTTTCTGGTATTATATGCTTTGCCATATGAAAATGTGTGCGTATGAAATTATCACAACAAAGCTAGCTAGCAATATAGTGATTAATAGCAGTGCATGTGCACTTATTGTAAAATCATCATGACTTTGTTTGATACAGTAAAAAAAAGCTTAAGTCACGTGCTGTCTGTATAAACAAAAGTCCATGAATAATGAGATGGTGAAGCTAAAAAGTTATCACATTTAGTTGAGTAGGCAAAGCCATATAAAGAATGTGTATTAAACTAAAGTATAATCTGTTTCCCATAATATAGGATGGAGTTTATACTAAAGTATAAGATATTAGTATAATGCAAGACTATATACTGAGATTATTTGTATAGTTTAAGCCATTAGATATACCATCTTATATTCCTCTTTTTTCACAGTGCAGGATTGCAAAAAGAGGGAATGTGGACATAAACTACACCCTGCCACACTATCACTCATATCTCAGTATTGAAATACAATATGTGACTGTGCCTACAAAAAGAGGGCATGTGGGCACAAACTACATCCCATTACTTTACAGGTCATATCTCAGTATTGGAACGAAATATTTACATTCTGTAACTTGCATCCTAAAGCCAATCAAATGTGTACTAAGAGCTGAAAATTGCGTTGCCATAGCATAATGGCAAAAAACGTTATGAGTAATGAAAGTTTGAAAAAATAGGCAAAAATCATGAGCATACATAACCATCATCTTTTTGCAGGCCCAGTCACATATTAACTTGTACCATATAGCTAATTAAATATCAAGACACACGATAGTGTGTCGTGCGGCCCAATAAGCCGGCGCGCCACACCGTGAGTATATTGACAGGAAGAAAGAAAACGTCATTTTCACATATTTGTATCTCGGTGATACCTCATCCGATTGGAACCAAATTTGCTGCAGAGTTGCGCGCCAGCTAGGGGAGTCTACATTCCAAAGTTGAAGGAAATCACTCAAGCCATTTCCGAGATACGAGTGGCCACAGTTTCGTTTTTTCTTTTCTTCTTCGTCTTTTCGCACACTTGCAAAAATTGCTATAAAACGCAAACGCGTAATCCGATCGCCTTGAAATTTGGCACACAGAAGGGAAGTACAAAGGAGTTATGATTCAGAATGAATGATTCAGGAGTTATGACTGATTATTCGCGTAAAACAAGATCGATTTGTTGCCACGCCTACAGGGTAAACCGCTTCATGGAATGAGTTGAAAATTTCTATGTAGATGGAGTAACCATCGTAGGAGTGCCTTTTGGTGGTTTGAAAGGAATCGAGATAAAGACCACGGAGATATGACACAAAACCCAACCCGTGTCACAATTACGCGATCGATTTTTATGAATAAAAAAGTATTAGTTTTCACGCCTACTAGGCAAAACCGCTTAGAGCAATGAGCTGAAAATCGGTGTATAGCTGGAATAATCTTCATTGAAAGTCCTTGCAGCAGTATAGAAGAATTGGATTACAAACCACTGAGTTATGATTCGAAAGCCAACTCCGTGTAGCAAATGCGAGATGGAGATATTCTAATAGAACAGTAGAGCATTCAGCTAATTTATTTACTCCATTATAGAATTCTATTACCATATTCTGTAGGGAGTTCAGCTACAAACAGTTAATCTTATAGACAGTTCAGCAAGAAGCAAGTCACCCTATAGAGAGTTCAGCTACAAATATATCGCTGTAGTGATTCATAACATTGCAAGTCACACTGAAGAGAGTTCAGCTATAAACAAGTCATGCACCCTGTAGAGAGTTCGGCTACACTCTCTAGAGAATTCAGCTACAAACAAGTCACTGTGGAGAGAGTTCAGCTACAAAGAAACTATTCTGTAAAGAGTTCATCTATACAAACAAGTTACCCTATAGAGATCACCTGCAAACAAGTAACCCTGAAGAGAGTTCAGATACAGACAAGTCACTTTATAGTTTATACTGTGTTCAGCTACAAGTAAGTCACTCTGTAGAGAAATCAGCTACAAATAAGTCACTCATTAGAGAATTCAGCTACCACCAAGTCACTCTGTAAAGAATTTTGCTACAAACAAGTCACAGTGTAGAGAGTTCAGCAACCAAAATACTACTCTGTAAAGAATTCAGCTATACAAACAAGTTACTCTGTAGAGAGATCAGCTAGAAACAACAGAGAGTTCAGCTAGAAGAAGTCACCCTGTAGAGAACTCAGCTGCAAAGAAACCCTGTAGAGAGATCAACTACAAACAAATCACCCTGCAGAGCATTCAGCTATAAACAAATTACACTGTAGAAAGTTCAGGTACAAACAAATCACCCTATATACAGTTCAGCTACAAAAAAATCACTCTGTAGAGAGTTAAGCTACAAAGAAGTTATGCTACAGTGAGATCAGTTTGAAACAAGAGGTTTAAGCTACAAACAAATTAACCTGTAGAGAGTTCAACTATGAACAGATCATCCTGTAGATAGTTCAGCTAGATACAAGTCACCCTATAGAGAGATCAGCTAGAGGAAGTCCCCTTGTACAGAAATCAGCTAGAAAAAGTTGCCTTGTAGAAAGTTTAGTAAAAAAAGAAACCATCCTGTAGAGGGTTCAGCTACAAACAAATCACCCTGTAGAGAGTTCAGCTGCAAACAAATCACCCTGTAGAGAGTTCAGCTACAAACAAATCAACATGTAGAGAGATCAGCTCGAGGAAGTCACCTTGTAGAGGGATCAGCTAGAAACAAGTCACCTGGTAGAGAGTTCAGGTACAAAGAAACCACCATGTAGACAGTTCAGCTACAAACACATCACCTGTAGAGAGTTCACACAGCTATAAACAAATCACCCTGTAGAGAGATCAGCTAGAAGAGGTCACCTTGTAGAGAGTTCAGCTACAAAGAAACCATCATGTAGAGAGTTCAGCTGCAAACAAAACACACTGTAGAGAGTTCAGCTACAAAAAGATCACCCTGTAGAGAGTTCAGCTAGAAGAAGTCACCTTTTAGAGAGTTCAGCTACAAAGAAACCATCATGTAGAGAGTTCAGCTACAACGAAATCACCATGTAGAGAGTTTAGCTGCAAACAAATAACCTGTAGAGAGTTCAGCTAGAAAAAATCACCCTGTAGAGAGATAAGCTAGAAGAAGTTACCTTGTAGAGAGTTCAGCTACAAAGAAACCGCCATGTAGAGAGTTCAGCCTCAAACAAATCACCGTGTAGAGAATTCAACTACAAACAAATTGCCCTGTAGAGGGATCAGCTAGAAGAAGTTACCTTGTAGAGAGTTCAACTACAAAGAAACCGCCATGTAGAGAGTTCAGCCTCAAACAAATCACCATGTAGAGAATTCAACTACAAACAAATCGCCCTGTAGAAGGATCAGCTAGAAGAGGTCACCTTGTAGAGAGTTCAGCTACAAAGAAACCATCATGTAGAAAGTTCAGCTACAAAGAAATCACCTTGTAGAGAGTTCAGCTAGAAGAAGTCACCTTGTAAAGAGTTCAGCTACAAAGAAACCACTATGTAGAGAGTTTAACTGCAACAAATCACCAGTAGAGAGTTCAGCTAGAAACACATCACCCTGGAGAGAGATGAGCTAGAAGAGGTCATCTTATAGTGAGTTCAGCTACAAAGAAACCACCACATAAAGAGGTCAGCTGCAAATAAATCACTTGTTGAGAGTTCAGCTACAAACAAATCCCCCTGTAGAGGGATCAGCTAGAAGAAGTCACCTTGTAGAGAGTTCAGCTACAAAGAAACCATCATATAGAGTTCAGCTACAAAGAAATCACCCTGTAGAGAGTTCAGCTAGAAGAAGTCACCTTGTAGAGAGTTCAGCTACAAAGAAACCATCATAATAGAGAGTTCAGCTACAAAGAAAGCACCCTGTAGAAAGACCAGCTAGAAGAAGTCACCTTGTAGAGTGTTCAGTTACAAAGAAACCATCATGTAGAGAGTTCAGCTGCAAACAAATCACCCTGTAGAGAGTTCAGCTACAAAAACATCACCCTGTAGAGAGTTCAGCTAGAAGAAGTCACCTTGTAGAGAGTTCAGCTACAAAGAAACCATCATGTAGAGAGTTCAGCTACAAAGAAACCACCATGTAGAGAGTTTAGCTGCAAACAAATCACCTGTAGAGAGTTCATCTAGAAACAAATCACCCTGTAGAGAGATCAGCTAGAAGAGGTCACCTTATAGATAGTTCAGCTACATTTCAAGTCACCCAGTGGAGAGATCAGCTGCAAAATAATATCCTGTGGGGAATAATGGGCATGTAATAAATATATGTATATAATTTGTATAATTATTAATAAAATCAAAAATAATTGAAGTATTAAAAATCTTCTTTAAGTTCTTTTCTTCTTCCTGTGGTAAAGAAAAAACACATGGGTTAAAAACCCCCAAAGCCAGCCATTGGCCGGCTTTGCAGTATACAAATACAAAAAGAAGTGATATCTAATCAAAAACAGTCAAGCTGTAAAAAAAGGTGCGGCCCCCAAAAAGGCCATGATGAAAAAAGAGGTGAAATCTAAGGTGGCGGCCAAGAAATGGCTGTGATGGTAGGTTAATGATAAAAATTTTAATAAAGACAATTCAGATGAATTTTGTGCCGCTTGGTCTTGGCACCAAATTCACCTGAATTGTCGTTATTAATATTTTTACCATTAACCTACCATCACAGCCATGTCTTGGCCGCCACCTTGGATTTCACATGTTTTTTCACCATGGCCTTTTTGGGGGCCGCACCTTTTTTTACAGCTTGGCTGTTTTTGATTAGATTTAATAAATACTGAAAATTGCATTGCCATAGCATTTTCTATGACAAAATTCTTTTCTGATGACTTGGAAAGCACTTGAAAGTTAATCAATTTTTCTGTAGTGTATACTATTTTACAGGTTGTATTGGACTGAAGTGGAAATTTAATGTACACTAGTATAGTCGCAGATGTACATGACCTCACTTGTATCATTGCTTTTAACTTGCAATTTGTGACCTGATCTTGGAAAACCTACCTTTTTGGCACATTCGTCAATTTTCTGTTTTATAGCTTAAATAAGGTACTGGGTACTTACTCATCTATCTTGTGTCAAAATTTCAGCTTAATATCTTTAAGCATTCCTGAGATATGGCCAATTTTCTCTCCTGTGCATTACAAACTAACTTTTATGGTAATGTATTGAGTTCTGTGAGTGATTAAGGGTGACAAATGGTGACAGATCACTTTGTTTACTAGCAATTCCATTTTTACCATCTAGAATACTTTAAAAGACATTTCTGATAGTTTAATGAAGTATTCTTGGTACATTTCTGCAATTAAATCCCATGTATTATTGTCTAAGACTAAGTTTTAGCCATTCCAGCACCTGAACAAATCATCCAATTTGTAAGTTAATTGTTGTCTCACGCATGTGAAATTACTACATAATCTGATATAATCATCCACATCTCCTAAGAAAAAGAAGCTATGGGTGCGAAACTTCACAGCAAGAAGGTTTAATAGTTGCTTTATCCAAATGTGCAAAAAAAATTTGTATTGAAAAAATTGTTGAAATTTTCAATGGAGTTTTCCCAAATTGTTTGCTTGTGCCCAAAAGGTAGGTTTTCCAAGATCCGGTCACATTTTTCAATTATCACTTTGTCCACATTCACTTAATTAAGGGAGTCATTTTTCAGCGGTATATCTAGCTAATTATAGGGTTTCCATCAGTAAGAATATATTGCTGTTGAAAATAACTTTGATTACCTACTGACAATATATCACTGCCTTATTGGTCTATATGCATAATTTGGAAATATGTATCTATATCACAAGTAAATGTGCAAAGCACTTTCAGCATGCTTATTTTAGGGGGTCTAGGGGCATGCCTCCCAGAAAATATTTGAAAATTAGAAGCTATGACAGTGAATTTAGTAGCATTTTAGCCACTAACTTGTACAATCTAACTGAAATAAGAAGCTAGCTAGCTAGTATTTAAATCATTTAATAATGGATCTTCTAGACTATTGTAAAGTGAAATTTAATATAATAATTTTTGGAATAGGTAGCTTTTCCAAAGTCTTGTCTTAGTTAGCTAACAAGTGCAGTTACAATGTCATTTTAAAGGGATGTACTCTCCATTAAATGGCGATTCTGTTTTAGAAATTCATCTCTAACTTCAGCTGCTGATGGAGTATAGCCTGTGGAGTTGTGTATGTTCAATAGTGCCAATCCATTAAGCATATTTTGGTTCATTGTGGTACAAAGGTATTTCTTAATCATACGTGGGGTGCTAAATGATCTTTCTGCCTCACGTTATGTTACTGGCAGTACCATAGTGTGAATCAATATTCTCCTGATGTTTGGAAACATCATTGCACTTGTATGCTGAATGGAGGATGGTAGTGTGTAAGGAAGTTCTTTATCTTCACAATATGCATGCCAAAGTTGAAGTTCTGCATGAGCAGTGGAAGCAGCATCCACATCATCATCAAAGAAAGCTATTATTTCATTATCTGTAGCCTTTTGTGAAGAAGAGAAACAAGATGGAACAACGCCTAAATACCTCAGGGCAGTTAGTGAATGAGAATAGAAACTGGATTATTATACTTCTCAGCACATTTGAATGCATTTGTAAACAAAATTTTGAATTGTGTTTCAATGTCTGAGTGAGTATCGTTTCAGAACGGAAACATGTTGGACAGCTTTAATTATATCCAGTTCCCTAGCTTGCAGTGATTTTGTCAAACTCTCAGTAAAAGACATTTAATCCAAAACCCTCAAGCTGTAAAAAATAGAGTGTGGCCCCCCCAAAAGACTATGGCGAAAAAAGATAGTCTTTTGGGGGCGCACTCTTTTTTTTACAGCTAGGCTGTTTTGAATTAGATATAAATTCTTTTTGTAATTGTATACCCCTGGAGCTTTTTAAACCTATCTTTAATTATTTGCCACATGAAAAAGATTTAATTATAATCATAATCAAGATATAAAGCAGATTTTTAATATACTTTAACTAATTTTATCAGTAATTATACAAAATATATATAATGTAGTAGTTGTAACATGGACACAAGTGATTTGCCCGAAATATATGCACAAGCACAAGGCGCAGCCCAAGTGCGAGTGTGTATATTTCAGACAAATCACAAGTGCCCATGTTACAACTAATATGTGACCCTATTTTGGAAAACCATACATCTGGGCACATGCAAAATTTGTGGGAATTCTCAATTGAAAATTTCAGTGATTTTTTTAAAATTAATTTTTTTGCATATTCTGATAAAGCAACTATTAAGCCTTCTTTCTGTGAAATTTCATACCCATAGCTTCTTTTATCTAGGAGATATACTAGTAGAGCTGCTAAGTCTTAAAAACAGGAAGGTTTGTGCGCTTTGTGATAAAAGCATGAAACTTGGTACACAGCTTGTATATACCCTAAAGGTCATTTTAAGATCGGGAGCCACCTCAGATTTGACCTTTTGTGACCTCTAGAGGTCAATTAAGTTAAAAATGCCTTATTTCTACCTTTTGACCACTTTTTCAATAAATAAATATAAAGTGTTGGGTGTCAAATGAAAGCTGAATATTCAAGGAGTACAGTGAGACTAGAATCATGTCTGTACTGTATTCTATTGTAATTTTATGCTATTATTTACCTGATTACATGTATATAAATTTGTACAACAATGGTAATTTCAATTAAACAATAGAAAGTTCACAGACAATAGTTTACATTTATAAATCATAGTGACATTCTCCCTGGCAGAAGCATAGAGCAGTGCACTTAAGTGCAGCCTTGACACACACTGTCTGGTACATCCTTTTTTACAACCACAATGGATTAGTTCATGGCATGCTATGGATGCTTCTGAAATTGTGCTCCAAAGAGGTTCCCAGCCTGTACTAGTCTTTCTCCACCCCCAATTTGCAGGGTTAGGAAGTTCCTGCATAGGAGTTAAGGCCCTTTTCCAGCAAATAGACTGGTATCTAGCTCGTTTAATATGTTGTTTGAGTACTTCACAAGTTGGTGGCAGGTTCTCAAGACTGTGTGAACAAGTATTTCCTACTATCATTAACAGTCATGATATCACTTGTACAATCATATAGCAGCACAACAAACCGTTCCAATGTTTCCATTACCACATCACTGATCTCAGTTTGCATCAATGGAAACTCTTCAAAAGCCTCGATGACCTCATGATAAACTTTCCATGTATTCCAAGCTGTCTTCTTGCCCCTACCACAAAATGATGAGACAGTATTGCATCCTGTAAATGTATGAAACATTGGGAGAGTAGCACAAATTCTAGGATCCATGGTAACAACTAGTCAACTACTTCATGGATAGGTATATACCTAAAATTATATCCAGTTCCAAAGGCCAGCCACAACTCCTCAAGGTTTATCACATTAAATATAGAAATCGCTAGTATTACTATGTCAGTGTCTACAGTCCTCACAGATAACTTTCTATATCCTTTATTTACAGCATCAGATGCACGGAGGAATACACGTGTGTCTGCTTCTTCTCGGGAACAGGGAACCACATTATCTAGATCAGCATCAGCCAGTGAGCATAATACATTGGTTCTGTCAGTTGCATATATACTCTTACCATCTACAATTGGGATCTTTATTACCTGGTGAGAAAGAAACCTGAAACGTTCAGTTTTATTTTCATCCAAGTGTAAGAAATCTTTCCATTTAGGTGGAATTACTGTAGTAGAAGCAACTCTTCTTCATACGCCTTTTCCTCTCTTCTCCCTTGTTGTTGCTTTCTAACTATTTTCCATATACACATCCCAAACAATGTCAACTCTATTGGCATTCTGTAACTGAAACAATATATATGAACCAAACACTGTGTCTGCATAATCTTGAAAAGTTCTTGCCGTTCCAGGATGAAGCATGTGAACAACAGCAGCACCATCAAGAATTATGGCATCAACGTTAGGTGCATGTAACAACTGTTTTTCACACAGTTCAAGACAATGGAGGAGATCTGACTTTGCACTAGGTCTAATTTTTCCTCCCAATGACAATGATGGTGGAGTGGCCTGATTTTCATGGGCAAAGAATGTATCCAAATCCCCATCTCTGATTTGACAAGATTTATATATAGTCTAGAAAAAAGACTACAGTCATTCTTTAGTGCTGTGATTTGATTCTGCTGTCTTGTAGGATGATGTTTGATTGTTGGTTTGCTAAATAAAGACAACTTATTTTTGATGATTGGCTCTGTGATGGGTTTTTCACATTTCTCAAGTCGTTCTTCAATAAACCTTTTGTACTGATCCTCACCAATCGCTTCAATTTCCTGGACTGTTTTTTCAACAGAATTATCCATAATATCTCTTGTATCAAGGACCAATAAATCTTGACCTTTCTCAAGAAATGGATTTCCAAACTCTTCGAACACTGCAATTAAAGAATTTACATCTTTCTGAAATGTGTGCTGAACACTACAATACTGTTCATGATGTAAGTGTTTGCCATCTTCCTGTGCTATGTTCGCATACTCCTCAAATTCTACTACAATTCTTGCAACTTCAGGTCCAGCTACCATCCAACGCCTCAAAGCTAAGGGATCAGTTGTCAATCCAATTGCTCCTCCTGACTCTTTGACTGTAGCATTATTTTGCTCATGGTACTGGTCAATAGCCATTGCTGAAAACTTGTTGCTAGTTTTGTGGATGACGAATTTTCCTGCATGAAATTCTGCCACAATATCTGGATGCTTTTCAGAAAGTGCCATCATGTCACGAATATGTACAGGTAGCCACCTGGAGTAATGAATGTGGTCTAGTGCAAACATCCAGGGAGTGATCTTTGCAAGGGATTCAATGTAAAGCTGAAAATTTCCCTCCCAAATAGACCTAACATACAGCAGTAAAAGAGTCTCCAGGGACAATGTTTAATGTATATCTTTGTAACAGAACATGGTACAGACATAATTCCAGTCTCATTTTACTCCTTGAATATTCAGCTTTCATTTGATACCCAACACTTGATATTTATTCATTGTAGAAATGGTCAAAAGGTAGAAATTAGGCATTTTTAATACTTAATTGACCTCTAGAGGTCACAAAAGGTCAAATCTGAGGTGGCTCCCGATCTTAAAGTGACCTTTATGGTACATGCAAACTATGTACCAAGTTTCATACTTTTATCACAAAGTGCACAAAGAAAGTACTTAGCAGCTCTACTATACTGAATTATATCAGACCATGTAGTAGTTTCACAATGCGTGGGACAACAATTAACTTACAAATTGGGTGATTTGTTCATTCAACATTTTCGTGTCTTTACACAATATTACAAGTGATTTAATTGAGAAAAAGCACAAAGAACACATGATTAAACTCTCAAGGATCTCTTTTCAATAATTTTAGATTGTAAGAATGGTGATCTTTGTCAACAAAGTGATTTGTCATCAATTTGTCACATCTGATCACTACTCAGTTCTATGAACTGATAATGAAAAGTTAGTTTGTAATGTATTAGACAGTAAATTGGCCATATCTTTGGAATGCTTCAACGTATCATCACAAAATTTTCACACAAGGTAGATAACCACTCAGTGCTTCATTGTAGCTATAAAAAATAAAATTGGCCAATGTGCCCAGATGTATGGTTAGATCTACAAAAACCGTTCTTATCGCCCAAGACAGGAAGTTTGATTTTTTCACACAAACACAAAGCTTAATGAATGCACTATCAAGTTTCACTGCCACAGTCGACCAGAGTAAAGTGGTCTGCTTTTGCTGGCTGCTTTTTTAGAGCACAGTGGCGAGCTGTACGAGTGGTCTGGGGTCTTGATGGAGCCCTGGCCAACCATGTGATGGCTCTGTGTGGCTGTACAGCACCGTGGTGTTGGACAATGACCTGTGCTGTAAATGTCCTTTCATTTTAGCCAGTTCTGAGCCCTGAATGGCCTATAACTTGGCTTAATTCATCCCAGTAGGTTTCTTTTCAATTTTTGAACACAATCTTGCCCGCCTTCCAGGGCCCCCGCCTACCACTCTTCTAGAGCTCGCCTGATACAGACAACCTCGGTTTAAAAACTATCTAAAATTTCGGGAAACTTAGCTGTTGACTACTTCTTCAGTGGATGATCAGGAAGGTAAGAAATTGTTGTGAAACGTGTGAAAATTTGGTATGCGTAGCTACCACGATTGGCCCGCAGCTACAACACCCTGAATATTTAAAACCGACGTTTCTCGATACTTTTAAATGGGTGATAAGAACGGTTTTCCCAGGGACAGTCACATATAAAGACAATTAAAAGTACTTACTTTTACTAGCCATGAATAAACTAAAGTAGTGAATGCTATTAACAGTAATGGCCAAATAAATTAAGCTCTATGCCTAGTGTCTGGACATCGCCGTGACTATTGAATGCAACATGGTCAATATAAACTAACCTGTGACCTCCTTCGTTCAGTAAAACAACGAACTATCTTCTTCCCCAAGTCCATGACCTATGCTTTGGCTCACTGTACAAAATTAAAACCCACTATCAATCCTGTGAAGTGTCGCTATATTAAAGTAGAGGAGATCACACAGTTTCATCAAAGAAATCGAATGATTTCTGAGAATGCTTGGAATGCATTAATAAGAATAGGAGGTAGTATGTACAAGTTATATCACTCCTGGGAGGGATATAACTTGCATATACTACCTCAATTTCTCAATACATTCCTAAGCACTGATATACCACTTATACACCTTCTCTTCCCTTTGAAGTGAGGTGTGAAAGTGGTATATATCAAGACACCATGTGGCTTAAAATGAGGTATGGAAGTTTGGAAATTAAACTGTTTGTTACTGGTTACAATAGTAACATAATAACAACCTAGTTACGACATTTAAAATGTCATCTTATGAATAACATTGTACACCTATGGTAACAGTGGGCACTTCAATTCCCATATCAAGCCGGCCAAGAAGCCGGCACGCCACACCGTGAGTATATTTACAGGAAGAAAGTAAAGGCGATTTTCACACCTTTTTAGCTCCGTCATTCCTTATCCGATTGAAACCAAAGTTGCTACAGAAGTTCCGGATAGGTAGGGGAGTCCACATTCCAAATTTGAAGACAATCGCTCTAGACATTTCCGAATTACGAGCGGTCAAAGTTTGGGTTTTTTCTTCGTTTTTCTTCTGCTTCTTTTCGCACACTTTGCAAAATCCGCCGTAAAACACGAATTCGTGCTCTAATCGAGCTGAAATATGGCACCCTTACAGGGCTCATTACGGCGAATCTCAGTACCAAGTTTGTAGGAATCCGATGGACATTCACAGAGTTATTACCGATTATTTGCGTAAAATAAGGTCGAAGATCTGTCACGCCCACAGGGTAAACCGCTTGAAAGATTAAGCTGCAAATTGCTATGTAGATGGAGTAACTATCGTAAGGTACCTTTTTGTAGTTAGAAAGGAATCCAGTTAAAGGCCATTGAGATATGATACAAAACCCAATCTGTGTCACAATTAAGCGATCGATTTTTATGAATAAAAAACTTAATTTTCACGCCTACCAGGAATACCGCTCAGAGCAGTGAGCTGAAAATCGGTGTGTAGCTGAAATAATTATCATAGAAAGTCCTTGCAGTAGTACAGAAGAATCGGATTACAAACCACTGAGTTATGATTCCAAAGCCAACTACGTGTAGCATATGCGAGATCGAGATACTCTAATAGAACAGTCACCCTAATAGAGCATTCAGCTACGTTTATAACTTACCCCATTATAGAATTATATGACATTGCAAGTTATTCTGTAGGGAGTTCAGCTACAAGCAGTTAATCTTATAGACAATTCAGCTACAAGCAAGTCACTCTGTAGCGAGTTCAGCTACAAATATATTGCTGTAGAAATTCAGAACATTATAAGTCGTACTGAAGAGAATTCAGCTATAAACAAATCACCTTGTACAGACAACAAGTCACTCTGTAGAGAATTCAGCTACAAACAAGTCAATGCATAAAGGGTTCAACTACAAAAAAGCTACCCAGTAGAGAGTTCATCTAGATCAGCTACAAGCATGTCACTCTGTAGTACAAACAAGTTACCGTGTAACTGGAGAATTCAGCAACCAATCAAAAAAAAACTACTCTATAAAGAGTTCAGCTATACAAACATGTTATAACTCTATAGAGAAAGTTATAACTCTATAGAGAGATCAGCTAGAAACAATTAGACATCCAGTAGAGAGATCAGCTACAAGACATCACCTTACAGAGAGTTTGGTTACAAAGAAACCACCATGTAGAGAGTTCAGATGCAAACATATCACCCTGTAGAGAGTGCAGCTATGAACAAATCACCCTGTAGGGAGTTCAGCTAGAAAAAGTCATCCTGTAGAGAGATCAGCTAGATCACCTTGTAGAGAGTTCAACTACAAACAAATCACCCTGCAGATAGTTCAGCTACAAACAAGTCACCCTATAGAGAGATCAGCTAGAAGAAGTTACCTTGTACAGAGCTCAGCTACAAAGAAGCCATCGTACAAAGAGTTCAGCTGCAAACAAATCACCTTGTAGAAAGTTCAGCTACGAACAGATCACCCTGTAGAGAGATCAACTAGAAGAAACCACCATGTAGAGAGTTCAGCTACAAACAAATCATCTGTAGAAAGTTCAGCCAGAAACAAGCTCACCCTGTAGAGAGATCAGCTAGAAACAAGTCACCCCGTAGAGAGAGCAGCTACAAGGAAACCATCCTGTAGAGATTTCAATTACAAACAGATAAACCTATTGAGAGTTCAGCTAGAAACAAGTCACCGTGTAGAGAGATCAGCTAGAAACAAGTCACCCTGTAGAGAGATCAGCTACAAAGAAACCCACCTGTAGAGAGTTCAATTGCAAACAGAAAACCCTATAGAAAGTTCAGCTAGAAACAAGTCACCCTGTAAAGAGATCAGCTACAAAGAAACCATCTTGTAGAGAGCTCAATCGCAAACAGAAATCCCTATAGAGAGTTCAGCTAGAAACAAATTACCGTGTAGAGAGATCAGCTAGAAACAAGTCATCCAGTGATCAGCTAGAAACAAGTCACCCTGTAGAGAGACCAATTACAAACAGAAAACCCTATAGAGAGTTCAGCTAGAAACAAGTCACCATGTAGAGAGATCAGCTAGAAACAAGTCATCCAGAGATTAGCTAGAAACAAGTCACCCTGTAGAGAGATCAGCTATAAAGAAACCGTCTTGTAGAGAGTTCAATTAAAAACAAATAACCTTCTAGAGAGTTCAACTAGAAACAAGTCACCGTGTAGAAAGATCAGCTAGAAACAAGTCATCCAGAGATCAGCTAGAAACAAGTCACCCTGTAGAGAGATCAGCTACAAAGAAACCATCCTGTAGAGAGTTCAGCTACAATCAAGTTACACTAGAGATATCAGCTCACTTCTTTTTGTATTGCAAGTCACAAAGCTGGCCATATGGCTTTGATGCTGCTTCCTTTTAACTTGTAAGGAATTGTGGAAGAACGGTTGTAATTGTATGTATAGCTTTTGTCTGATGAAATATTTGTATATTTACCATCGAATGAGGATATCATATACTGTAGTTAATAAGATGACCTCTTACATAACTAAACTGTAGCTGAAACTCTCATTGTTTGTAGCTGAACTCTTTTCAGGGTGATTTGTTTCTAGCTGAACTCTCTACAGGATGATTTGTCTCTAGCTGAACTCTCTACAGGGTGATTTGTATGCAGCTGAACTCTCTACATGGTGATTTCTTTGTAGCTGGACTCTCTACAAGATGATTTGTTTCTATATTTAAACCAAAACAGCCAAGCTGTAAAAAAAGAGTGCAGCCCCCAAGGTGAAAAAAGAAGTGAAATCCAAGGTGGCGGCCAAGAAATGGCTGTGATGGTAGGTTAATGGCAAAAAATTTAATTACGACAATTAAGGTGAATTTGGTGCCGAATCCTAGTGTAGGAGGCAACACAAATTCACCTGAATTATATTGTCGTAATTAAAATTTTTGCCATTAACCTACCATCACAGCCATTTCTTGGCCGCCACCTTGGATTTCACATCTTTTTTCACCTTGGGGGCCGCACTCTTTTTTTATAGCTTGGCTGTTTTGGTTTAGATTAGTTTATCTCATTTTAAGCCAGGTCTAAACAGTGGGTAACAGTAGGCAACAGTGGGTAACAGTAGGAAACAGTGGGTACCAGCAGGCAACAGTGGGTAATAGTAGGCAACAGTGGGTAACAGTAGGAAACAGTGGGCACCAGCAGGCAACAGTGGGTAACTGTAGGTAACAGTGGGTAACATGAGGCTACAGTGGGTAACAACAGGTAACAGTGGGTAGCAACAGGTAACAGTGGGTAACAGGAGGCAACAGTGGGTAACATTAGGTAACAGTGTATAACAGTAGGCAACAGCGGGTAACAGGAGGCAACAGTGGGTAACAGCAGGTAACAGTGGGTAACGGTAGTAAACAGTGGGTAACAGCAGACAACAGTGGGTAACAGAATGTAACAGTAGATAACAGCAGGCAACAGTGGGTAATGGAATGCTTTTATAATATATATCACACCTAGGCATCAACACCTTATTGCTTATTTATAGTAGACTAGTAAATTATTGCACAATCACAAAGGCTAAGTATACTGATTAAACAGCTGTACCATGGTATCTGATGGGAGCTAGGTATCTAATGTAACTTTGGGTATGGCTTTGTCTCCTGATTGGCAATCCTTTTTCTATTTTAGACTAATTGGTGACCAGGTGTGTAGCCAGGGTTTTTCAGAGGGAGCTCTGTCTATCAAAAATAACTGACAGAATGCAGCCCTCAGGTGCTGAAAAATCTTGAGCATTTTAATGCATCTGTTATGAGGGTATGCTATATGCATACACCCAAGTGAAGTGCATGATCATGGTATGAGTGTATTTTATTACATTGTTGTTGTTACTCAGCTTTACATGACTAGCGACTTCTGACTACAGCATAATATATAACAGGGGAAGATCTAGGATTTTTAGAAGGGGGTTTCCAGTTATGCTGATAAGCAGGGGTCTGGGGGTGCAGCCCCCAGCTGCTGACAAGGTTGTAATCTCACAATATCTCAAAAGTTCATATTAAACTTTAAAAGCTTAGTGTTTAAAACTATACAATAGCTACACATTAAGTTTAGAGCTTCTGACTTACCAACTGATGCACCTCAGTGATTATCATCTAATAATAAATTATGTAAACCGGACAGTAAAATATTTTTAGAAATGCCTTGTGCATGCAGTTCCTGACAAAATGTTCATTGTTTGCTACAATTAGTGGTAGAAGGTCTTTGTGATATAGCTTAAAGCCACCTGACCTAGTACTGCAGGGAAGGAAAATTAAGATAATATGTGACCGGGTCTGCGAAAACAGGGCATGTGGACACAAACTACACCCCATCGCTCTACAGGTCATATCTCCGTATTAGAAAGTATATGTCCATTCTGTAACTTGCATCATGATGCCAAATAAATGCTTACTAAGAGTTGAAGATTGCAATGCAATAGCATAATGGTACAAAAAGTTATGAGTGATGAAAGTGTGAAAAAATAGGCAAAACTCATGTGCCCACATGCCCTATTATCACAGGCCTAGTCACATATTGTTTGTATAATATACATTTTGGATTGACTTGAAGCATGAAAATAAAGTTTGGTGTACATTAGGGATCAGTTACTGTATGGGTAGCTGAGTTATAAGACTAACTGAAGTAATCGCAATAAATTATATAGAACACAACATATTATATAGCATGCTAAGAACCATGTGTGCTTCACTTACAAAAATCCTGTAGCTGTAGCTAGGTTACTGTACAAGTGCATGAAATGGTGATAGATATACAGGGCCTTAAAAGTAGCAATAAATGTGGAGGATTCTTAATAGTGTTACCTCCTAGTGAATGTTCTATTAGAGTATTTGACTGACTGTTATATTAGAGTACCTCAACCTTGTAAGAAATTTTATTTACACAATTATGGGATGAAACTATAGGATTGAGGATGGAGAAGGGACCCTGTGCTCTACTTGAATTCACTACTGTATTGAGAGGAAGATGGCTACTGTTAAACAAAGAACAGCACAATTATAGTAGTTATTACCTATTCACTGATTATCTAATGGTTGGACAGATGCTCTGAGGTGAGCTAACCCAAAGGGGTTTCCAGAAACCCCGGAAACCCCCTAAAACCGTCCCTGTATAAATTCACACCTAGTTGAATCAACTACATGGTATCTGATCTAGAAGCATTCCTACTGTACATTATTTTGTTCAACATTTAATTTCCTTTGACACCTGTTGATAACAATGCAATTCTTCTAACTCCATGCTCTATTAGAGTATAGCTGACTGCTTTATTAGAGTATAGCTTCTGGAAATATAGTCCGTTTGGCTCAAAAATACTATCAGTAGTTTTCATCAGACCCTGGTTGTTGGAGTACAGGGACGGCTTCAGGAGAGTTTCTGAGGTTTTCAGAAACCAGTAAAGCAAATCAAACTACTCTAATAGAGCAGTCACCCTAATAGAGCATTTATTGTATCAGTAGTACTTCATTTACACCATAGATCTTCTACCCCACTGATCTATGCTTGCACTAAACCAGTATAGTATTAATTGATAAGTAACTGATTCATAAAGCAATGAGAAATAAGAGCTGAAAGAGGATAGTGTTATCTGGAAGTTTTTGAGACCTTTTTATTTATTCATTTATATATTTATTTATTAAGGCTTTACAGCACAAGTGCTAAAGGTCTTTTATTTTGGTCTCAACTTCAGATCTATGACTTCACAAAAGGCTGGATTGGACACTGGTCACCAAAATCTCTGGAGCTGCCTATTTACTTTTATATCAAGATTTTAAGGACTAGTGCTGTTTTAATGGAAATGGTATAGTTCCATGGCCACCATTTTGTAAACTGTTACCATGGCCACCATAAGTATTATTACAAGTGCCTCCATATCCAAAAAAAGATCATTAGGTATTAATCTACTTGTGAACCAATTATGGTGCTTTATCAAAGTGCACAATAAGTTTGATGTACTGGGATCTTTTTTATTTAAAATTTAATTAGCAAAGCCCACCAAGGGCAACATGCTAATGTACATTACAAATCACAATGATTTAGCTTATCTATAATGTCCTTAAAAGTGTCAATATTTATTGTGTGCATATTGTCTATTGTTAATTTGTTCCAGTCTATGATTGTCCTTAGTAGGAATGAGTACTTGTATAGATCAATTCTGGATTGGAGCTGTGCAAATTGTGGAATGAGTATATGACAGAGGAGCTGGTTGAGGTAAACAATGATTTGATAGCATTACTAAGTTTCTCACAATCTTGAAAATTAATACAAGTCTCGCATCTCCTCTCTTATATACTTTCCAAACTTGGCCATTTTAGGTAGTTCAACATATCTCAAACACCATCTTGTTGATGACTAGATTTGTGTTAGGGTTCATTAAGGACAAATCTTGCATCTCGATGTTGGATCATTTCTAGTTTGTGAATTATAGTTTGGTGATGAGGATCCCAGATGGCTGAGCAGTATCAATAGAAGGTAACAGTAGTTGCTTGTACAAGTGTTCTTTGATTTGGATTGGAGCATTACATAAATTCCTTTTCAAAATCCAAGAATACGGTTGACACAGATATAATTGATGTGGGGTTCCCATGATAGTTTATGATAAAGGCGGATACCAAGGTATGTGGGTTCTGACACTATATTCAAAGGTATGCTCGACATTTTATAGGTAAAGGTACTTTTACTATACTGCTGCACTAGTAGGCACCCTTGCTGTATTTAGTTTGAACAATCTGGGAAAAGTGATCAGGCTTTTGTGAAGCTCTTCTACTATTCTAGATAAATCTGCACCTGCACCCATTCCATATTGTGGAGCACCTTAATTATTTATGAGGTCAATTACTCCTCTATCTCTTTTTATTGAAGCATTGTTTTGTCGATGCACTTCATTAATTGCAATATTGGACAACAGTCTTGTTAGCCATAAAATAGCAATATCTTTCAGATGAATGAGAATCTGGTGAGCATAATCAGTGTGCTCCAGAGCAAAAAAAACAATGAAACCAGCTCAGTTATAGTGCAACCAGGCATAAACCTCCAAACTTATTTTACTTCCTCGCCCACGCATTTATTTCTATATGCCACTAGATACATTCTATAATGTTTTTATCCTTTCATGTGTTGCTTTGCTCATTAGTATTTCATAATTTGTTGTTTTTTTGTGGTTATACATATTTGCAGTGTCTCAGAGCGTACTTTTATAAATTGTGGTTTTCAACAAATTTCACAGAAAAATCCTCAATCTGACTTTACGATGTCATAAAACAAAAAGTAAAAAGAAATTTACAAAACCCCAGCTACAAATTTTAGCAAGAGTACATAATATATATATTTAGGAGAGTATCCAACGCTGTATTGTCCCTTCAAAACGCACTGCGTATTAATGTTACGCAATAGTCATCATCACCATAGGTGCTAACTTGCTTCAAGAGCTACAAGGGCCTTGAAGTGCTTGCAGGTCTTCCCTTTGGTATATCAACGCCTATCAACAAGTCTTTCATGGCGAAGCCATGTGTTGGAGTTTACTGAAATTATACTAAAATATTCAGATATGTTACACAATATTGCACAATTATTACGCAGTGTGTTTTGAAGGGGTAATATAGGCGTTGGATACTCTCCTAAATATATATATTATGAACTCTTGATTTTAGTCATGTCTATCTTCTTTCAGAAAATAATGAGTACATGTAAAAAATTTGAAGTATGTAAAACTAGATACATTTTTTGAAACCCTATGAAAATCACAAAAATCACCATAACTTACTTTTACAACATTTTTTACAAACCTGGTACTACAAATTGTTGGGCTTGATGAGACCTTTCATCTACTAGAAAATTATTGGAAAACTCAAAAGTATATAAAACTAGATACAAAAAAACCAAAAACCATAAATATACCATTTTTGAGATAATTGTGGTTGTTGCCATGGTAACCTGTGTACAGATATGTACAGATACATGAGTATAACCATGTGCAAAAAACAGAATTAGGATGTGTGGTGTATGTCTCAAGTTATAACCAGAAACATGAAATTTACCTTTTTGGAAGTACAGTACATGCCCGGTTGCACTATAGGATATCCATGTACATTCAAAAGGTTACCACATGTCCGAAATGTACACAATCAGTATGCAGTATTCTAATTCAATATAAAAACAACGACAGAGTTTTTCCTCATGATTAGACCATTGCTAGAATTAAATAAGTGGTATTTACTCAGTGCATGAACTAGACTACATGAAAACAGAAGTGAGTACACACCTAAAGGTTGTACAGTAATGTTATGCTGGTAATGTAATATCTCCACTGAGAACTCTATAGCCTAAAATGCATTATACCCATAAGTGCATTATTACATCATGAAGAATAAGTTTAGCCAAAACTGTTATGGCACTGCTTTTTATTTGAATAAATCACATTATATGCATAGTAAAAGTGGATGGGGCTTATCAAATGGGGAGGCCCAATATCCGGGTTACATCACAAAGAAGAAGTTTTAAAACCCATTTCCACCTTTACGTAGCCTCAATTCCCAAATTAATATTAGTATGCATCAATAGTGGGCGGAGGAAGCGTGGTCTGCAGTGTTGCAATATCCAGATTTGTTCCTTATGGGATTGTCTATATGTGACTGGGTCTGCGAAAACAGAGCATGTGGGCACAAACTACACCCCATCACTCTACAGGTTATATATCAGTATTGGAAAAGATATCTGCATTCTGTAACTTGCATCATAAAGCCAATTATATGCTTACCAAGAGCTGAAAATTGCACTGTAATATCATAATGGTATTAAAAGTTATGAGTGATGAAAGTTTGAAAAAGTAGGCAAAAATCATGTGCCCACATGCTCTATTTTCACAGGCCCAGTCATATATATCTCTGTACCAATATTTGATGCTTGTATCACAAAATGCACAATTGTTATGCTATGCTACTGCATTAACATATGTGAAGAAACATTGCCATGTGCTGGTCTCCATCTGTAATAATTATGGAAATCACAGGGAGAAAACATCCTTGAATTGGCTGGTAGATCTCTAAGCATTTGAGTGTAAATGGAATGGGTCCAGAGTTAAGGCTACTTAGCTTTGTTTGATCGTGGACTGCAGCACCTTTTCAAACACACTTTAAAACCCATAATATCCCAGCATACCTTTTCTAATTTTATATGTACTATACAGTGCAGTTGGTACGACACCTTTACAGTCACAACAGTATAGTGGGGTCTTTGATTCATTAAAGTGTGTTATAATGTGGCTTGTAACCTACAATGGAACCCCTCTAAAAGGACACCCCTGAACTGATGACAACCTCTTTATAAAGGACATGTGTCTGGGTCCCAAATTAATCAAAAAAAGGTACTTTGTACATGCACCCTTCAATAAAGGACACATCTTGAAAAGGACAAGAATAAATTTCCTAATGGTGTCCTTCCTAGTGGGGTTCCACTGTATATCATCACTCTACATGGAAAAATATTGCCGGCTGCTTTAAAACTCCTGTACCTTTTTGTAACCTTTGAATGTATGAGAAAGAGCCCGGTAAGTCTTGTAATCTACTATTCCACATTGTCTATATTGCTTTTAAAATACCATGTAACCTTTTGTAACCGTCAAATGTATGAGAAATAGCCTAGTAACTCTCGTAACCTATGTTTCACATGCACAAGGATAAATGTTGTAATTTATATTGTATTAAAAAGCCTTGACTTTTTACCTCTGTAAACTGTCATAACCTTCAAATGTATAGGAAAGAATCTAGTAACCCTCACAGGAGAATGTAGGCCCTGAAACGGTACAAAAATCACCCGTAAAATGCTACTGTTAAACAAATCACCGTGCATTAATCGGCGAACCCGTTGGCAGTGAAACGGGTTTTTCTAAATTTCCATAGTGAGACTTTTTTTGCGAACGGAAACCCGTAACCTTACCCACATTCGGACTTATCATCCCTCGTTATATACCCGGCACTCTAGTAACTAATAACCCCATTGCCCTCTACAAACCTTGTACAATGTTCCCAATACGCCTTCCATGCCTCCCATCACGTTAAAAGATTTTTTCGAATAAATGCGCATCATTAATTATTCATATGATCACCACTGTGAAAAAAGAGGGATATAAGATGGTATTTCCAGTGGCTTATTGAATACAAAAAAGCTTGATATAACCTGTATTATACTAACAATCTCATGTAAGGCTTTAGTTATGTGTTAAACATACTGAAACCATATATGTGATGGTATAGTGTGGACATTATACTAGATATAAGTTATTTCAGGTAATGTGGTTAATAAACTGAAACCATATATGTAATAGTATAGTATGTATTATACTATAGTATAACATGAGTATAATACAGGGTTTATATTAAGGCTTATTTGTATTCAATAAGCCACTGGAAATACCATATTATATCCCACCTTTTTCACAGTGAACGTGCATAAATTTATTAATAAAATCAATAGTTTTCCAGTTTCTTTACCACCACCACCACCATCACAGTGACTCAACAAGGAGGTTGAAGGGATCAACACTGCAATGGTATTATGACAGATGACAAAACAGTTTCAAAAATGCCACTGCTTACATCTCCAAAAAACTATCCAACTGCTTTTTACTCCGTCATCATTTCACTGCTCCTGTCCAGCCTCATTTGTTTCAAACAAAAGTGAGTACAGAATATTAGTCGATTACAAAGTAGTTAAGATAAGCATACCAAATGCTTACATTTCCACTTGTTCACTATTCTGCCTGTAGTTACTGCATCATTTGTCAGTTATTTCAAGGGACTGCAGAATCACGGCAGATTAAAACAATTAGATAAGCACACCGATACTTACATTTCCACTTGTTCACAGCAGAATCTATTCTACTAAAAGTTTTGTAATTCCACTGCTCAGTTATTTCAAACAAAAATGGACTAAAGAAATACAGCAATTAAAACAGTTAAGATAAGCATGCACGCTTACACTTGCATTTCCACTTGTTCATTATTCTGCCTGTAGTTACTGCTCCATTCATCAGTTCTTTCACACAAAAAAGGCACTACAGAATTATTGCAGATTATAAAACAGTTAGATAAGCACACCAATACTTACATTTCCAGCAAAATCCATTCTACTGGCAGTTTTGTTATTCCACTGTTCAGTTATTTCAAACAAAAAGGGACTACACATTTACGGCAGATTAAAACAGCTAAGATGAGCATACCCGTATATTTACATTCCACTATTCTGCCTGTAGCTTCAATATTTCACTGCTCCTGTACTTAACGATGACAGACTAATTCTACAATAGAATTATGGTCGATAACAACACAGCTACATAATCATGCCACCACTTGCGTACATTTCACAACTGTAATCATAGTTTTCACTCTTTCGCAGCTCTGTTCTCAGTTCTTCCAAATATTCTACAACAGAATTATGGTCGATAACAAAACAGTTACATAGCAAGAGAACACTTACAATTCCACTTGTTCACAACCATTTCTATTCTGGAATTATTTCACTGCCCCACCCTCAGTTACTCCAAACAAACAAACTTATAGTCTATAACAAACAGTTAGATAAGCATGACAGCACTTATACTTGCATGGCCAGACCACTATCTTACTTCTTTGTGATGTCATTGGCTGGCGAGATAGGGCCTGGTGACTTACTGTTGACAAAATGCATTCGTAGGCAAACAGTTACCACAGTTTCTTGCTGTTCTTGCTGGGAAAATACTATGTAGCAATGGTATCAGCTCTGTTACAAGTTTTGCTGTAGCGTTTATGTCCACCATACTAACATACAGCTAGCCAATGAATCAATTTCACTGGATATTGGTTTAAAGTCACCACTACACTTCACCAGGCTCTATCGCGCTGACAAACAATGCAACAAAGAAAGAGAGGAGGTGGAAGGCAGTCTAGCCACACGAACCTAAGTAACACTTACAATCCACTTTTTCACAACTGTTGCTATGCCTGTAGTTTACTGCTCCCATCCTCTGTGATTCCAAACAATGAAGAAGTGATTCTACAACAGAATTATGGTTGATAACAAAACAGATACGTTCACATTTTGGAGATACAAATAGGGATATGACAATGTGCCATGGCTTCAGTTAATGTCCGTACCCTCAGGAATAAATTTAGATCCCTTCATAATGCTGAAAACGTCCTTTACTGGGGGAGATGGGGAATAACCTTGATAGCTGCAGGTAAGCACACAGATAGTCTAATTTATACAAGCTAAATGTGACCGGATATGCGAAACAGGCTCTTCCACACACATCCAATTCTATGAATTCAGAATACCATAACTATGTGCTCAAGTAATGGATTAATGTGAAAATTTATCTATCTACTAAACTATGTTGGTGCTCACTACAGACCAAATTTTAAGACAATAGCTTCTCCAATCTGTAGTTATGAGTCGTCAAAGTTGGTAAATTGGATGTGTATGGAAGACCCCTTTTCGCAAATCCGGTCACAAATAATGATGTCAAACAAAGCAGAATTTACTGCACTACAAATATATTATTATTATAGTGGCCATGTCAGTAAGGTGTACTTCATGACCTCTTTATTGAGACCACCTCACTATCAAAGCTGCATTATTTTTCTCCAGAGGTAGTTCCATTAATGAAGTTTTTGTATGCAAGTTAACTGCACAGAAGTACTATGCACCTTGTGATCATCTTTCTTGAAATTCAGCTACAACATAACGGCAACATAAAAAAATAGCTAGTAGTGTGCCATCTCTCTCCATACGTACTACATCAATATTCTTCATCCATTTAAGTTGTTAACCACTTGCGGTACAAAAAGGTAGATAATCAGTTTTGGAGGTAAATCTTGTGCAATGTAACTTTGCTGCTACATAGGTCATCAATTTGACTGATAGAGTTTCGCACAGCTGTCCTAAAAATCACATCAATGATAATATGTGACCCGGTCTGCGAAAAGGGCTCTTATAGCCTTTCCAATTGCATATATATGGTAACCCATAACTTCACTGGTGAATATGGTACAAGCCTACAATTTGGTCACTCAACAACCCTAACCTGGCAGTAGCTGTGGGTGTAATTACATGATGATAGCTTTAGTAGATTAGGAGTTATGATTAGCCAAACATGGATAATTGGAAAGGCTATAAGAGCCCTTTTCGCAGACCGGGTCACATATTGTTACATACTACATGCAAGATTTCTATATAAAACACAGAAATTACATACATGTTCCCCCAGCAAGACCGCTCAAGACTGATCGCTGGTTGGGAAACACAGATACATGAATACAAGTCCAACAGCAAGACCGCTCAAGGCTGATCGCTGGTTGGAAACACAGATACATGAATACATAACCGACAGCTAGACCGCTCAAGGCTGATCGCTGGTTGGGAAACACAGATACATGAATACATAACCAACAGCTAGACCGTTCAAGGTTATCACTGGTTGGGAAACACAGATACATGAACACATAACCAACAGCTAGACCGCTCAAGGCTGATCGCTGGTTGGAAACACAGATACATGAATACATAACCTACCAGCTAGACCGCTCAAGGCTGATCGCTGGTTGGAAACACAGATACATGAATACATAACCTACCAGCTAGACCACTCAAAGCTGATCGCTGGTTGGAAACACAGATACATGAATACATAACCAACAGCTAGACCGTTCAAGGCTGATCGCTGGTTGGGAAACACATTCATACACTAGAAACGCGCCTTGTGTACAAGACCATACAAGCATGAACAATAATATCATCATACATCATGGTCCATTATGCAGTTTTGGAATCTTCATTTTCTTATTCCATCTTTTTCTTCTTGGATTAGCCATGTCTTATAATTTACAGTTGTGATGCACCTAGAAGGAAACAATTCTGGTTAGTACTATACTTGTTCACTGTACATATCAGACAGAACGACTATCTAATAAATGCTCACCTTGTAATAAACTAGACTTCCCAGAGTCGTGTAAATCATCTAGTTCTTTGTAAATCGTAGGACTAGGCCTGGATGACTTGCGTACTTACAATCAATTCTTCCTTCGTGCAGTAGTTCTACGCCTCATGTAAAACTTAATGAAAACAAAACACTGTTCAGTCGATTTGATGGCACATCTTCATACAATCCGTTCTTTTGTTACTGCGCGTAGCAGAACACTCGTAAACGCTCCAGTACATTTCTGCTCAGCACGCCATTTTTTTCTAGTGCAGCTGGTCATAGAGTAAGCCACCAAATTTCCAAAGCAATTCCTTTTCGGATGGCACTTCGTCGATTTCTGCTCAGCTAACCTGATTTTGTAATTTTCTCTTTGTTTTCTTTTTGTATAGGTATGTAGTTGTCGTGTGTCATGTTTTTGCTGTATTTTTTATTTTGTACTTGTAACTGTATGTATGTATGTATGTCTTTGTAAGGGGAGCACGTTTGCAGGCTTTGCCTTTTGTGTGACCCTTGTCTTTTGACAAAAATCGATAATCTAATCTAATCTAATCTAACCAATGTTCGACACCATTGGTTCGGACGCGATTTTTCTTTAAGCCCGCAAAGAAAATTTCTGCTCTTGCTATGCCTTTGGAGAGGTCTAGGCCATAAACTCTTGCATGCAAAATTTCAGACCTGCAGTTTTCTTTGTCTGGCTGCAGGAGCTGCAAAAGTGACCTGTCCGAGTGTTCTCAATTCTCGAACAAAATATGTATTATTATCGGTCGAGTGGCACTGCTCGTAATGCTTGAAGCTGGTCAAGTCTTTCTGTGTTTGATATGAAAGAGCAGCTCCTATACTCTACAAATATACGCAGCTATTTGGCTTAGTCCTTATTGGCTATGAATTACAAAGCTCCAAAGTCACCTCTATCCAGCAATCTTAAATTCGGCCACATGTGAAGCTCGCATAAATCAAACAGTTACCTATATGGAATTCAAAGCTATTTTTATGGACATTGAAAGCATCAGCTACCGTTTAATAGTAAATAGATACATGCACAATGACCGCACCTTGATTTTTTCCCGTATAGCTACATTGCATTTAGGCTTCTCTGGTAGTAGCAGCTTACCTACTGCACCCAGTACATATGTACACAATCCAAATCCACTTAAATGGAGTTTTGATTAACCCATGTCTTCAAAATGTCAAAAGTTTCTCTCCAAAATGTCAACGACATTAGCCAGATCGAAGCGCTCTAATAGAACAGTCACCTATTATACAATTGGAGCAGTCAGAGAATCTGAGGGCCACGCTGAGGTATATTAACTTCAATAAGACTATATATATGAATTTCATTGATTACAATGTTTAAATACTGATGACACATGATAATACATTGGCTGATCGTTATAATTATTAGCGTAAGTGACTGCTCTATTAGAGTATTTCGATCTGGCTAATATCCTGGACAATTTTTAAGACTTGGGGATAGTCAAAACCCCATTTAAGTGGATTTGGATCGTGCATATTTGTGCTGGGTGCAGTAGATAGGTTGCTGCTGTCAAAGAAGCCTAAATGCAATGTAGCTATTCGGGCAAAAATCAAGGTGCGGTCATTGTGCATGTATCTATATACTATTGAACGGTAGCTGATGCTTTCAATGTTCATAAAAATTGCTTTGAATTCCATATAGGTAACTATTTCATTTGTACTAGTTTCACATGTGGCCGAATTTAAGATTGCTCGACAGAGGTGACTTTGGAGCTTTATAATTCACAGCCAATAAGGACTAAGCCAAATATCTGCATATATTCGTAGAGTATAAAAGTTGCTCTTTCATATCAAGCACAGAAAGACTTGATCAGCTTCAAGCATTACGAGCAGTGCCACTCGACCGATAATACATATTTTTGTCCGAGAATTGAGAACATTCGGACAGGTCACTTTTGCAGCTCCTGCAGCCAGACAAAGAAAGTTGCAGGCCTGAAATTTTGCATGCAAGAGTTTATGGCCTAGACCTCTCCAAAGGCATAGCAAGAGCAGAATTTTTCTTTACGGGTTTAAAGAAAAATAACTTCCGAACTGATGGTGGTCGAACATTGGTGGCTTACTCTACCTGTGGTTACGCGCACGTGTACAAATCATTTACCGTATATCGCGAACCGGGGTAGCCGTGTTTTGATATACGGAATTGTCCCGTGATTTGGATACTTAACGGTAACTCGTTAATAACCGTTTAAAGGCCTTCAATCTCCTGTGCCTTTTGCCCTATATGCCACATAGAAAAATATTGTCATTTGCTTAAAAAGGCTTCTGTAGCCTGTCGTAACCTTACAGTAGAATGTATGGGAACAGTTCAGTAACCCTTGTGATTTATATTCCATATGGAGAAATATTGTCCATCGCGTCGAATGTACAGTATGAGAAGAGCCCAGTAACAGTGTATTTTTATGCACATATACACTCTGTAATCATAACTTCGAAATATAGTACAGAGCCTAGTATCCCATGTAACCAACTGCAAGTTGGTTCTTAAAAAATCAATTTATCAAACAGCTTTCATTATAGGGATCAAGTTCAATTTTCGTCTTTTTGCAAGAGTACAAAGAGTACGCTACAGGGTTAGGGAAAGGTCTGTGCATGTACATAGCTACACTTGAAAATTAATATTGTTTAGGAATGGAAGTACTGGAGGACACCTTATAACCATTTTAATAGCATGCTTATATCTATAGACGTTCTGATGATAATTTTAAAGCAAGTTGCTATCCAAACTTCAATGCCAAGAATTTACTAATTCTAATATATATATATACTGGTATATAGGTTTGGTTGCACTGTATGGGATTTTGCAAGAGAAATTAGTGCATTAACCACAGTGTTCCACCCCTATCACTATTTTACACTGATACTTTACCATAACAGTGTTGCCTGGTAAAAGGTGTATTGCATATCACTTTAGAAATCCATACCAAAAAATTGCATTATTATCCAGCAGACATTAAACTGACATACACAAATTCTCAGATTGGTGGTGAGCAAACTAAATTAAAGTGATTGAGGAAGAAGATAATGACTATTTAATTATTTTATGGCAAGTACCATGTGCCAAGGAAAGAAACTATTCAAGCTTTATGAAGTTTAAGAAACTGTTGTTTTACAGCAAAGCTTATTGTAGCCATGCTAAACATGCCTATTTCTGCCCAGTGAACCACAACTGGGATGCCTGAGCACAACTCATGCACTCTGTGTTAGTGCAGAAAAATCCTCCTAGGGTAGGGTTAACAACCTGCAGAAGGACTGTGCAAGTGTAATGGAGAGGAGCTGTAGAGCTCAAAGTTCCACAACAATCCGAACACCACTAAGGGAGACAATTGCAAGAACAGCTAAACATTTGCTTCCTTACTAGCAACAGGTATCCTTTCATTATACAGTTAGGTAGGCTGCTTTCCCATTTAATGCTAGGCCACCAGGTACTCATTATACAGCTGACTATATAATGCTTTATTTTAATTAATGGCGACACTGGAGCAATTTAAGTAAAGTTAGGAAACAACAACAACAGTAAACTGGCCATTACCAAGCATCCCAGTCTTGCTGTATGCTCATGCACTGATATAATTATCTTGAACAGATTTACTTAGAGCATAAATGTTGTTGCTTCAGTTTGTAGTACACTGTACTTCTGAATTGAATTAAAACATCTGAAAACCATATTATTCTATGAGGTGTGCCTTGTGTTACATCCTTTTCTCAAACTAGCATCAAAGTATAGTTTCATGCCTACCCATCACACTTTTATTTCCCTATAATCCTTTATAGTCTATGATTCAATTGATCTTGAGCAAAATTTACTTATTTTCATAAATCAATTTGTCAGATATGTATGTACCATGCATGTACCTGTCAGATTATGAATTTGTCATGAAAATGTCACTGAATTTCAATGAATTTGTTTCATTTTAAAATGTTTTAATGATGAAATATGTCAGATTTAAAAGTATAGTGTGGTAAGAATTTAACTGCAACAGTTGCATTATGAGTTTTATGGTTGCTATTTAGCTATTTAAACTTCTGTTGCTAGGGGAAATGCTTAATGCTGACACCTGTCTAGCAGGCAGAATATTGTTTGAGGACTAGTGGGCTATCCAAAACTGCATTAAAATAAACTATAGACTATTTTGCACACTTTGACCTCCTATCTGCTGGACTATTTCTTAAGCTTATTAAAGATACAAAACTTACACAGTTTGTTTTAGATTTAGGTAGTTTGTTATCTTTGGTCTTATAGTCACACATATATATATATACATAGGCAGAAGGGCTGTCTCTCCATCAAGAAGGCTTTTATTCAACTCAAGACAAAAAGAGAGTGATATCAGCCAAGCTGTGATTGTTGCAAGATTTTAGAAGAATCTAATTCTGCTGTTCATGATAATCATATTAAAGCATGTGTTACTTTCAAAGACAGCCACATACAGCTATGTCAATGCTTGACTAGGATGCAAGGGTGGATCTAGGAGTCATTGTTAGGGAGCCTAGGGGGACAAAGGAAGGGCAGGATAATACAGTGCTTATTCTACTAGCAGAAAAAGAATGGCTTGTGAACAAGTAACATTTGTTTCTCATACTGTATTTCAGCAGATATAGCTTGATAAAGGATAGAGACCTTTTATAATTTGAGAGTATAACATTATGTAGTTAGATATTTTGAGAAAAGTTGTGTGTAGTTACAATTACATCCTTCTATGTGTCCACCAGAGGGCATCTTTTACAGTGGCATACCAGTATATATGGCTAGGATTTTTAGAAAAGGGGTTCTAAAGCAATATTGAGTTACCAGGTCTGGGGGACACAGCCCTCAGTTTTTGAGATTTTAAATATTTTAATGGCTCAAAACTCAACACATTGTTAATATTAAATTATTTCATGCATATAGGAATACATAGCTTCTTTAAGTGCCTACTTTAGAAAAGAGGTTCTCTGATACATTGATGAATAATTCACAGCACATTAATGGTGTGGACATTTTCTCTTAGTCCAAGAGGGCAAACTAAGGACCAGGAAGGGGGACCCCTCAGATCCACACCTGCTAGAATGCTTAGTTGCAAACTAATATGTTGGCATGATTTATTAAGTGCATGCATAATTGATTGTATGATTATAACATTCTCAGTAGCTAAATGGATTAGGTTCGTATAGGTAATCACACACATTTGAGTGCAATTAGGGAATAATTGTACGAATAACAGTCAAAATTGCACGAGGCAAAGCCGAGTGCAATTTTGGCTGTTACGAGTACAGTTATTCCATAATTGCACGAAAATGCGTGTGATTGCCTACTAATCACATAGTGACCACCCTTCATGGTTTGTAGTACACAGTTCTATGTGGCCATTAACTTCTACCAGGTGATTGCATCATCCTTCTTTGTATTACATCATTTGTTGTTGCACTTAAAAGGCTTCGCGTATTAGCAATTCTGATTGGCTACTCAAAATGTCTACATATGTTGCACTTAAAAGGCTTCTATTGTTAGCTTATTTGATTGCCTATTCATTATATCACTTTTTTGTTGCACTTAAAAGGCTTCTGTTATTCTGCTATTGTATTGGCTACTTTATAGTGCAATTACAGAAACAAGGCCGTGCGATTTGGGATTAATTGCACTCCTACTATTGGGACTAATGTATGGCAAATTAAACCACTATGTGATTATAAGAAAAATCACCCATACAATGCACTTTCACCAATTGTTCACAGTACCTGCAGTGTAAATTCTCAATTCTTCCAAAGTACATTGAACATGTGATAAATCCATTGTTTACTTACAGTACACCATGGACTAGGTTATATATGGTGATTTTACTTGCATGCAGTGGGGATACCTAAACTATTTTCAGAATATCTGGTACATGGATGTCAACATGGTCAAAACCTGTATATGCATTTCAATTGGCTTCTCGTGCACTACGCACATGCATCTCAACTGTTTTATAAATAGAAATCCTGATATACGGATGCATTATCAGTACTGTTTAATAGTTTGTTAGGCTTTCCATTTACACAACCTTATTTTGTTAAGTACTTGAAACCCTTTGAGATCTGGAAAGTGTGTTTTAAAAAGTATGAATGTTGTTGAATTGCTAAATTGCTAAATAATATTAGCCACTTTGTGCTCTAAACTCTTCTCCACAAGTAAGAACAGACTATATACAGTTATTCTATGTTCAATGCAGACCGTACTTAATTAGCAAAATAAAATTTAATGCAACCAAAAACTGCTTCTTGAATAAGAATTTCAGAATTGCACATAAGAATATTACACAACTCAGAGTAAAGATACATAAATACCATAGACTCTGGTGGTTAGGTGTATATAGTAAATAAATGTTTGTCTAAAATATTACGATTAACATAATGTTTTGTTAAGCGCATGTGCCTAGCAAAAAGGCTTCAGCATGACTATTTATAGAAACACTCCAATCCATTAGGGTGGTGTCATGTTACCACACATACAGTATATTTAGTCATGTGTGGCATGAGTGCTTCACTATTTAACATTTGTTAACATTCAGAAGGGAATGCTATTCTACCACATCATAAATAACAGACAGTGCATATTTACAGCAAAACCCTTGAATTTATGTACTAGTGAAGCTTCATTTTCTCAGATAGCATCACTGAGGCAGCCCAGCAAGGGCCAATTCTGTAAGGCAGCCCAGCAAGGGCCAATTCTGTAATTGAGCTCCATAATGCTCTGCTTCAGTACAAGTACACAAACTTAGGAAATTTCAACTACAGTATAGGGACCATAGTAGATCAAGAAAAGTATTGAAACAAGCTAGACTAGGACACAATAAGGAACCACAGTAAAAATAAAAAATATCCTACTGTGCTCAGGATGCAATAGCAATGCATGCGCCTAACAACCAGAGTTTATATGGTATATGCACAGTGCAAAATTTTGTTATAACTATAATTGTTTGCACATAGGGCAGTACCATGATGGAAGCTTCCGTGCTTCTCGTATTGTTGTAGACATGCAGACACAGTGAAACCACTGGTCGCAGCCATTGCAACACATCATTGCAAGTTTCTTGTCTTTGCGTTTGCAATAATCTGAAGGACAAATATCCTTTGATGGCTCAACTTTGCCTCTCTTCTTTTTCCTTTCTGAAGAGTCTACATTAGAATATTAGATGATAAAGATTCCCCAGTTTTACATTAGCACACAAATCAGTGAATTCCATGTAGCACATAATAGAGTACAGTTAAACCATAAACAATGAGTTGTTATAATTATATTCAAAATGGAGATTCGACAAGTAATAGTTAGACACTCATAGTAGGTGTCTTCAAGAATTTAAAAACCTGAGGTAACGTCAATAATTACTGAGGCAAAGCCGAGGTAATTATTTACGTCACCGGTGGTTTTTTAAATCCGCGAAGACACCTACTATGAGTGTCTAAGTGTTTTAGACAATGGCAAGCAGACAGTGAGCTAGTATAGAGCGTTCCTATTGTAAATACCAAAGTGTTTTAGTCATGGTTTTAGTGCTAGCGTATTTGCGACATTGTAAGACAAAGCCATAGAGTGCTATCGGGCAGTTTTACTTGATAAAGTTTGTACTGATTTAGGTTTTAAGCATCTGGGATGTGGGAGAATGGTAGTGAATGGGAATGCCAGACAAGCTGACTAGTCCTACAGATCGATGAATGGCTACCATATGGTCGCGTGCACTATAAAAACTGAATTATATGGCTTAGCTATTAGCCTGCTACCATGATGATTGATTCAGCCAACAGAAAACAAGCGTACCTTAGTGTAATCTCTTCTTTACAATCATGTTCACAATTGCTTGGTGTTTATAAATGTGTGAAATCTAAATTGTCCACAACAGCTAATTGCATTATTGTTGGTCTCACTGTGGTTGTAAACAAGTCCAGGTCTATAAGAGACCTGCTACCAGGTGTCTTCGTGAATAATACACCTACACACATCAAAGGAAATACTGCATACCATTGTCTAATGAGAGATAGTCATGCTTTGAATGTGTGTGAAGTTTCTATGATTTGCCCCAGGCAATGATTTTATTGTAGTATAACTGGTTTTGAAAATGAATTAGAATTTACGCATGAGCTAGCCTTGCCATAATTTTTCATTAAAGAGAATAGAAACTGCAATATTGTAGCAGTGTTCAAGAATTGAAACATGACTCTAAAAACAAGAGTAAGAAAAAGGTATAATTCGAGCTTTTAAAATTGGAATGACCAAAGGATTTTTAATAGTTACATGTTGTTAATCTAGAAGATATGTGTAGATTCTTTAACAGATTCTTTAGTTATAGTTAAACCCCACCACAAGTAGGATATCATTATTAACCCAAAGCTGAGGCTGAGGTATTAATAACTAAGAAGATATCCTATGAGTGCTGGTGGGGTATAAGTGGCTTCTATCCTATGCCCGGCGGCTATAAAAGGCCTTAGGCACAATTAGTTTGAAGTACCTCGTGGCTTGACAATGGTAAACATTGAATAACAGTACAAACTAAAGCCACACACCTCTTGCCACAGAATGTTTACTCTTCCAGATGTTGGATAGGTAGGTAAACAGGTATTTTGTAGAATATAACCAGAATAATGGAAACTGTAAGGATGAAGTTGTTGTCAGGAAAATAAATCATTGGAGAATATTACCAACAGCAGATGCCTTATTGCAGCATGCCAAAAGGGGCTCTTGTCAAGCAAGTGTTTTAGGTCTTATCACCACAACTTTCAGCAGAATAAGAGTATTGGGGATGGAAATGGGATGAGCATAGTAAATAAGGATTACAGTTTAGACTGCTCAGCCAATAGCTTTCAGCGCATGCATGGAGTTTGCAAAATGCAGTTGTAAAAGTGAAAAGGGGCATGGAACCAGATGTAGTTACAGAAAGCTAGTTTGTCAAGTACTAATCCATGTAAATGTAACTGTTTACAATTGGTCCACCATTGTACTTTTTTTTGTAAAGTATCTTAACTGGACACTCAGAACATGATTTGCAACATGACAGAATTGCTTGAACATTCATAAACACTCTGGTTGTAAAATTGCACTATTACAATTCTAATAGAGCTGTCACCTGTGATTAAGCAATTACGCGTGTTAATTAAATTTGGCTCCTAACAAAAATATGAATATGTTAAATAGATACTCAGCAATCATTAAAAAATTGTTGCTTTTATCCAGTGTATCCTCATATTTTCTAAAATCTATCCCACTAAAAATGAATTAGCCTCTCCTTTAGGAGGGTATTGTATGCAAATAAAAATAATGGGGACCCTTGAACAAACTTTGCCTAGATTCTTTGCTGGCACAACACAATAAATGCCCCTACGCTCTTCTCAGAATTTGCTTCATAGTAATTGCGTTATACAAATTCTGTAGGTAGAAAAGGTCTAAAAAAGTGCACGATTTTTAGGGGCGGATGTAGGATTTTTACAAGGGGGGGGGGGGGGGGCTGAGCTGAACAGTGACCTGGTAGAAGTGGTGATTCTAGACCCGACATACAGAGGATACAACCTAAATGTTGCTGTTCAACTAATAGTAAAGGTATACCGTATATATACAAATTTTCGAGGTATGTACATTATTTTCATGAATTGGCAATTTTCAGAATTTTTGCAGTTTTATTTTCGAGGATTGCTGATACTATGGGTGATTTTTCTATTGTACAGCATAGGTTAAATCCAAATTTTTGTTATTTCGAGGACGAAAAATTCACTGATTTACAAGCATCCGCAAAATCTGCAAAATTGCATCCCTCAAAAATTTGTACGTATAAGGAACATAATATCAGGAGTTTATAAGTGCCAAAGGTGTGAAGGAACGTGACACTAGTGGTTGAAGCCATTCTTAAACACTTTTGTGGTTTATTGCATCATCACCTTCAAACTGTTAATGATATTGGTTTTTAAAGGAAGCTGTAATGAGTTAGGAGGACTTAAGCATCATTACAGTATTAAAGGAGTCTGAACAACTTAAAATATTATAAAAAAATCATTGTGAACAAGCTCTCTCGGTTGTAGTGGAGAACAATAGAACTTTAATTGAAATCACACTTTTATAAGTTTGAACTGTGTTACTGAACACACTATTTATGACTGGCTGTAAACCCTAGACCACATCTGATATAACAGTGACTGCCCAGGTGGTTAATACACTCTATATCAGGCCACATGGCATTCAACAAAAGTTATAGCACAACTATATCTTGAGTGCCATGCTCCTTTGCACTGTGTGGTGCTTAAAGGAGGATATCAATGCTGTAAAAGTTAGGGTGTCCAAAATTTAAGTAGGTAGCACCCCCCCAGAAATTTTTTGAACATATAGTGTCAGAAAATTGAATTTAGGGGTGTTTCAGAAGCATTTCAGATAATAAAATTTTATATGCCTGACTGCTGTATTAGGGTAACAGAAATTAGGAAAGGGGCTTAACCGCCCTTAATCCTAGCCTAAATTTTGCTAATGTACAAAGGAGACATATGCCCTTTTTTCAGTGAACAGTACACATTCTTTCCTAGTATTTACTAATGTAACATTTTCGATTTGATTTGTTGGACGGATAAATAATGCTTGATTTGTGCATATAGTATGCAATAACATTATTATTACCTGGACAATGTTACTTGCTGTACATTGCTTTTTGGAATTAAGCATATGTATCAGTGCTATAGGCAAGTCTATATACACAGACCACCCACATCAGCACCACAAAATCCATGAAAGTATAATTGCTGAAAATCAGAAGTCATGTACTGTGACAATTATGTGCCAGACTGATTGGCATTGAAGGACAAAAGGAAAGACATCTTTGGTTACTAAAACGCACAGATCTTTCCTTAACAAAATTTGAAAAGCTTCTGTAAATAGTGTAATTTTAGCCAGTTTATCAATGTATTAGGAACAGAGTTGGGCGTAACGCATTACAAATGTAACGCATTATGTAATAATATTACTTTTATGGTAACGAGTAATATAACTCGTCACATGACAAAGTAGCGAGTAACGGATATTACATCCGGAAATTGTAATGAATGAAACACGTTACTTCCTTTTAAGGCGCATTGTATCCAGGCACGTGATTGATTGCATTTTGGGTCCAGACAATACTGGAGATAGTGTTATAGGCATGCACAAAGAATGATAGTGTATGGGGAGTGCCCTTGAGGCCAAGATACAACAACAAATTAAGAATTTGTGACTGAACTACACCAGAGAAACACATGTCTCGCTTGTGTCAATTGTAGCTGTAGGCTGGTAGCTTGTACTTAGAAGGTTGGACTTACTTTATAGTTTGTAATGAACCAATGTAATATGTAATATTATTACTAGTTACAGCCCTCAGAGTAGTGAGTAATATGTAACTTGCTACTTTTTTCGGTAAGTAATATGTAACTGTAGTGCACTACATCGCGTAAAAGTAACGAATAATATGTAACTAGTTACATTTTTAGTGTAACGACCCCAACTCTGATCAGGAAGCAGTGAAGTTAGTCCGATATAATATAATCTTTAATATTCGAAACTTGTTGGAAAGATTGAGAAACATTTTGATTGCTTTTATTTCGGCTATGATGCCTACCCAGTAGTACGGCAAGGAAAATCAAGATCGGTTTGTTGTTGATATTTTTAATAGACCACATGCATATTTTTCTAATCCCAAATGTACAGTACTACCAAACTGTAAGATAACACAGATCAGCATTTTAAATCCCAGTGTGGTGATTATAATACAGCTGTGCACCACAATACTATGCTATATACTTATAAGCTGCGAGCTTACCACTGGCTGATTAAACTGTGGGTGCTACTGAAACTGATGCACCCGGTACAGTTTTGACACTGCATAAAATATGAACAGGAGACTGTCTATAAAAGCATAAAATCATCTTACCACTTATAGATGGAGCTATTGGTGGCACCAAAGTTACTGGGACATCTGGCAGAGTTGTCAACACTGAGTAAAACATGAGCAGCAGCAGTTAGAAAGCTGTGTATACAAATATAGAATCATCTTACCACTAGTAGATGGAACTATTGGTGGTACCAAAGTTACTGGGACATCTGGCAGAGTTGTCAACACTGAGTAAAACATGAGCAACAGCAGTTAGAAAGCTGTGTATACAAATATAAAACCATCTTACCACTAGTAGATGGAACTATTGGTGGCACCAACGTTATTGGGGCAGCTGGCAGAGTTGCCGACACTAAGTAAAACACGAGCAGCAATTATAAAGCTGTTTAAATTGAAATAAGTCTATTCCCTACTGATGGACAACCAAAGAGTTCAATAGTTCTATGACTCTAAAGTCTGTAGTTTGGTGATTAGTTACAGATTGTTAGGCAGTTATGCACAACTTATTGTCACTCCATGTTATCCAAGTATGTAGTATCTACCCATAAAGTATATACTGTAGTTGATTGAGCTTACCAAGTGAGTCACCATCATTCTCTTCAAAAAATTTATATGCAAGACTGATAATACTTGCTCTAATATTACCTAGATCATCCCAATCCATATTAGCCAAAAATTGGTTTGGATCTAGCAACAATCAGAATTAATGATTAAAACCATGTGTTAGATTGTTAGTTCTACATAAGTTCAGGTGTGTCATGTTACTGTTATAGAATTACTGGGTTCGTTACTACTACTCATACACTGTATGATATGACCTGACTGTACATCAAACTTACCTTCTGTGTCAGGATCACCTAGCAACTCAGCTATAGTGACTTGCCAGGTTGACCTACTACTACCAGTGATTTGTGGCGTATCAGATTCTTCTTCCACCCCTGGCTGCTCTTTGTGTGGGTAGCATACTGTATATCGTTACATTGCGCTACATATATTACCAATTCATGAAACAGTTGTCGCGTACCCAAGTCAGCCTTAGTAATCATTTAGATATGTTTGCTCGGGGTATTTGCAACACGCCTTTGCAAGTGGAAGTGTTGTTGCTGGTACAACAGGTGTCCTTGCACCCAGATTTTAGAAATCGACATCCACCATTGCTTTCCCCACCCATTTGTTTGACAGCATCTTTGATTTCCTCGAGTTGTTTCTTTGCTTCTGTATTTAGGTGCTCTCTAAGTACTGGACAATGTAATGATACATATAATGTTTTGGTCTTCCTCTTGAAGGTGCTTGAAAGAACCATCTGTATTATCTATATACATATGTGACCGGATTTGCGAAAAGGGGTCTTCCACACACATCCAATTTATGAACTTTGACAATTAATAACTTGAGATTGGAAAATGCTGTAGACTTGAAATTTGGGCAGTAGTGAGTTCCAACATAGGTTAGTGGATGAATGAAATTTCAAGTGTTTATCTTTATTGAACAGTACGTTATGGTTTTCCAAGTTCATAGAATTGGATGTGTGTGGAAGACCCCTTTTCGCAAATCCGGTCACATATAATGATGATAAAATATATATTTGCAGCTTTCTCACTTCATTTGTTGGAAGTTCCTTAATCACTTCAAGCACCTCCCACAGCACTTCTTCAACATCATTAATTTTGCTGATGTTGCACTGTGCAGTACATTCACAATGGGGGCCCATTTCTTTACAAAAAAAACTCTAGAACTCCTTCAAACATGATAACACCTTTTATCACTTTGCAAAGCTAGAATTGCAAAGTTGAATATTTATAATACTGTGAGAGCATGCTTACCAGTTTTGTTGCCAAAAGGACAAGGGGATAGCCTTTCTTTGTCCAATGGTGGACATTGCTCACATGAGCTGTTACAAAAGGGAGCAGTAGTTCACCAATGTATCTTCTGTTGCTTGATGATAACAGGCGATCTCTTATGCTTATAATATAGCCTATTGCACCAGATGCTGCTTTCCGGCAGTCATTATAGCTGTCTTCTATTTCAGTTTGTCTTGCTTCATCATGGACTGGCAATGTTTCAAGAAATGGAACATGAACAATTCTTTGAGGTTTTCTACAAAAAAATCATATGGGTATGCCACAGATATAATATCCTCTGTTGGTATATCATGGGTATGCATACATACATGGTGGCATTACTCTACTAATGGTTGTGCATATGCATGATTTTATACACATTATGAAACTAAAACTAACCTTTTTGTTTCAACAAATCAGTCTTTGCAGTAACTATGATTCCTGCTTTGTGTTTTGCCTCTCCCCCTTGCATTGTAGTAGTTGAAAAATCATTGTACAATTCTACTGTCAGTTCTTCAAATTTCTTTGCGCTGTTAATGTCATCTGCCACTATTTATATATACTAAGAATATCAATTGTTACCATACAGAAAGTTAGCTAAACTTACCCAATGATATTGTTGAAATCGATGCATGATTGACTATGCTGGCAGTACTTGACCTTGCCGAAAATGTATGTTGGGAGGCTCCAAAGGTGCTCAAAATGTTCTTGGCTGTTGTAGATTTCCCTTAAAATATACAAAAACATAGGTTAGCAATTTAAGCATTATAACATGCTTACTTTATATGCATATCTGCATACAATTCATTATAGTGGAATTATTTTATATACCCGTTCCAGAGTGTTTGCTGTAGCATAGAATAATCGAACAATCATCTTGGATCTCTTTCAGCACTTCTGAATGAAAAACTACTAGACTTCCTGCATGTACAATGAATGAGCTGATAAAATTGTCGGCTAGGCCTTCTTTTTCAGCAGCTATTAGTTGCACAAGGGAGTTTGTACAAAGGGGTAGTTCAACTTTTAGTTCTTGAAGTTGTGTCCCATTATGACAGTACCCAGAATACCTGCAAAAAGAGCACATGAGTTTTACTGTCATTTGTATAACATGTATACAGCTGTATTCTAGCTAAAACATTTATTCATCATATATCATCATGACCAGTATACAAACAAGCTTTAACCTATAACATGATAGGTAAAATGCAGTTTTGAAATTTGTAACCAAATTTTTGAAAATCACTTATGTGGGTGTGTTGGAATTTTTATGTTTAGTGAAGTACTGAGGAAAGCATATAGTGCAATTTTAAGGATATTTCAAACATTTAAGGCATTGAAAATTGTTGATAATCATTTCCAGGCAGATATGCATAATAAAGTGGGATGTTTGATAATTTCTGGTGTCAAGCACACCCATATGGTTGATATTCAGTCACATTCATGGTCATATTTGTACAAAGATTGTATGCAGCATACTGTATAAGAAAAGTTTATATTTATTATGCAACAGTTATATTCTATAATATAATTATGTGACCGGCTATTTGAAAACCCCTTCTAAAATTATATTTTGACCCTTCATAAAACTGAGTTTTACATTTTAGACACTGCATGCTGTATCAGTCTAACTGTGGGGTACCTAGTTAAAACATTAGCCAGTCACATAGCATTGGTAACTAAATACAAACCAATAGTATTGCTGGTCTTCCAATGGAATCAAGTCTACTGAGCTATTGACTTGGATATTCGGTCCCAGTACCCATGTAGAGTAAGCTGGTTGCCTACCAACACATGTAACAAAGGTCTTTGTAGTCCAACCAGATGTTTGCCTTCCATCTTGTACAAGCTCAAAGATATACAGACTCCAAAGGTCATCATTTATCTTTGCGTAACAGAGACCATGGTGATTCCTCTCAGCACTACCAACGAAAGTTCTAAGACTCTGAATGTGGTGATTGCTGACAAAGCAATGGCTGCAATTAAAATATCAAATGATACAAAATAATTGTTACTGCATGCTGTAGAATCTGTTGTATGCAGTAAGTTTAATAAACTTTCGGTATGGGACTTATCACCTTATGGGAAAGAGGTCTAATCGCCTCTAAGGGGATATCGCAGCATATTAGATCCTTATAATAGAGTGGCAAAACCCAAATATTACACACATTTTCATAATTATAACCATGCAATTCTCCACATAAATAGTACTCTTTGTTACATGCAATTTGTGATATAGTGCCAACGCAGAGTTGAGCTTTGGTGAATTTTATGGCCATATCTGTATGGAAAATTACGTAACAGAGTATAACAGGAAGATTCAAGAGAATACATCGCGTTAAACTGTTATCTAAACCAATTGGATTTGCGGGTAACTTTTGGAGTTCGACAATGCCACCCGAAGACTGTGTCCGAGGCACTTGCAGCCACGCTACAGCTTGAGTCATATTTATGTGGAGTATTCTGTTGTGATTCACCAGATACTGATACCACTGTTAATGATAATGTGTTAGACCAGTCAAGCCAAGAGCACAGCTGTACTACTGCACAACCCAATATGATGGCAATGCTAGAAGAACTGATGGAGAAGCTAAACAAACTGGAACAAAAAGTTATACACAGAGAGAGAAGAATTATAGTGAGGGAGAACTACAGTCTCGGCACACACAAAAGATACCTGAGGAAGTAACTTGTCACAAATGTGGTCAACTCGGTTTTTATTTGACGTAGTACTTTATAGCCATGCATGCATGTATAAGGCTTTTAATCAGCACTAGAAAGCAGATGTCAAATGAAACATACAAGTGAAAGTAAAAGTACTGCTGTAAAATAGGGGGTTCAGAAACCCTCTCGAACCCCCTAGGTGCAAGCATGTCACAGTGGGTATATCGATATTATATCATAACTTGAAACTTGTACACGTTTGTATGTCTGCGAAAGCATTTGCAAACCACCCTTGCCCATGCATCATTGGACTTTATGTATTTTACTCATCCTTATAGCTATAGCTAGCTACTATTTCAAATTTTCAAGGGTATAGCTTAGCTATTATGTTACACAAGTAAGGTTATAAAGCTACTCATCCATACAGTCATATATTTTGGAGGTTGAACAGATTAGAAAACTACTGTATAGCTAATTATGCATTTTTAAGGATCTGAAATTTTATGGTGTGCACATGGCATGCATGATGCAAAAATCAGTTCTGTACCAGTTGCTAAATCACTAAAATCAGTGAAATTTCCACTTGAAATATTGGATATAATAGTATAGTCCCTGCTATGTAGTGTGTGTTAAAAGAAAAACATTGTGGAAATCATATATTTATCTTCAAACACAGCATATGTGACTGGATTTTGGAAAAACGATCCAAATCGCACATTAGAAGTTTCGAGATAAACGGTTTTAAAGAATTGAAGCCAGCATAACTCTCCAAGGATAGCAAGCACGCGTATGAAATTTACACAAAAGATGCATCAATCTGTTACCTTTCAAGCCACTTCCAGTACTTGTAGCTGTTTGTACAGTTTCCCCCCAAACAAGATAGAAACTCTGAGCAGTTGGACGAGCGAAGTAGTATCACGAGTGCTCACAAAGGGGTAGAAGCTGGGGGGTGGCGGGGAGGGCAAGAGATAGACCTCAAAATGGAGGCAGACTACGATTGGAGTCCAGACACGAGATTACAGGGCTGTGCTAATTCCTTAGTGGCTGATTTGTAGCAAAATCAACAGAGAACACGTCTGGCCAACATTATAAGGCTGTCCACCAGTAAACCACTGACTCTTGCCAAGCCAGGTCCTTCACAAGGCCTGAAACCGCCATTTGAGCACTCCACACCACCCAGAAAAGACGTGTGTAAAAACCAGTCTCGTGTAGTTTGAGTAGTGCTGAGGGTCAAAACTTGTAGTACGATAGTGTAGCTATCCACTGGTGGTGTTAGTTTGATTTTGCCTGATGTGCGATTTGGATCGGTTCTGTAAAATCTGGTCACATGTAGCCTTGAAGTCACTTTTCTACTGTATGTGCCAACATTGAACATATATTTATTTTACTTCAGCAGAAAATGCAAGCCTTTAAAGTGGTGCCACTTATTTGTATGGAAGAAGTTAAAATTGCAAACAGCTTTATTGCCGGCATCAAGACACACGATAGCGTGTCGTGCGGTCCTAGAAGCCGGCGCGCCACACCATGGATATATTGGCTGGAAGAAAGAAAACTTCATTTTCACACTTTTGTATCTCGATGACCCATTATCTGATTTCAACAAAATTTGCTACAGAGTTGCCGGCCAGCCAGGAGAGTCTACATGCCACATTTGAAGGAAATCGCTCCAGCCATTTCCGAGATACGAGCTGCCAAAGTTTCGGGTTATTTTTCTTGGTTTTTTTCTTCTTCGTGTTTTCGCACACTTGCAAAAAATGCTATAAAACGCAATCGCGCACTCCGATCGCCTTGAAATATTTTTTTTTTAGTGTTTGAAAGTGAACAATAACAATAATTATGGACATAACACACGTACATACTGAACACTACACCATACTACTACTTATTACCTAACTATATACTTATTACTACCTACATACTTAACTTAACCAATGTCAAAGTCAGGAAATTCGTCCTCAGCAGTAAGCGAATACTGGCGGAGTATCATTTTCGCATTGTGCCTCCACATCGCCTTGAAATTTGGTACACAGAAAGGGAGTCCAAAGGCGAATTCTAACATCACATTTGGTGCAAAACCGATGAGTTATGACCGATTATTCGCGTAAAACAAGATCGATTTGTTGTCACGCCTACAGGGTAAACCGCTTCATGGAATAAGTTGAAAATTGCTATGTAGATGGAGTAACCATCGTAGGAGTGCCTTTGGTGGTTTGAAAGGAATCGAGATAAAGACCACGGAGATATGATACAAAACCCAACCTGTGTCACAATTACGCAATCAACTTTTATAAATAAGAAAGTATTAGTTTTTACGCTTACTAGGCAAACCGCTTAGAGCAATGAGCTGAAAATCGGTGTATAGCTGGAATAATCTTCATGAAAGTCCTTGCAGTAGTACAGAACAATCGGATTACAAACCACGGAGTTATGATTCGAAAGCCAACTCCGTGTAGCAAATGCGAGATCAAGATACTCTAATAGAACAGTCACCCTAATAGAGCATTCGGCTAATTTATTTACTCCATTATAGAATTCTATTGCATTACAAGTTATTCTGTAGGAAGTTCAGCTGCAAACAATTAATCTTATAGATAGTTCAGCAACAAGCAAGTTACCTTATACTGGCTATAGAGAGTTCAGCTACAAATATATTGCTGCAGTGATTCTCACATCACAAGTCACACTGAAGAGAGTTCAGCTATAAACAACAAGTCATGCACCCTGTAGAGAGTTCAGTTACAAGCAATTCACTCTTCAGAAGTTCTGCTACAAACAAGTCTTCATGCAGAGAGTTTAACAACCAAAATCCACCATGTGAAAACTTCAGCTTTACTAACTAACAAGTTACTCTGTAGAGAGATCAGCTAGAAATAAGAGAGAACTCAGCTAGAAAACGTCACCTTGTAGAGAGTTCAGCCACAAACAAATCACACTGTAGAGAGATCAGATAGAAGAAGCCACCTTGTAGAGGGTTCAGCTGTGAAGTGATCACCCTAGAGAGAGTTCAGCTAGAAAAAATCTACCCTGTAGAGAATTCAGCTACAAAGAAACCATCTGTAGAGAGATCAGCTAGAAACAAGTCACCCGTAGCAACATCAGCTACAAAGAAACCATCCGGTAGAGAGTTCAGCTACAAACAAATCACCCTGCAGAGAGTTTGGCTACAACTAATCACCCTGTAGAGTATTCAGCTACAAACAAATCGCCTTGTAAAGTATACAACTAGACACAAGTCACCCAGTAGAGAGATCATCTACAAGAAGTTACATTTTTGAGAGATCAGCTAGAAGAAATCACCTCGCAGAGAGTTCAGCTACAAAGAAACCATCCAGTAGAGAGTTCAGCTACAAACAAATCACCCTTTAGAGAGTTCAGCTACAACACATCACCCTGCAAAGAGTTTAGCTACAAAGAAACCATCAAGTATAGAATTCAGCTGCAAACAAATCATCCTGTAGAGAAATTCAGCTACAAACAAATTGCCCTGTAGAAAGATCAGCTAGAAGAAGTCACCTTGTAGAAATCAGTTACAAAGAAACCATCCTGTAGAGAGTTCAGCTACAAACAAGTTATCCTATAGAGAGATCAGCTAGAAACAAATCATCTTGTAGAAAGTTCAGCTAAAAACAAATCACCCTGTAGAGAGTTCAGCTATGAAAAGATCACTGTGTAGACAGTTCAGCTAAAAGAAGTCACCTTGGAAAGAGTTCAGCTACAAAGAAGCCATCATGTAGGGAGTTCAGCTGCAAACAAACCACCCTGTAGAGAATTCAGCTACAAATAAATCTCCCTGTAGAAAGATCAACTAGTAGAAGTTACCTTGTAGAGAGTTCAGCTACAAAGAAACCATCATGTAGAGAGTTCAGCTTCAAACAAGTCACCCTGTAGAAATATCAGCTGGAAGAAGTTATCTTGTAGAGAATTCAGCTACAAAGAAACCATCAAGTTGAAAGTTCAGCTACAAAAAAGTCACCCTGTAGAGAGATCAGCTAGAAGAAGTTACCTCATAGAGAGTTCAGCTACAAAGAAACCATCATGTAGAGAAATCAGCTACAAACAACTCACCCTATAGAGAGACCAGCTACAAACAAGTCACCCTGTAGAGATATCAGCTGGATACATGTCACCTTATAGGGATCAGCTGCAAACAAATCAACCTGTAGAAATATGTGTTGGAAACAAAATCATCTTTCATTGTTAAATATACAAATATTTTTAAACAGATAAAAAAACTGTACACAACATTTCTTCCTTTGTTCCAATATTCCTGCAGAAAAGGAAAACAAACAAGTTAGAAGGAAGAACCAAAGCCAGTTAATGGCTGGCTTTGTGGCTTGCAATACAAAAAGTAGTGATATCTAAACCAAAACAGCCAAGCTGTAAAAAAAAAGTGCGGCCTCCAAAAAGGCCAGGATGAAAAAAGATGTGAAATCCAAGGTGGCAGCCAAGAAATGGCTGTGATGGTAGGTTAATAGCAAAAATTTTAATTACGACAATTCAGGTGAATTTGGTGCTGAATCCTAGTGGAGGAGGCAACGCAAATTCACCTGAATCATCGTAATTAAAACTTTTGCCATTAACCTACCATCACAGCCATTTCTTGGCCGCCACTTTGGATTTCACTTTTTTTTTCATCCTGGCATTTTGGGGGGGGCGCACTCTTTTTTACAGCAAGGCTGTTTTGGTTTAGATAGCTATATACGTGCAGGATACTGCATACATAGCTAATCATCTATTTATTTATTTATTTTAGTTTAATTATACTGGACAGCCAGTAATTACTGATGTGTCCAGGGGGACCAGCCCCAAGAAAAATCAAATACACACGTACATGATTAGCTAACTACTTACATACATGCAATTACATTCACTACAAATAAATCAACTGATTCCAACTCAAGTAAATGGTGGGGTAAATGATTCTATTCATCAATTGCTCTTGGGAAATAACTAAATTTCATAAATGTGACCAGATTTCATATAACAAGGCTTCCACACACACAATATCAAACTTACGTTTTTACCAGAAATGGATTGCTGGTCAAACACACTATCATATTCCACACTGTACTTCTTTCAGGACTGGCAAGTCTGGTTTCTGTAGCAGCCTTCTTCCGACCATGTCAAAACCACGAGTGGGAGATTGGCGCCATTACATGGCCATGGCTTTATGATAATGGTGTGTGGTGAGCTGGGACTTCACAGAAAGCTCGCCAATGGTGTTCTCAGTCAATTTGAAGAGATTTGAGGGCCATGGTGGGCCCAAACTTGGCCTCTGGATTCCATTCGTCTTCTTACTTCATTTTATACCCCTATATTAAGCCCACCCACCACTCCCCTCCCCCACTCTCCCACTACCCCCCCACTCTCCCACCCTATTACTACTGTAAAACATTGTAGCACTCACGTGCAATACTATTGTTACTGTTTTTGTTGTATCCATATTATAGTGATTGCGTGCCACGTGTTGTAATTGTGCGTGTGTGATTGAGACCATTATTAATAAATAATGAGAAGACATACAAATCCACAAAAAAACCTCGGTCTCATGCGACCACAAAATACTGGTTTGCAAATGAACCCAGTGTGACCACGGCAAGGGTGGAAAAAAAAAAGAAAATGACCTACAGATATATAAGGCTATACAGTAACTACATGTATAAAATATAAGTAAAAATTAGGACTACAATAATTATGCAAGTACTAGGTTTGACACAGCCACTCCCTGCAATCTCTCGCCATAACAATTCTCTGGGAAGCTGCAACACACACCTTTGAGATATCATCTAGTAGTTGTCTCACTGAGGATTTAGTAATAGACAAATCCTGGTCAACAAAACGGAGTGCATTGTAAGTGTTGGTAACAGAATATTGATGGCAATGCCCTAGCACACTGATCTCAAGGATCTCATAATAGTTGGTGATATCTAGCTGATCTAGTTCCGATAGTATTTGGTGGTACTCAATTTTATCTTGCACGAGTTCTAGCTTCTCTAAGATGGTGGGCACTGTCTAATGGACATGTCAGTTCAAATAACAACAAACTGGAAGTGATGGTATTGTGTATAACAATGTCCAGTCTAAAAGGAGTTGCCGTCACCCCTGTTGGAATAGTAGACAAAGGTGACTCACTGGCTCGCAAATTGGGAAGGTCAGCATAGACACGAATAAATGGCAAATTGGTAAAAATTTTGATAAAGTAGGTGACCAAAGACTGAAGTACCAAGTCACGTCGATAAGTGTACCTATACTGAGATAATGCAGTTGAACAGCCACTTAAGACATGAGCAGTGGTGGGGCACGAAGAATCACAAAGAGTACATTTTGCACTGCACTGAATATTCCACTGCTGCAAATTCATCGCAGTTGGTAACGTGTAAGAAGCTGTCCATAAAAGAAATGACAATTGGCCAGGTTGGAGACTGGACAATAACCGGTGCCAGGTTCTACAGGAGGTCTCAAGTTCAGCAGAGTCTGCAAATTTGGACTGGACAGAAAGTGTTTGAAGATGATCCTCAGAGGTGGACTTGACTTCAATGAGCAGTTGATTCTTAGCTCTCACATAGAGAGACCTAGTGGTTGGCAAAGAAGAGAGTTGCTTCCTAGCAGTCAACAGGATGGAATAATCATGCTCATAAAATTGTAGAAAATCTCTCTAAGTGTAGATGTACACCCAGTTCTTGAAGCTTAGGGTCCAAGGAAGTGTTAATGCATGACAGGAGGCTGAGCTTAGCTTCTCTTGTAATATGAGACACACTTGGACAACAGATCCCTGGATAATAATGGGTCACACGTGTAGCACTTCGTGGAAGGTGTCACCATTTCTTCAAATAGCGTGTAACCATAGACTCCATCTTTGATATGGCAGTAGGTGTAACTGCATCAACACTAAGATGAAAACGCAACAGAGAAAGAATATAGTTTCGATAGATCCACAGTTTGTGGAAAAATGATCAGTGGCTCTTGTGGAGGAATGTATGTCTTCTGATAGTGGGGTCAGCTCTTTACATAAGCTTCAACAGCTTTAGACATCCCAGGCCACCATACAGATGAAATTGATCGAAGGAGGCACCGGTTTATCCCTTGATGGCCATGGTGGATTTTGTCTTTAGTCTCAGTACGAAGTTTGACAGGTACAACATTACGACTCCCATACAGCAACAACCCATCGTATAGGCTCAACTCACCACGAAGTGGCCAAAAGGGTTAGAGGTCCTTTTGAAGTGAAGAGTGCTTAGGCCACCCTGATTGACAATAGGATATGACTGTTTTAGTGACTGGATCCTCAGATTGCTCTTGACGGTAGACTTGTAAACGTTTCTCACTGGCTGGTAAATAGGATGTAACACTTTGTATGAAATATTCAATATCCTCCTGCTGGGATAAACTTTGGGCATCCGGAGAGGTATGTTGTGGTACCCTGGAATGTAGATCAGTAGTATGAAGGTATTTACCAGCAACATGAAAAATATTGTAATCAAACCTCATTAGACGGAGTCGAAATCGAAGTACACTTGGAGGAAGATTCTCTAGGTGCTTGTAAGTCAGCAGTGGTATATACAAGGGGTTTATGATCCATTTCTAAGAGGATCTGATTTCCAATAATGTAGCTACTAAACTTCTCACAAGCCCAGGTGATAGTCAAGGCCTCTTTTTCTATTTGGGCGTATCTACGTTCAGTGTTGGTCATAGAACGGCAAGCGTATGCAACTGGATGCCTGGATGTGTCCTTAGCCTGAAGGAGCACTGCACCAAGACCAAAAGATGAAGCATCTGCGGATATTTTAGTTTGTGCCTTAGGGTCATACATGGTCAATATGTGAGGTGTTGTGAGTTCTGTTTTCAATTGATTAAAGGCTCTATCTTGATCTGGACCCCAAAACCAAGCTTGGTTGGTGCTGAACAGTGTACGCAATGGAGCAGAGAGTTCTGCTGTGTTTGGAGAAAACTTTCCAAGCTAATTGATTACCCCCATGAACCTACGTAGTTCAGTAATATTAGTAGGGGGAGACATCTCTTTAATGGCAGAAAGCCTCTCAGAATCAGCAGAGATACCAGATTGGTTGATAATGTGGCCAAGAAAGATAATTTCATGTTTCCCAAATTCACACTTGGCTCTGTTCAGAGTTATTCCAGCAGCACGGATTTTAAGCAGCACAGCTTGTAGTTGAGTGTCATGTTCGGTTCTGTCATTGCCAAACACTAATACATCGTCTAAATGACAAAGGACCCCTGGCAGACCTTCTAAAATGTGGCTCATTAATTTCTGAAAAAACTCCGGGGCACTAGATATCCCGAACGGGAGTTTATTGAAGCAATAATCCCCGAAAGGTGTAATAAAGGTGTTGAGGTGTCTGCAGTTCTTAACTAAAGGCACTTGCAATGGTTGATGCTGTTGGCGACACTAATTTAGAAAACACTGTTGGCATCTAATTTAGAAAACACTTTCCCTCCTTGAAGTTGAGCCAAGGTGTCTTCCACATGTGGCATGGGATGTACTTCTCTAAGCACGTTCTGGTTTAATGGTTTTAGATCAACACAAATACGAACCCTTCCAGGCTTTTTTCTGGACTACTACTATGCCTACACATCAATTTGTTGGTTGGTCAACTTTACTTATAACTCCTGTGACCTTCATCTGCTTAAGCTCTTGTTCTACCTTATGTCTAAGGGGAATTGGTATCCGGCAGGCTGAAAACAGTGCATATGGCATAGCATCTGGTTTGATTTTTATTTCATATTCAGCTTTCATTGTTCCAAGCCTTTGAAACAGTTCTGGGAACTGGGAAGGAATGCTGCTGGTAGTGTCGCCAACAGCATCAACCATTGTAAGGATATTTAAAGCCAGAATGGCTGGGAGACCTAACAAATTCTGGTTCAGTGTTTTTACAACATACATGTGATGTTTTATTGTGTTGTTTTTGTACCTTAGCTGTACTGTAATTCTGCCCAACACATCCAGAGGCTGTCGACTTGGTCCACAAAGCACCTTTGTTGGCTTGTGAAGTCTGGGCTGACCAATGGCATCATAGACTTCCTTTGAAATTGCAGTGACCTCTGCTCCTGTATCAACCTTGAATACCATTTCATTATTGTTCACCATTGTTCGAATGTACCAGGCTGTAGCTGGTTGTTCAGATTCATCATTTATGGCATCAAGGTAGCGAAGGAATGTCTCTGTTTGGCCATCATCATCAGGATCAGGAATGTCTTCAGATACCATAGCCACTGTTTTGGAAAAACACATTTTGCCAAAATGTCCACGTTGGTTTGCATTTAAAGCATGTTACACCTTTAGCAGGGTAGTGGTCCTTAGGGTGACTTTTACCACATCTGGAGCACAGTGACGCTTTCATCTTGGTGCGAGCCGGGTTACCCGTAGGTTTCTGTTTAACATACTCCAGAGTACATTCTTCCTTCTTTAGAAAGGACTGTTACTCTTTAACTGCCTCTCTTTGGTGAACGAGTTTCTTGGCCTTCTCTAGGGTTAATGATTCATCCATCTGGAGTCGTTCAGACAAACTACTATCACGGATACCAACTACTAACTGGTCTCTGATCATCTCTTCTTTTAGGGTGCCGTACTCGCAGTGTTCTATCAAATTATAGAGACTAGTGATGTATTGTTCAATGGATTCCCCTCAACTTGCACTCTGGCGTTGAAACGAGCACGCTCAAATATCACGTTTTTCCGCACCTTAAAATGGCCATCAAATTTCTCCAGCACCTCGGCGTATTTCTTGCGATTGTCACCAGAAATATTTGTGGAAGTAATAACATCATCTGCATCTTCTCCCAAACAATACAGAAGCGTACTAACTTGTCTTTCTTCGTCTTCTTTACACAATTCAGACGCTACTCGAAACTGTTCAAAGCGTTGACGCCACTAGGGCCATTCATCCGGAGAACTGAAGTTAAATGGTGGTGGAGATACGTTGTACGTAGAGCTCGAGGCAGTCATTTCACTGATTTCAGAAAGGAACTTCTGACACCTGACTCTATCGCGCATGCGTGCAGTGTGCAATATAATTATAATACAAGTACAGAATGTGTCAGCATGATACAACTACTAGTGGTGCATGCACAAGTGTGAGTCAACCAGTTCAGTCCATACAACATACATGACCACTCTGTGACTATCAATGCTTGGTACCCTTGAGTCTAGGCCCCTGTATGCAGTTATATCTTAATCAATAAGACGTCTTTCATCATAATATTGATTATGCACCTATCAAAGTTTTGCCCCACCTACGCCCATGTGGGCAAACGAGATGCATAACGAGGGGATTAAACAAAAATTTCAGCCCCAGGGGTGGGGGCTTTGATCTATGCTTGTAATTAAAGATTGAGAAATCTGATGGATGGTGGCATCATAGGAGGGGGATTAGACCTCCAAATTTGCTCCAGGGTGGGGGAATTAGACTTAGAATTTGGTCAAATCCCCTCCTATGTCCCCTCCTTCCCCGAATTGGGGTAGGTGGGGCAAAACTTTGATAAGTGCATTACTGGCTGGGTTCAGCTCATGCATAATTATATTTAAGCCAATTTCACGTGAATTTAGCTCTCTAGCTAGCTGAATACCCTGGAATAATGCAGCAACAACAGCTAATGATTAACAGCAGAGTCAATGCCAGTTGAACTAGCTGGTCAATGGTCAAGACGATATTTTGAGCCAAGTCAACGGTCAAAAGCTTAAATCCACCTTGACCCATTTTGACCACGGTTGCGGAACCACGTACAGAGGCTATTGGCGTGACACCCCCTTGTCTTACCGGGTCACACAAGTTTTGGAACAAGTGTTTTTATAATTCGCTGGGGCTATAGCGCAGAACCAATTGCGTCACAGCAATGTGTACCACAGACTGGATCCATGGTCCAACAGTCGATCTGGGCTCTGAGGTCCACCTCACTCGGCCATGCTGAGTTGCTTCCGATGCTTCCACACCACTTTCTCTCCGGCTCTTACTTCGTCAACAAGGTATTTAACCAAGTTGTTACATGTGTTACTTTCGGAGTTACCAGCTTGAGGCAAATTAATTAACTAACCCGAATTGGGGTTAATGGAATGTAAAGTGTTACTTATAGTATTATTGTTTTTTTATTGTTATTTCCGGGCTAGATGGACTGCCCTTGCCACCATCTCCAGCACTAGTTGGCATGTGCTGGACAACTACATCTTTGGATTGTTTCCATCTTTGCAGTATAAACTAAGTAAGCATACAACCGTAGAGATGGATCTAGGATTTCAAAAGGGGGGGGGCTAACATGGACATTTATATATATATGTGGCAAGAAAGTTGATACAACTAGTGTGTGAAGCACACTGATCATTCGGAGCATGCTATATCTAGTAGGGCCTGGGGGCATGGGAATTTTTGTAAATTTGGCCTATTGAGATCGAAGTTGGTAGTAATTTTGAGTGAAAAATGATGCCACTTTGTTTATGTGATACCAATATTCCCCTACAGCTTGTCAACTAAAGGGAGATAAAATTCGTCTTAGACTAACATTTTAAAGAACTAGTAGTGGAGACATATGGGAATCATCTGTACATAATCAAATTTAGTGTTTTGAAGTATAGCATAATTTACAGTCTCATGGCTCAAACTACACTAGCTGTCTAAACAGTAGAGAGGGTAAGTGTGAATGGAAAGGGCAAGTAGACTGACTCACCAGTGTGTGGAGTGCATGTGTACTCAGCAGTATAGAATTTTCCAGCTAGGGGCTCTCTAGATCTAGTGACATATGTACTCCCTGACTCCCTGAAATTTTTTGGAAAATGGCTATCACAAGATTGAATCTAGAAACTATTTTTAACCAAATGGGCGTACAAGATGAATGAGTTTAGTTGGAAGTAATTTAATTGAAAAAACAGAACTATACAATGTTTTTTGATATTGGATTTAAGAAAATGTTTAATAGTGATTTGTCAAAGAGAATAAAGAGTGTATAGGTAAGGCCAAGGAAAATATTTAACACACAAGATTAATATGATGGATCCATCCATCACCATAATTGTTTTACAACTCGTCTACAATTACAACTAGTTTTTGGCCATGACTAACCCCTTTTCACCACACAACGATCATGACAGCATAAATGCTGCAGTATCTTTTAAGCTTAAAGTTGAGCTTCAAGGGATTTGATAGTGCAAACTCCAGAAGCTGTAGATTTAGACAAATGTAGCATGGGATTTGATCAAGTAAGAGAAGGGAAACAAAAGCAAACAGCTCTAATGTTGCAACCTTATGAACTTGATCATGAAATGCTAAGAAATTCACTATTATGATATAGTACTATTGTTTTACTTGCAAGAGAAGCATTTAAACTCAAGAACCAAATTTGTGCAGAGCCTAAAAAAATTAAACTATTTGACAGAAAGGTTATTTTCAGAATAGATTTTCAATTAATGATGTTTTATACAATTTATAGTACATTAAAGGTATAAATCTTTTACCTAAAGTGATTGGTATCTGGCAGGATGTTTGGTACAGTGGTGAGGGTAACAGTGCACAGGTCTAGAAGAATAGGTTTAATTTCAACTTACACTCTGGTAACTTCTTTAAAATTATTGTTTTAATGATGAATGTTCTATTAGAGTATTTGACTGTTCTATTAGAGTATTTCAAATTTAGTAGCTTCTAAGGTAAGACTTACTCCAGAAGTATAATTTTGAACCCCTCTTAGTAATTCTTGGATAAGATTAGCTATTCCCCTTGCTCTTTCCATCTTTTCATTGCCCATACATGTGTATAAAATGCAACTGCACCTGTACTACAGCTTCTAGAAGCTTCCTAGTTTGCTCATTGTAAAATTTTGGAGGAGGGTGCTTCAGCCCCTAAGCACCCCCTAAAGCCGCCCTTGAACTGTGTCACCATGTGGTCAGGAAGATATGGTTTCTCTCGTCATAAATGGTAGTGCGTTCAAAACAATTTTTTTACAATGTTGTTTTGAAGAAAGCAACCTTAGTACAGCCAGACATTTGTCAGTAAAACTAAGCATGTTTGCAGAGCATAGCAAGCCTAGATAACCACCTAGCAAATAAAAAAATCCCAAATAATATCTTTGACAGTAACTAGAATCTGACCTAGGCCTAGCTTGGTCAGTTTCTAGTTCCAGTTTCTAGCTACTGTCAAAGAAATAGTTTGAGCTTTTTTTATTTGCTAGGTGTTATCTAGGCTTGCTATGCTCTGCAAATGTGCATAGTTATTGGCAAATGTCTGGCTGTATTGTTCGCACAAGGTTGCTTTCTTCAAAACAGTATCATGAAAAAATGTTTTGAACGAACTACCATCTACGACTAGAGAAGCCAGATCTTCCTCACTACATGGCGACATGGATGGATGCTTACTTAGTCTATACTGCAATGATGCGAGGAATCCAAGGATGTATGCTATCCGGCTGGTAATATTGAAATATTTTGTCACCAATTTGGGACTCAACGCTCTATGCCACCAAAGTAGCTGCAGCTTCGTGCCATCTGGTTTGATATAATTAAAGTGGAAGTGGTTAGTGTTGCAATTAACCCATAATTAGTAAAGTAGTTTCAATTGCACAAACAGTGGGCTGCATTATTTTTCATAACATCACCTTAATATTTTGTCATCACCAGCCAGATAGCATACAGTTTAGGATTCTTTTCAAACTTGCATTATAGACTGAGGGAACATCCAGTTGCATTCCCATGCTGTGAGGAAGATCTGGCTTCTCTCGTTGTAGGAGCCAGAGCAATTAAAACACATTTTTCATGATTTTGCAGACACAAAAATGAACCATTGTAAGCCACCTATTTAGACGTTTACCCATTCTATGCTAGGGTCCGCAACGTGAAAAATGAAGTTGCTAGAAACAAAACCCCGACTATCATAGTATGTTACCCTTAGTGCCCCATCACTAATACTACCCTTGGTTTGGAACTGAGTTCCCTTGTTGGAGCAACACGCAGATTTTAAAATCTCACGTGATTGATCTTTATTCCATGCACTCTAAAGAAGACGTCCAGGGCTCTCAGATTTTGAGTGTGATATCAAGTGTTGTTGCCCTACCAAACCATGTATAGAAGTGAGTAAAATTTTCCTGTGTTTTCCAAGAAGGCTGATTTTCTGGAGATGGGTCGAGAAAATTTTTCATTCGAGGTGCTCTACCAACCAAGAGAAGAGAAGCCAATCCTATCACATAAGATGGTAATAAAGTTGGATGTATAAGTATTCTACACACCAAGTTTGAAAGAGCTGTGATCTTTCTAACCATCTGGTTGGTAGAGATGAAATTTTCAGTGCAATGATCTTCAATGATTTTGGTGGGTTGCCTCCTTCCTACTGTTACAAACTCTCTTCCTAGGAACTTTAAATCATGGGAAGATCCAGAGGAACATCTGAAGTTTCTAAGAAGTGGTGAAATCCTTGACTTTTAAAGTTTAAAGGTCATTGGAAGCTACTACTCTAATAGAACATTCAGTATTACCGTATAGAAGTAAACTTTGGCGGGGGATAACTTTGGCAAATTTGGCGATTCGCTACAAATTCGCCAAAGTTTAACCCGCCAATTGCTCATAGCACCTGAGATTAGCATCTTTATAGCTATGGATTGAGCTTGAATTCGCCAAAGTTTATTTCGCCAAATGCGATTTAGCTTGCTATTCGCCAAAGTTTACCCCCACCAAAGTTTCCCTCTATACGGTATATAAGAAAAACTATATAGTTCAGCATACAACTACCATCTGCTTTTGCGATGTGTCAATTTAACAGCTGTATAGATTACTTGGAAAGTATGCATTTATGGACATTTAAATCTTAAGATGCAGTTGCTGGAGAGTCTAATAGTATTGTATTTTGAAATCCATGCCATTCATTTGCTATGAAGTAATCATTTTGTATCAGCTGGAGCACTCTATTGCAGAACCAGCTCAGATAATCTCACATTTTTTGGTTTTCTATACAAAAATTAACAATAATAATAATGTATCTCGTGCAACTGCCTAAGCAAATAACAACTCGGTAATATAGGTATAGCCATAATACCCTAACGCTGCTGTGTATATGGTCTATGAGTTTGTGAAATTATTGATTCATGACTGAGATAGAGGTAAAGCAGAGCTTCACAGTTTTATTTGTCAATGTGAGTAGTCAATTACTTTATAAGTGTAGTAGATCAGTAGATTACACATGTTTTTACAGTGTCTTTTATCATTGGAATAAAGATAAAAAATAAACTTAGTTGTTGTGAAACAGTCAACATTGAAACTGTAGATGTAAAGGTTGAATCTGGCAAGTTCTAGAACTTTCTTCAGAATTGTGTATAAATAGATAGTGTAGCATGTACGTTTTCCTGGTGTTATTGTACTCCCGGTGTGCTGTTGTTATTTTGCTGTTGCTGCAGTATTTTTTACTGCTGTTGATTAAAGAGATTCTTAATCAGATAGACTGTGTATAGTTTCTCTGGAAATAGATTTGGGCTCAGTATCGTGGTCTTTACACCAATTTCTTGGTAGCAGAGGATGGTTCAAGGGTAAAAGCTGATGACTATGGAGACTAATAGTGAGATACTAGAGTTGGAGAAAGGTTTAGAACAGCAGCAAGGTAATGAACAGCTTGAAGATAGCATATTAGAGTTAAGACAAGAAAAAGCTAAAGTAAAGACACTATTTACTAAGGCAAGGCATAGAATACTAGTTTTGATACAAAAAAAAGATGTGACTGTAGAAGTTATTAAGGATGCTTGTGAAAATTTAGATGAGGCTTTGGCGAATGTTATGGACACAATGACTAGGTTAGCAGATGCTTTTAGAGAAAACAGAGATCGTAAAAATGGTGATAAACTCAGCTAAGAAATAGAAAAGGTTGAGTTAGAGTATAGTAATGCACAAGATCGTGTGCAAGACACCTTGGATGAACTGAATAAAGTAGCTAACCTCAACAAGTTTGTCAGGAGATTAGAAGAAGATAGTTTCAAACAGTCAGAGACAATAGCTGATTATAAGACTACAGCCTCAAGGGAGGTATCAAAGTCAGAGGATTTAATAGCACACCAGCAGTCTGAACATCTAAAAGATAATATAAAACACCAGCCGCGAGTTGTAAGAGAAGGCAGCATAGTAAAAAGTAAGATTCCCACTGTGTCACTTCACTCGGCAGTGGATCATCAGATTATAGTACCAGAAAGAGGGGCATATTATCCATTGGATGAAGGGACAAGCCAGAATATGGCTGATTCTGCATTGATTGGACAAGACCTGTGGAAACAGCTCAAGAGGGTTAGTATTCCTGTTTTCTCCGGTGATAAAAGAACATACTCAAATTGGAAAGCTGCCTTTTTGGCCTGTGTGGATCAGGCACCAGCCACCCCAGAATACAAACTCCTTCAATTACGACAGTGTTTGGCTGGAGAAGCTTTAAAGACAATTGAAAGTTTGGGACACAGTGCTGCAGCATATCAAGCAGCAAAAGAACGATTAGAGCGAAAGTTTGGGGGTCAGAGAAGACAAATAGCCATATACTTGGAGGAAATTGACAGTTTTAAGCCGATTCGACCTGGAAATTACAAAGATAATGAAAAGTTTGCAGACCTATTGGATGTTGCTATTGTAAATTTGAAGGAAACACATTATCCTGAAGAGTTAAGGGATGGTATGTTGTATATCAAATTACAAAAGAAATTACCAACTCAAATGCTGGCTGCTTACCATCGTTGGGTGCTTGAAAACTGCAAGATTGAAAATGTTGAGGTGTTACATGAATGAATAGTTCAGGAGGCAGAATTCCAGATGAGGGCTATAGAAACAGTCCAAGGTTTGTCTACTGGAAGGCATGGAAAGCCAGAGACTAGCACTGCTTGAAGTATCTTAGTTTACTACAGTGGTATATCCCCAGTATATGGAACAGTTAATTGTTTGTTATTTTAGTAGTTTTTCAGTAAACCTGCATCACTGATGTTTTACTGATAGTTTAAAACTTAGTAAAATAATTATGTTCCATATACTTAAGTTTACTGACACTTTACTATCAGTATAACTACAGTAAGGCATCTTAACAAATTGGTAAACTAAGAACCTTCAAGCAGTGTAGATCTCATGGTTTTAGAGAACCTCATCAGACCTTTTTGGGAGGTCAAATGCCAAGCTGGAGTCTGGTGAATCCCGGGGTCAGAGGTCATGTAGAGTTTGTAATAAACAACATGGAACATGGACATGTGATGAGTTCAAACAGCTGAATATCCAGAAAAGGTGGGAATGTGCAAAAAGATTAAGACTATGTTTCCGTTGTCTGGGCGAGGGTCACCTGGGCCAATACTGTACACGTACCACAGTTTGTGGCTTGAATGGTTGCAAAGAGCTTCACCACCGACTGTTACATAGAAATCCAGTTACCTTAGCTGATAACGTTGAGGAATCACAGAGAATAGCAACAAACAAAAGATCAACAGTTAAGGTTGATCAGCCACTTACTACTGAGGCATCAAAGTGTACCCAAGAAGAGAGGGTCCCAGTGACAAGAGTGGATTCCCCCAGGGAGGGGGACCAAGTGACATCAACTCAAAATACCACCATGGTTTCTGGAATCTCGAGTAATATTGCCTTAAGTACAATACCTGTATTTGTGAGGAATGGGCATAGAAAGTTGATGGTTAATGCTCTCTTGGATGATGCTAGTACTAAGACTTACCTGAATACGGATGTAGCATCAGAGTTGGGATTGAAGGGTAAGCTTCAGAGAATAAATGTAAATGTATTGAATAGCCAGGTTGAAACTTTTGAGACTTCACCAGTTGAGCTTTTGATAGAATGTTTAGATGGAAATACTACTTTGAAAGTGACTGCACTTACAACAGGTAGAGTTACCGGGAATATGAAAGTTATTGATTGGGTCAAGTGTGCAGGAAGATGGCCACATTTAAGAAATATAGAGTTTCAAAAATTAGGACCTCGACCGATAGTTGATGTGTTAATAGGGCTGGATTGTTCTGATTTACATTATTCTTTCAGGGATGTACGTGGTGAACCAGGTCAGCCTGTGGCTAGACTTACACCACTTGGGTGGACTTGCATTGGACCTGTCTATGATGAGGGACAGGCTTGTATGACTAATTTTGCTAGAACCTACTTTACCACAGGGGACACTGATGTCAGCAAGATTGAAGCTGTATTACAGAAATTTTGGGAAGTTGACAGTTGTAGTGGAGAAGTGAGTTTCTTATCTCCTCAAGATAAACTGGTGTTAGAAAAAACAAAAACATTAATTCAATTTGTTGATAGTCATTATAGAATCTCCATACCATGGAAGGGAGATTCAGCGTATCTACCTGACAACTATTCTGTGGCAGTGAATCGTTTGAAGAACCTTGAGAAATGACTGGCAAAGAATCCTGAGGTGGCCAGGTCCTACCAAGAGACCATTAAACAACATTTGGAGAAGGGTTACATCAGGCAAGTTAATCCTTCAGAGAAGTCCCACAGACAGTGGTACTTACCACACTTTGCGATAGTTAAGAAGTCAAGGTTGACAACTAAAACCCGCATTGTATTTGATGCTTCTGCTCAATGTGATGGAGTGTCTTTGAATGATGCTATACACCAAGGGCCAAAGTTACAGCAGGAATTATATCAAGTTCTGCTACGTTTTAGAAAGCTCCCAGTAGCTTTGATATGTGATATAGCTGAAATGTATTTACAGATCAAGCTTTATCCACAGGATCGGCCTAGTCACAGGTTCCTGTGGAGAAATTTAAGTTTGGAGGAAGACATAAAGGAGTATGAGTTTGATCGGTTAGTATTTGGTTTAAATTGTTCTCCGTTGTTGGCACAATTGGTGACACAACATCATGCTAAGATTTATCAAGAAAGATACCCTATGGCTTCTGAAATTATATTGAAGTCAACCTATATGGATGATAGTATGATTTCAGTTGTGAGTGAAGATCAGGGAGTCCAACTTTATCAAGAGCTATCCGACCTTTGGGCAGGGGCAGGAATGCATGTCCATAAATGGCTATCAAATTCTGATGTGGTTCTTAGTCAGATTCCAGTAAAGGATAGAATTTATGAGATTGACCTAAACAGTGACCCTTTACCTTCAGTCAAGACACTTGGAGTAATGTGGCTAGCTACGGAGGATGTGTTTATGTTTAATTCAAAAGTGATGGAACAAAGGTTTGAGTTAACAAAGAGAAATTTTTTGAAGAAAATTGCAACCTTGTTCGACCCATTGGGCTTTTTGTCCCCTTTTGTAATACGAGCAAAAATGTTAATGCAAGAAGTGTGGGTACAAGGTGTAGATTGGGATGAAGAGTTACCACTGGATACATCTACACAAGTGACAACATGGTTCAGAGAATTATCAAGTTTACCAAGTGTTAGAATTCCAAGGTGTTTACAGTTGAGGAAGGAGGTGAGCTCAATTGCAGTGCATGTGTTTGTGGATGCTTCACTGGAGGCTTATGGTGCAGTAGTTTATGTAAGAGTCAAATATCAGGATGGAAGTTTATCAGTACGTTTAGTTTCATCCAAGACCAAGGTGGCTCCACTTCAGTCAGTGAGTGTACCACGTTTAGAGCTCATGGGAGCTGTGTTAGGGAGCAGGTTAGCTACATCAATTTCAGATGCTTTAGATATGGAGAAACAATCCTATACTTTCTGGACTGATAGTGCAAATGTTCTATGGTGGATTAGGGAATACAGTAGAACATTTAAGTCATTTGTTGCAAACAGAGTGGGAGAAATACACTCATCCTCTTCTCCTGATCAGTGGCGATATGTTCCAACAAGTTAAACCCAGAAGATTATTTGACACGTGGAGTTAAACTTATGGAGTTAGTAGAGTTGAGGATGTGGTGGGAAGGTCCAGAATATTTAAAAGAAGATGAATCCCAATGGCCAAGGAATGTTGTTGACAAGAGACCTGCATCAGCTGTAGAAGAAGTTAAACAGAAATATACAGTGAAAGAAGCATCAGAAGAAAAATCAGCCTTTATGACTACCACAACAAAGATAATTTGACGATTACAACCAGAACGTTTCTCCAGCTGGAATAAATTAACTAGATTACAAGCCTGGGTTATGAGATGTACAACAAATTGTCGTTCTCAACAGCATGAAAGATTGTTAGACAAAGGGATAAATTTGGAGGAAATAAGGGATGCAGAAAAACTAATTTTGAAGACAACACAGAAAGAATGTTTTAAAGAAGAGTATACAGCCATAGTCAAAAGAAAGAAATTACCTAAAAATAGTAAATTACTCAGTTTATGTCCACGACTGGATGATGATGGAGTGATGAGATCAGAGGGCCGACTCAAGTATGGTGAATTCCTTCCATATGATGTAAGGTATCCTATTATCCTGCCCAGGAAAAGTTGGATAACCAAACTTATTGTGAAGCATCACCATGAGCTGGGGAACCATAGTGTGGGTACTAACCAGATATTGTCCACTTTATCATCCAAATATTGGATTGTGGCTGCCAGGGAAGCAATCATTGAGTGGGAGAGAGAGTGTGCCATGTGTAAGAGGAAGAAAGCAAAGAGGACAGAACAAATAATGGCACCTTTACCATTGAATAGGCTGACAACATCCTTGAGGGCTTTTGCAAGAGTGGGAGTAGATTTTGCTGGGCCATTTATCATGGTACAGGGTTGAGGAAAGCGAAGACAGAAACGCTACTTATGTCTTTTCATGTGTCTCGCATGCAGAGATGTTCACTTGGAAATTGCTTATCGCTTGGATGTTGATTCTTTTCTAACTGCTTTCAGCCGAATGATTAATAGAAGAGGACTACCAGAGGAAATAATATCTAATCCAAAACAGCCAAGCTGTAAAAAAACAGTGCGGCCCTCAAAAAGGCTATGGTGAAAAAAGATGTGAAATCCAACAAGGTGGCGGCCAAGAAATGGCTGTGATGGTAGGTTAATGGTAAAAATTTTAATAACGACAATTCAGATGAATTTTTGTGCCACTTGGTCTTGGCAAAAAATTCTCCTAAATTGCCGTTATTAAAATTTTTACCATCTACCATCACAGCCATTTCTTGGCCGCCACCTTGAATTTCACATCTTTTTTCACCATAGCGTTTTTGAGGGCCGCACTGTTTTTTTACAGCTTGGCTGTTTTGGATTAGATTTCATTTCTTTTTGTATTTGTATACCCCAAAGCCGGCCTATGGCCAGCTTTGGGACTTTTTTAACCTGTCTTTTTTTCTTTACTACAGGAAGAAGAAAAGGTGAAGCAGATGTACTTTAAATATTTCTGATTTTATCAGTAAATGTACAAATTATATATATAATACATATATTTATCATAGAACTCTCCATGGTGGTTTCTTTGTAACTGAACACTCTACAAGGTGACTTCTTCTTGCTGCTCTCTCTACAAGGTGAATGCTTATAGCTGAATAATCTACAAGGTAACTTCTTCTAGCTGATCTATCTACAGGGTGATTTGTTTGTAGCTGAACTATCTACAAGGTAACTTCTTTTAGCTGATCTATCTACAGGGTGATTTGTTTGTAGCTGAATTCTGTACAGGTGATTTGTTTGCAGCTGAGCTCTTTACAGAATGGTTTCTTTGTATCTGAACTCTCTACAAGGTAACTTCTTCTAACTGATATTTCTACAGGGCAATTTGTTTGTGGCTGAATTTTCTACAGGGTGATTTCTTTGCAGCTGAACTCTCTACATGATGGTTTCTTTGTAACTCAACTCTCTACAAGGTAATTTCTTCTAGCTGATCTCTCTACACGGAGATTTGTTTGTAGCTGAACTCTCTACAGGTGATTTGTTTGCAGCTGAACTCTCTACATGATGGTTTCTTTGTTAGGCCTGAGCCTATTATGCTTAAAATTTTACCTATTATTCTTTCCAGAATTTCCCAAAAAAATCTCCTATTATTCTTTTGGTTATTCTTGTATCCAGCCTATTATTCCATAATTATTTTCATTCAGTATATATCTGTGGCTAGTCGCTTAGTTTTCAAGATGTTGCTATAAGTAGTTTTGTTCGAATTATTATTAGCTATAAATGAAGCATTCCATCTTACACATCATTTTTCTATCCATAATAGTTACAGCAGACTTAGAATAGCTATCTACAGTAATAATTCAAGATTTAACAATAATTATTAGTGTATTATAATAATAATATGCTGAAACTACAGTATAGCTACTACAGTAAGTTAGGTAGATAATAATGCTCAAAGACATGAAGAAGATACACTGGTATAAGATGTACAAGTTTCAGAATTGCAGATAATCATGCAGTTAAATCCCTGATGCTGGCTGCAGATTGTTAACATGAAACAATCTGACTGCTCTATTAGAGTATTTGAGCGTTCTATTAGAGTATATCAATTTTTTAGAGACATTTTAGCTCATCCTTTCAGCCAGCACTCCCGTCAGCTTTATATCATTTGTAGTAGCTTAACTCTTTCTTCTAGGTAATCAAGACAAGACATGCCTCCTAATTCCACTGATTATTCCCGTTGTTGTCCAATTATTCTAAAATTATGCCTGTAACTATCCTATTATTCCGGAATTATTCTCACTAAATTGGTGACCTATTATTCTCAAGATTATGCTGGTATAATAGGCGCAGGCCTAAGCTGGACTCTCTACAAGGTAACTGATGTCTTACAAGGTCACTAGTTTGTAGCTGAACTCTCTACGTGGTGGTTTCTTTGTAACTGAACTCTCTACAAGGTGACTTCTTCTAGCTGATCTTTCTACAGGTGATTTGTTTGCAGCTGAACTCTCTACATGATGGTTTCTTTGTAGCTGAACTCTCTACAAGGTAACTTCTTCTAGCTGATCTTTCTACAGAATGATTTGTTTGTAGCTGAACTCTCTACAAGGAAACTTCTTCTAGCTGATCTCTCTACCGGGAGATTTGTTTGCAGCTGAACTCTCTACATGATGGTTTCTTTGTAGCTGAACTCTCTACAAGGTAACTTCTTCTAGCTGATCTTTCTACAGGATGATTTGTTTGTAGCTGAACTCTCTACAAGGAAACTTCTTCTAGCTGATCTCTCTACAGGGAGATTTATTTGCAGCTGAACTCTCTGCATGATGGTTTCTTTCTAACTGAACTCTCTACAAGGTGACTCCTTCTAGCTGATCTTTCTACAGGGTGATTTGTTTGTAGATGAACTCTCTACCAGATAATTTCTTCTAGCTGATCTCTCTACAGGGAGATTTGTTTGTAATTGAACTCTCTACAGGTGATTTTTTTGCAGCTGATTTCTCTACATGATGGTTTCTTTGTAGCTGATCTATCTACAAGGTAACTTCTTCTACTGATCTCTCTTCAGGGCGATTTGTTTGTAGTTGAACTCTCTACATGGTAGTTTCTTTGTAGCTGAACTCTACAAGATGATTTCTTCTAGCTGAACTATCTCTTTCCATAGTTGCATGAACTCCCTACAAGGTAACTTCTTCTAGCTGATCTCTCTACAGGGTGAATTGTTTATAGCTGATCACTCTACAGGGTGAATTGTTTGTAGCTGATCTCTAAACAGGTTACCTGTTTGTAGCTGATCTCTTGAGTTCTCTTCAGGGTGACTGCTCTATTAGGATGACTGCTCTATTAGAGTATCTCGATCTCGCACATGCTGCACCAAGTTGGATTTCGTGTTATAACTCCGTGGCTTTAAGTCTGATTCTTCTACACCATTGAAGAGCTTTTCTAAGATAATTACTCCATCTATACAGTGATTTTCAAAGCATTACCCCAAGCGGTTTATCTGGTAGGCGTGGCAAGTAATCGTTTTTTATTAGCTAATCTCGATTGCGTAATTGTTACACACTGTTGGTTTTTTCGTTGTATCTTCCTGGTTTTTAGCTAGATTTTTTTCAAACCACAAAAGGTTTGAGGTTCAATAGTTAACCTATTCACCCACCGATTTTCAGCTTCTTCCCATACGCGATTTACCCTGTAGGCGTGACAACATATTGGTGTTATTTTTCGTGAATAATCAATCATAACTATTTTCCTGTTTATCGTATCCTAGTCAAAGTTGGTACAGAGATGCTCCTTTATACCCCGCTTCATTGTGCCAAATTTCAAGGCAATCGGACATGGCGTTCGCGTTTTATAGCAGTTTTTGTAAGTGTGCGAAAAGAGGAAGAAAAAACCGAAAAAACTAAGCCAATTTTTGAAGTCGCATATATCGGGAACGCTTGAAGCGATTTCGCTCAAATTTGGAATGTGGAGTACTGAAGGTGGAGGGAGTGTCCACAGCAAAAATGGTCTTGTTTCATCAAGGTAGCACAGAGCTATGGAGGTGCGAAAATTGCGTTTTCTTTCTTCCTGTCAATATACTCACGGGTGTTACGCGCCGGCTTCTTGGGCCGCACGACACACTACCGTGTGTCTTGATCAGATAACGGCACTAACTTTGTGGCAGCAGATAAAGAACTCAAGAAGATGACATGCCAAATAGTAAACGATTCGAAGTTCACTTCTGCAATGATTAAAAGAAAGATAAAGTGGTCTTTTAATCCTCCCCAAGCCCCACACTTTGGAGGAGTCTTCGAAACGATAATTAAAGCAGCAAAGAGGGCAATCATGGCTATTCTAAGTAACTCAGACATTACTGATGAGGAATTGATGACGGCTTTTACTGAAGCGGAGGTCTTGATTAATTGCAAACCTTTGACTTATCAATCTACTAATCCACATGACGATGTACCCCTTAGACCGAATCATTTGTTACATGGTCAAATGGGGGAACTTTTGCTCCTGAAAGTACAAAAGAGGTAGCTTACCATCCACTGAGACGATGGAGAAGAATACAAGAACTTAGTAGACATTTTTGGCAACGATGGTTTCATGAATGGGTACCAGGTCTGAGTCCGCGGAAGAAGTGGTTCAAGTTGCGGAACAATTTGAAAGTGGGTGATGTAGTTTCAATGATGACAACTGATAGTCCACGAGCTCACTGGCCTTTGGCAAGAGTTCTTGAAGTATATTCGGGCCAAGATGGGAATGTTCGCTCAGTTAAAGTTCAAGTAGCAGATAAGACCTTTGTTAGACCAATAGTTAAGCTTTGTCCACTAGAACTGGAATCAGCTAAATAAGAATATTTTGTACAGAAAATTGAGAGATAATATACCTTCACCAAAGATTACTTAAAGAGAACGATTTACTACTGATATTACACTAACTCCTATATCATCATGTAGAACATGAGGAGGGGGAAATGGAATAAAGAAAAAATAAACTTAGTTGTTGTGAAACAGTCAACATTGAAAGTGTAGATGTAAAGGTTGAATCTGGCAAGTTCTAGAACTTTCTTTATAATTGTGTATAAATAGATAGTGTAGCATGTACGTTTTCCTGGTGTTATTGTACTCCTGGTGTGTTGTTGTTATTTTGCTGTTGCTGCTGTATTTTTTACTGCTGTTGATTAAAGAGATTCTTAATCAGATAGACTGTGTATAGTTTCTCTGGAAATAGATTTGGGCTCAGTATCGTGGTCTTTACACCAATCATGTTTTGCACAGGTAATGAAAATAGGGTAAGGAACCACAAGGCCATGGTCTCCCAGTTTTGGTGGTCAATTCTTGTAGTAAAAATTAATCACAATTGTTAGTTGCTGTTTGATTTTTAAAGTGAAAATGGCCACCCAAAGTACTGTCTCAGAGCCCTGGGGCATGCATCCAGATGGAATCTGTGTATGTATGGGCTAATTAAAGTGGAACTTTTTACATTCAATTGCAAGCACTTGATAGTTAAATTTAAGGAGATGTGCGTGGTTGAATACTTCCTTGAACATGTTAGTGTACTTTATTATCCAAAGAATACATTTAACCTGTTGCATTGATTTCTGCTTGTCACAGGTCCATATACATTGGACTGCTCTGTGTAACAACACCCGTTCAAAATAGCAAACTTATCTTGAAAATACTCATCAATCTGCAATGTTATTTGCTTTAATGAAGCCAAATTTCTGCTAATTTAGACCTATTAATTTTGCATCTCTGCCTGTCATTGTTTTCCTTATCATATCAATAATTTTTTGTTCCATTGATTTTTGAGTGCAACTGTAGGAAGCTGTCATCAAAGTTAATAAGTGCATGGCTAGAGCAGACTAAAAAGCATACAAACTACACAGCTTAAATCACGATACTTATGGGTAAAGCGGTAACCCGTCTTTATGCATGGAAATGGGATAGTTACGAACAGTCAGTGGCGTATCTACATCCGGGCATACCCGGTCATTTGCCCAGGCATCAGAAAATCTTCTGGCGTGGCAGCCACGCACAAGAACCACGCATGAATACACTGTTCACGATTACAGTTCTATCCACTAGGGAACCACTGACTGTAGCGAATTCTTGTAGCGAATTCTTGCACGGAAAATAAGCGCTACGCGTTTAATTAAAAGACTGGCTTCTAATAATAGCTCCGTAAATTACGAGTGATGATAGTTTGGAGTTCGCCTGTATATAGACCGTGTGAAGTGGAAATACTGAAGATGACTAGCTGTTTGGTTACTAGATTCAGCAGGTAGAGGTCTAGTGCTGAATAATCTGTGCCCGGATTTATTGAGATACAACTACGACAAGGGAATAACGTGAGATAATTGCTGACGATACTTTATAGGACCACTCAGCGGGGTGTGGTAGAGTTAGTGGGTGGCTGCAGGGAATGGATGCCCCCTGTACATAGATGATGCCCCTACTGAGTACCGGTGTCATGAGTTTTGTGATCCGCACATGTACGAGTCAGTGCAAGAAATCTACCGGTTCAGTAATATTGTTCATTATGAGTTGGAAGTATCCTTTTGTATGCACATGATACTGCAGTCCCACAATCAATACATGCATCATAGCTAGAGACTAGTTTGGAGTCAGTAGACTAGTATGGAGTCAGTAGACTGATGGGCTATTCTATATGCATATAGATAAGAGTTAATAACTGTAGCTAACCATGCCATGCACTTGAAAACAACAATTTGTAATTGAATTTTGGAAAATCACCCATATGGGTGCATTTGACACCTAAAATATTTATTGATTAGATTACAAACTTCATAGTGCAAATCTACTTGTTGATGGCTTTAAGGCAATCTCAATACCTTAAATTACAAGAAAATTCTTGAAATAATTTTAGAACTGTTTCCTGCTCTTATTAGCAGCCCACTAAAAATGAAAATTCTAATATTTTATGTGCGCCCATATGGGTGATTTTCCAAACTTCAGTCACATTAATGAATGCATGTATGAACCCACACAGGTTGTTCACTGGAGTAGGTGTATAGGTAAATGAACTTGCCCGGGCATCATCTTTGGGCTAGATACGCCCCTGCGAACAGTTACGAACTCATACCCGTATATGGACAATTACGGGATTCGTTAAAGTGCTACTATTAACTCAACCTCGTATATGGACAATTACGAGTTTCGTTAAAGTGTCACGATTCTACTAGTATTGTATTAAAGGATGTCTACCGAGCAGAGTGACAGGAAACTGCGAAAGAGAGCTTGGATATGTTGAGAACATTGCAATCAAACAGTTTCAGTACCTCGACTTGGCACCGCCACAAGAGATTCCGGCTTATGCCAGACGAAGAGACATCATTAATCAATAGCAGCAGTAGCTCCATCGATGAAGAACTTTCTTGTTGAAGCTCACCATATAGACTTGAAGGAAAGTGATCGTAAAGAGGAAGACACATAGTCTACTGTGTGTATGATACAGCGATGTATGTCACGATGGATGAACTGTAGAACTTGTATAGGGTATTTATTATGATGTAATATTATTAGTTAGTATATTGTACGCATGCGCGTACATGTTAAGAGTTGCGATTGTGGTATTGACACGAGTTTCATAGTGTGTGTAGTGTATCCGAATCCTTCCCTGTCTCGTCCATCATTGATCGAACCTCGCGATTGGCGCACCCCATCTTAACCCGCCACATTTTTGGTGCTGTGACAGGTACATCATCTATACTACCATAACTCTGCTACATTTTTGGTGCTGTGGATCATTTTAATTCAGACGATGGCAGAACTGAAGAGGCTTGTTTCATCCCGACGAGGATACAGTGCGCATCTCACAAAGCTACTACAGACACTTACGGATATTCTAAATGAAGCGTAACCTCCTCTCAGTGAAGATAAGATCGCTATGTTAAAGGACTTATATGAGCAACTCGAGAGAAAGCAAGAATTGATCTCAAACCTAGATGCAAACATCTTCGAAAACACTACAGGTGATACTGAGACAGAAACAGAGGTACTGCAAACCGAAGAAAGCAGCTCTTCAATATCAACAGCAAAGGCTAAGATCAAACAACGCCTTACACCCACTACTTCCGCTTCAGCTGTGATTCCACAGAGAACTGATGTTCAACCACTACCACCATCACCGTCAGTGCCAGTTCATGAACATTTCACCCAACTTCCCAAGTTAGATCTACCGCAGTTCACTGGAAACCCCCTCTACTGGCAGTCATTTTGGGACTGCTTCGTGGCTGCAGTCCACAACAACCCCTCCTTGACTGGAGTGCAGAAACTCAGCTACCTGCGAGCACAGCTCCTTGAAGATGCAGCCCGTGTCATAGCTGGATTCCAGTTGACCAATGACAATTACGTACTCTCAGTTACCTTATTGAAAGAACGCTTCGGGAAGACATACAAGCAAGTGGATGCCCACATGCAAGCCCTGATTGACCTTCACAGTCCAAGCAACTCTCTTTCTAACTTGCGTGAATTTTATGATGCAACTGAGGGACACATTCGTAGTCTATCAACCCTTGGAAAGCCAGAGGACTCCTATGGCAGTCTCCTTGTGACCATACTTCTGAATAAGTTGCCATCCAAGACCAAGCAGAATCTAGTAAGGGCACATGGCAAGAAGGAATGGACAGTGTCAGAATTACAAACAGCTATTCTGAATGAAATATACATACTTGAGATGGGATCACAAACAGAACCTCATACTTCTGCAACTCTCCCAACAGCAACATTTCATACTGACACAAGGAAACCTGTTGCAACAGTTAAGAGCAAACAACAACGATTCCCATTTTGTGCAGGCCCTCATAATCCATCTCTCTGTGAATCATTCAAAGATTCTAAGCAGCGGTGTGACATAGTGCGTCGAAATAAGCTCTGCTACAACTGTCTAGGACACCACAAAGTGTCCTTGTGTAATTCCAGACATCGTTGCCACAACTGCCAGAGAAAACACCACACTAGTCTGTACACAAATGGCTAACATGGTGGCACCTTAGACAGGTCCACCCAACCTACGACTCCACCACAGAACCATACACATCAGCCAGCCACTGCTACAAACACTAATGCAGTGGACACTGCTTCCTTGTCAGTGACTGTTCCACTACCACAGAATACTGTTTGCCTTCTCAAAACAGCTGTAGCAACCATCAGAAATGGAACTTACCATTCAAAGGCTAATGTTTTATTTGACGAAGGCTCCCAGAGGTCATTTATCACTGAAGACTTAGCAAACACCTTGGCCCTACAAACTCATCATAAGGAAGAAATTGTAATATCATCCTTTGGGGCACGCCGTGAACTAAACCAGGAAGTCAATGTTGCAGTGATCAATCTAGATACTCTGACAGGCCAAACCACACCAATGACTGTGCTTGTGGTACCTCACATCGCTACACCATTACAGAACACAGTGACCTTTAATGTAGTTCATCTCCCACACCTTCAGAATCTCCCCCTAGCCCACCCACTCAGTGCAAATAAGGAGTTTGATATTTCTCTTCTCGTGGGAGCGGACCACTATTGGGATGTAGTCGGAGATGTTATCGTAAGAGGTGATGGACCCACAGCAGTGGAGTCTAAATTAGGTTATTTGCTCTCTGGACCAGCTCCAATCACAGCTGGACAATTTATTACTACTACCAACAGTGTCATGATGCTCACTCTTTTACCTAATGAGTTGAGCTTGGAACGTTTTTGGGACTTAGAATCTATAGGTGTGACCCCTCCTGGTGACATTTCAGAAGACAAGGTACTAGATAACTACTCAACCTCTTGTGTCACACGTGATCATGATGGAGCTTATGTTGCTAGATTTCCGTGGAAGCTAGACCACCCTGATCTTCCTACTAATTTCACTGTAGCCAAGCAGAGAACCAATCAACTTGTGAAGCATTTGTCCCAAACCCCTGAACTACTGAAGGTGTACAGCCGAATCATTGCAGAGCAGGAAGCTAAGGGTTTTATTGAGCGTCTAGATGACCAGTCTACAACACACACCAGTATTCACAACATTCCTCATCACGCTGTGGAAAAAGATTCTACGATAACACCCATACGTTTTTTGTTTTTTTTCCTGGGGTGCCTGCACCCCTTTCCACCACCCCCAGCACCAGATGGTAAAAATGCTGGACAAAAAGACTGTAAACTCAAAAAATCAATGAGATGGCAACACTTGGTCTTCCGAAATAGCAAGGTCAAGTGGTCCAATGGTCACAGGGCTGCCACGGTGTGACCTTGCTCCACACAAGCAGGTCACTGCTGACCTGAGCAAAGAGAAGCTGGTGGAACATCTAATCCATGACACAACACTGCTGTAAGATTGGCCCCGTTGAGTAGATAGCATAGAAGCTAGACGCTTATAAGCAACTGTAGCTACATTACCCATCCCTCCAAAAGTGGAGAAAACCAATGGAGTGAATGAGCCCATTTCAACATCTCTTATTCTCTGTTCATACACCCATACGTATTGTGTTTGACTGCAGTTGTCGACAATCATCGAAACACCCCAGCCTCAATGATTGTCTGATCATTGGTGACAATGATTTATGCATCCTTCTTGTCCGATTCAGGTCTCACACATTTGGTTTATCAACAGACATTGAGAAGGCTTTCTTACATGTACGGCTACACCCAGTCGATAGGAGCTATACACGCTTCTTTTGGCTTTCTGATCCAACAGATCTTTCCAGTCCACTTTGTGTCCACCGCTTTAAAGTTGTACCATTTGGTGCTACTAGCTCACCATTAATGCTGAATGCCGTGTTGCAATACCATCTCAAGCAATACAATTCACCTGTGTCGAAAGATATGCTCTCTAACCTCTATGTGGACAACATCATATCTGGCTGTGATACAGAACAAGCAGCAGTGGCTTATTACAGACAAGCCAGAACCATCATGGGCAAAGCAAGACTCAACTTGCGTAGTTGGTCTTCCAATAGTGCTGAACGTATAACTGCAGCTACCAAGGACAACACTGCTGAAGGAGCCCTGTCCGTTAATCTATTGGGACTTCGTTGGAACCCCACATCAGATATACTTCACCTGGCTGAAAAACCATCTATTCTAGCTTATGACCACTTGGTAACCAAACGAGAAGTTTTGCAAGATTTATCAAAGATATTTGATCCCCTGGGATTTGTTGCACCTGTGGTCATACAAGCCAAGATAATGATACAAAAGCTATAGCAGTTAAAGATCACATGGGATGAGCCATTAGATGATGATCTGCAAGCCCAGTGGAGACACATTGCTACTGATTTAAAGAGTACAGCCAAATTTCCCGTAAGTCGATGTTATTTTGATGCATGCATGACACATCCAACTATCCACTGTTTTGCTGATGCTAGCCAACAAGCATTTGGAGCTGTAGTGTTTTTTTACCCAGAACAACCAAGTGTAATTTGTCATAGCGAAAGCCCAAGTGGCACCTCTGAAGTCAATAACTATACCACGCCTGGAACTCATGGCAGCACTGGTGGCCGCTCGTCTGACACATTTCGTGCTGAAGGCAATTCCCTTTGATGACTCACCGATCTATATATGGTCTGACAGTAAGTTCGTGCTACACTGGATTAAGAGCCATAAACCCCTTCCAGTGTTCGTACGTCATCGCACAACAGAGATGAACTCCTTGCTGCCATCTTCCAACTGGGATTATTGTCCTACTTCTGAGAACCCAGCCGATTTGTTATCAATGGGTACTAGCACTGAAGCATTGATGTCCTCATCACTGTGGAATTATGGACCTAAGTGACTCACTACACCAAGCCATTGGCCATCATTCCAACCACCACCCTTACAACCACTTGTCTTAGCAGCGGCAGTGGCAACAGAATTTATCCCCACTCAACGACCTCCACCAGACTTAGGTCTGCACTGTGTCATTTCTACTGACAGATACAGCTCACTTAACAAGTTGTTGTGTGTCAGTTCATATGTTATTCGTTTTGTGGGCAATCTGAAGGCACAGTCACAGCAAAGACAATTTGGTCTTGTCACTGCTGAAGAACTTCATATGGTTAACCTCAAGTGGGTAAAGGATACACAGCAAGCAATATACTGGAAAGAAGTCAACAATCTCCAGCTGATTACGAAGCAACCCAGAACCCCCAGAGCACTGCTCGTTAGGCAGCTCCGATTATTCTTAGACACAGACGGCTTGCTACGGTGTGGTGGACACATTCATAACACTCCAGTGAATGAGACGACCAAGTTTCCATACATGTTGCCACCAAGACATTCATTATCAAAGTTAGCTATTGTTGATATACATGTGAGACTTTGTCACTCAGGTACCACTAAAACATTGACAGACTTACGACAATCCTACTGGATTCCGGCTGCTCGACAGTACATAAAGTCAATTTTACATCACTGTACTGTCTGTCGTAAAGTATCTGGGAAGCCTTATTCCGCTCCAGACCCCTCTCCCCTACCTAAATTGCGAACACAGGATGTACACCCCTTTATATTCACAGGAGTGGATTTCACAGGGGCCTTGTATGTACAGCAAAGAAGGCAGGAGGTGAAAGTGTACTTGTGTCTCTTTACTTGCGCCACTACTCGTGCAGTTCATCTGGAGCTAGTGCAGGACTTAACAGCTCAAACCTTTCTGTTGGCATTCCGCAAGTTTGTAGCACGGAGATCCCTCCCAAGAATAATGATATCCGATAATGGCTCGACCTATTCATCAGCGGCAGAAGAGTTACACTCCTTAATGCAGTTGCCAGAAGTCAAGGAAGATCTGGGCAAGAGAGGCTTCTCGTGGAGATTTATACCCAAGAGAGCTCCCTGGTATGGGGGGTTTTGGGAACGTTTAATTGGGCTCACCAAGATTGCCATCAAGAAAGTGCTTGGAAGACGCCACGTCCCACTATCAACATTAGAAACCATCATTGTTGAAATATAAGCGATACTCAATGACCACTCACTGACGTTCGTTCCTTCAGACCTTGGAGACCCAGAGCCCTTGACACCTGCACATCTTTTACATGGACGCAGAATTACATGCCTCCCACACCAGCAAATTGACATTGATGAGCTTACGGACCCGAATTATGGAGCAGCAGTACAGCTACGCAAGAGAGCTAGAGTACAGGCAGCTGTGCTCAGTGACTTTAGGAAGAGGTGGATCAGGGATGCCAACACAATAAGATTATTATACGTTACTCTTGTTCGCCCAATTTTGGACTATGCGTCAACTGTCTGGAACCCTCATCTTATGAAAAACATTCGTAAATTAGAAGCAGTTCAAAGAAGAGCCACAAAACTTATACCCTCCTTCTATAATTTGACATACTCTGAAAGACTCCAAGAACTTAATCTATCCAGCTTACTTTACCGTCGAACCAGAATGGATCTGATTATGACTTACAAAATCCTGAACAATTTAGTATCTGTAGACAAAGACAATTTTTTTACTGTTAATACCAACCCCACCCGATCAAATAGACTCAAACTTTACAAAAATCGCTTTAACACTGCTATTAGAGGTCATAGTTTTTCACAGAGAATCGTCAATGATTGGAACACCTTACCCCACGAAATTGTATCTGCACCTAATGTACTGATCTTTAAGACTAAAGTAGATGTATTTTTATATGACCGCCGGTTTGATTTCATTTAGATGTATTGAGATTGGTTTTTATAAGACTTTGTCTTCCTTGTACCAATTAACAAATAATAATAATAATAATAATAATAATGAGTATCTCACTTAACTACGGGAGTACCACAAGGTATCGGGGATAACAAACAGTGTGTGAAGAAGGGCGATGTCGTCATTGTTCACGATGACACCCCATGAATAACCTGGAAAATGGCCGTAGTTTAAGACTTGATTGTTGGTAGAGATGGACTTGTGCGAGCAGCTACCATATGCACCAGTAATGGAACCACAAGCAGACCCATCACCACGCTGTATTCCATATAACTTAATGAAGCAGATGACGCCATAGTTGAACCAGAAGGAACTCTTACAATGCCGGCAACATAGTAGTGATTCAGATCAACCCAGGGGCAAAGATAATCATCCACAGAGAGCTTCTGCTAGAAAGGCTACTGATAGAGTGAAAGAGTGGATTCAACTTCTTTCTGCCCCCCCGAGGATGTCACGACGGATGAACTGTAGAACTTGTATAGGTATTTATTATAAACCCTAAAACACCTTCGCTGTAAAAAAAGCACACCCAAGAAACTACAAGTACCTGGAACCCAATGTAAATAAAAAGAAAAGAAAAAACAGCTCAGCTGAAGTGAAAAGTAACTGGTAACTTAAAGAGCTGATATCTGAAGCGGCCAAGAATGAATGGTCATATACAACTAATTCAAAAATTTAACACTGAACTTTTATAATTCAGCTATGTTCTATATTCACTCTTGCTGCATCGAAAAGTAATTTCTTTTAGCTCTAATTGGCTGGTAATTTGGCAGCCTTTTTTAATAGTCATTATAATAGAGCAAAAAAAGGCGGCCAAATAACCAGCCAATTAGAAGTAAAAGAAATTACTTTATGATGCAGCAAGAGTGAATATAGAACACAGCTGAATTATAAAGGTTCACTGTTAAACTTCTGAATTAGTTGTATATGACCATTCATTCTTGGCCGTTTCAGATATCAGCTCTTTAGTAACCAGTTACTTTTCACTTCAGCTGAGCTGTTTTTTCTTTTTGTTTTTTTTACATTGGGTTCCAGGTACTTGTAGTTTCTTGGGTGTGCCTTTTTTTACAGCGAAGGTGTTTTAGGGTATATATCACTCATTTTTGTCAGTGATAGACTCTACATTTGGTTTAAAATGTTGTTTTTTATTGGAAATGAGCAATTAACATTAATGCAGAATAGTATCTTGGAGTCAGTAAAATCCATACGTAACAATGATTGTTTCAAAACACCATAAATTCGGAAATATGAATTTACGGTGTAGTATGACTGTTCTATTAGAGTAAATCTATCTTTACTGCCTGCATGTGACGAATATATCTCATATCTGTGCATGTTAAATGCTTCAGACACCTAATTAAACTTGCAAGTGCCTAATTAGTTCACAGTTGCTACACAGCTATAAATACATTTGTAATTGTTATCACCATAATCATTTATCATGTTATAACCATTTTTTAATATTTTGGTCACAACTTCCGGATTAGAGCAGCAAAGAAAGGAATAGAGGACTCAACCATCAAGACTTGTATATGGGAGATGGAACAGTATTGTGATGGACAATGCCGGTACTAACCCCTCAAGGGTGTTGCAGTACAGTATAGATGCAAGACCAGAGCCTCGATCGTCACCTTTTGACTGTGGTCACAACTTCAGGATTGGAGCAGCAGAGAAAGGAATGGAGGACTCAATCATTAAGACTCGGGGAGGTGGAATAGTATTGCCATGGATAATGCTAGCACTAACCCATCAAGGATGTCACAGTGCAGTATCGATACAACCACTCCAACCAGTGCATAAGACTACAGCCTCGATCACCACCTTTTGACTGAAATTTTTATACTTGATGAAGCAATTAAAACAAAAAAGTTGTAGTACTTATACTTTCCTGAGGGAGCATGCCCCCAGAGTCCCAGACTCCCTTGCCTGTTCAGCAGAATAATAGGATTGAGCCTTACTACCACCTTCACCTTTATTCTTGGCCTGAACATATCAGCAACATAATACAGTAGCTGTAGATAATGCTAGTTGATGACCCTAGGCAGAGCTATAGGGGTGGGAATTTTTCCCTACTATCACACTATCACAGTAGTTCTTCTCGCAGTTCTTTGCCAGGCCATCATCAACTGCTGTCAAAACATTAGTGTCATCCCCATACCCTTCCTAAAGCATGCTTATCACACAAAAATAACTTAGTTTAGCAGTGCACAAACAATTATTGACAGCTTATACTATATTAAAGTACACTTACCGCATTGTTGAACCATGTATACCACCAGAATCCACCGGATTGACAACTAACACGTGATCTATTTAGGGGAAATCTCGTGGTAAGTCCCTAACCAAGACACACGGTAGTGTGTCGTGCGGCCCAAGAAGCCGGCGCGTAACACCCGTGAGTATATTGACAGGAAGAAAGAAAACGCAATATTCGCACCTCCGTAGCTCTGTGCTTCCTTGATGAAACAAGACGATTTTTGCTGTGGACATGCCCCCCAACTGCAGCACTCCACATTCCAAATTTTAGCGATATCGCTTCGCGCGTTCCCGAGATATGCGACTTCAAAAATTGGCTGAGTTTCTTCGTTTTTTTTCTTCTTAGTTTTCTTTTTCTTGTCGCACACTTACAAAAACTGCTATAAAACTCGAACGCCGTATCCGATTACCAAAGTTGGTACCGGGCGCATCCCGGTACCAACTTTGGCAGGAATACGATAAACAGGCAAAGCGTTATGAGCAATTATTCACGAAAAATAACACCAATATGTTGTCACGCCTACAGGGTAAACCGCGTATGGGAAGAAGCTAAAAATCGGTGGGTGAATAGGTTAACTATTGAACCTCAAACCTTTTGTGGTCTGAAAGAAATCGAGCAAAAAAACAGGAAGATACAACGAAAAAACCAACAGTGTGTAACAATTACGCAATCGAGATTAGCTAATAAAAAAACCACTGCTTGCCACGCCTACCAGATAAACCGCTTGGGATAATGCTTTGAAAATCGTTGCACAGATGGAGTAATCATCTTAGAAAGGCTCATCAATGGTGTAGAAGAATCAGACTTAAAGCCACGGAGTTATAACACGAAATCCAACTTGATGTAGCAAGTGCGAGATCGAGATACTCTAATAGAGCAGTCATCCTAATAGAGCAGTCATCCTAATAGAGCAGTCATCCTAATAGAGCAGTCACCCTGAAGAGAATTCAAGAGATCAGTTAGAAATAAGAAACCTGTATAGAGATCAGCTACACACAAGTCACCCTGTAGAGAGATCAGCTACACACAAGTCACCCTGTAGAGAGATCAGCTAGAAGAAGTTACCTTGTAGGGAGTTAATGCAACTGTGGAAAGAGATGGTTCAGCTAGAAAAAATCACCTTGTAGAGTTCAGCTACAAAGAAACCACCATGTAGAGAGTTCAGCTACAAACAAATCGCCCTGTGGAGAGATCAATAGAAGAAGTTACCTTGCAGAGAGTTCAGCTACAAAGAAACCATCATGTAGAGAGTTCAGCTACAAACAAATCTCTCTATAGAGAGATCAGCTAGAAGAAGTTACCTTGTAGAGAGTTCAGCTTCAAACAAATCACCCTGTAGAAAGATCAGCTAGAAGAGGTCACCTTGTAGAGAGTTCAGTTACAAAGAAACCACCATGCAGAGAGCTCAGCTACAAACTAGTGACCTTGTAGAGACATCAGCTAGAAGAAGTTACTTTGTAGAGAGTTCATGCAGCTACAAAGAAACCATTCTTTAAAGAGCTCAGCTGCAAACAAATCACCTGTACAGAATTCAGCTACAAAAAAATCACCCTGTAGAAAGATGAGCTAGAAAAATTTACTTTGTAGAGAGTTCAGTTACAAAGAAACCACCATGTAGAGAATTCAGCTACAAACTAGTGACCCTTTAAAGACATCAGCTAGAAGAAGTTACCTTGAGAGAGTTCAGCTACAAAGAAACCATTATTAAAAGAGCTCAGTTGCAAACAAATCACCTATACAGAATTCAGCTACAAACAAATCACCATATAGAGAGATCAGCTAGAAGAAGTTATCTTGTAGATAGTCCAGCTACAAGCAAATCACCCTGTAGAGAAATCAGCTAGAAGAAGTTAACTTATAGAGAGTTCATCTACAAAGAAACCATCATTTAGAGAGTTCAGTTTCAAACAAATCACCTGTAGAGAGTTCAGCTACAAACAAATCTCCCTGTAGAGAGATCAGCTAGAAGAAGTCACCTTGTAGAAAGTTCAGTTACAAAGAAACCACCATGTAGAGAGATCAGCTACAAACTAGTCACCTTGTAGAGACATCAGCTAGAAAAGTTACCTTGTAGAGAGTTCAGCTACAAAGAAACCATTCTGTTTAGAGCTCAGCTGCAAACAAATTACCTGTACAGAATTCAGCTACAAACAAATCACCCTGTAGAGAGATCAGCTAGAAGAAGTTACCTTATTGATAGTTCAGCTACAAACAAACCATCATTTAGAAAGTTCAGCTTCAAACAAATCTCCCTGTAGAGAGATCAGCTAGAAGAAGTTACCTTGTAGAGAGTGAAGCTACAAACAAATCACCCTATTGAAAGATCAGCTAGAAGAAGTCACCTTGTAGAAAGTTCAGTTACAAAGAAACCACCATGTAGAGAGTTCAGCTACAAACTAGTCACCTTGTAGAGACATCAGCTAGAAAAGTTACCTTGTAGAGGGTTCAGCTACAAAGAAACCATTCTATTTAGAGCTCAGCTGCAAACAAATCACCTGTACAGAATTCATCTGCAAACAAATCACCTGTACAGAATTCAGCTACAAACAAATCACCCTGTAGAGAGATCAGCTAGAAGAAATTACCTTGTAGAGAGTTCAGCTACAAAGAAACCATCATGTAGAGAGTTCAGCTGCAAAGAAATCGCCACTGCCCAAATTTCAAGGCAATAGCTTTTTCCAATCTGAAGTTATCAATTGTCAAAGTTAGCAAATTGTGTGTGGAAGGCCCCTTTTCGCAAATCCAGTCACATATGTATTATATATATAATTTGTACATTTACTGATTAAATATTTAAACTACATCTACTTCATCTTTTCTTCTTCCTGTAGTAAAGAAAAAAAACATAGGTTAAAAAAGTCCCAAAGCTGGCCATAGGCCGGCTTTGGGGTATACAAATACAAAAAGAAATGAAATCTAATCCAAAACAGCCAAGCTGTAAAAAAAGTGTGCGGCCCTCAGAAAGGCTATGGTGAAAAAAGATGTGAAATCCAAGGTGGCGGCCAAGAAATGGTTGTGATGGTAGGTTAATGGTAAAAATTTTAATAACGACAATTCAGGTAAATTTTTGTGCTGCTTCACAAAATTTACCTGAATTGTCATTATTAAAATTTTTACCATTAACCTACCATCACAGCCATTTCTTTGCCGCCACCTTGGATTTCACATCTTTTTTCACCATAGCCTTTCTGAGGGCCGCACACTTTTTTTACAGCTTGGCTGTTTTGGATTAGATTACCTTAAGAGGACACTCATGATACGTGGTTTTAAATTGAATGGTTTAAGAATGTAACTGGATGGTGAGGCGTACTTTAATAGGCTCGACTTTACTGAGAAACTTGAGCCCCTCGTGAGAAACTACATCGCTTGAGCAACGCTTGAAAAAGTAAGAGTCAAGAATACTGAGGGACTCTATGATATATGCCGGTCTTGAATGCTAACGAAACGAGGAGTGAAGTTTGTGCAACGTGTCACATCGCCACACACTGATTCACCGTGTTTGTGCGATAGGGTTTATGGACCTGTCCACCAGATGCTGAAAGGAAATTCATTCCACCACATGTTGAAAGGAAATTCATTCCAACTTGTGAAGTTATTGATATAGTCATTGTTGGGGTCCACGAGGACATCGATGATCATTTACCAGTCAGCTGTAAGTAATGTCACAACAGAAGGAAAGGAACCATTTCCATACCCCTATAGCATACTGATTTTCCTAGTCAGTTTATGCACACTCAACCACAGAAATGTAGAACTTTGGTTGCAGGTGGAAAATAAACACCTTTTTACTCAGTTACAAGAGATTCACCCAGCTGGGATAAAATGTTGAAGTGAATGTCATTAGTACTAACTTATTCATCAGGTATTGGACAATTCCAAGTGTCCAGATTATGCAGTTGTCCTCATGTTCAAGTTTACACCTTTAGGCAAGTTCCACAACGTCCTATAATCTATTACTATATCAGTGTGGAATAATGCTTATATAAAATTTTTCATATTCCAGGCTTTAGGTGTATTGTATTTAACACCTGCTTGTTGGTTTTTGCAGGCCATCTGGTCATACTGGTTTATCCACTAGCAGTTGAATGTGATCATGGTACATATGTAAGTTGAGACCATGCAAGAAAAAAGATACAGGTGTCATGACTTTCAGGTCAGTTAACATTCAGAGGAATTGTATTATTGCAATTGTACTTTTGTAGTTATCAATTATCAGTTACCAGTTTGTGATAGCGTACTTTTGTTTGACTAATTACCTCATGTTCTGGTTTACATGCTTACCCAACAGTTATGTTACTCACTTAACCTGCATATGGGATATATATTTTTAAGTTCATTTTGATTATCCATCCTTTATTGATTTTTTGCAGCTTGGCATATTGATTTTTTGCACATACTCTTTTTAATTCAGTGCCTGCTGGATTGTTTCGTCAGATATCAAAACAGGTGTCTTTGGTGTTGCGACCGATGTTCCAGGTCAGTTTGCATGTGTGTTTAATTTAAGGTTGACTTCAGTGCCTGCTTATTCTTGTACAGGTCTTAGTATCGTCATGCTGACATACAAGAAATCACATTCGAGCCACAACACCACCAACCACATTTGAGCAATCCATTACAAAATTTTGTTGCACCATTTGTGTGTGCATAATACTTAATGAAAGCCACGACACAAGCTACATCACACTACACAGAGGTGGTAACCTCTAAAGGCTTGTTACCTTATGTATTCACCTTACCAGCCTTTGTGGTTAATCTATTAAATATTACATGTAAATAGAGAATTAAAGAGTATGCTTAAAGCACCTTTGCTAGTGATTTTGTTCTTCACACCATAAGACAACTGACGATTTATTAACGCTCGCATGGGGTGTGGCACTAAATGGAATTTAGAGATTTCTACTTAAAACGCCATCCCTAGGGAACTTACGGTTCAGCACGCTGTCACAACTTGTTTATCAAGCATTAGAGTTAGTGTCCACGTCGTGTCTTTAAAAGTTATTGTAGGGATTAGAGGTTTGATTGAAGAAAATACACGTATAGGCAAACCAGGATTGGATAATGTCAGTGATAGATCGACTATACAAACACGACTATGTTGACTGGTATAACGTGACAGTAGTTGTAACATAAGGTAGAGAAATAAAGTGCCTATTTTTTATTTTGCGATGTTAACTTTTTTTATTTTAGCGATGTCGCAAGAAAACTGTGATGATGATGACGACGACTCCTAAAGATTTTTTATCACGTATCGCAATACAAATCTATTGAGAGATGTTGCGTAATCTAGTACTAATATTGCGAAACCGTCCCTACACGTAAATAATTCACAGTAGTGACCGCGTGTCTTTTAATTGGGCGTGCGCTTTGTGGTTTCTTGACCGTGCGGCTCACTACTGTGAGTCTTGATGATGTAATATTATTAATTAATATATTGTACGCATGCGTGTACATGTAAAGATTTGCGATTGTGGTATTGACACGAGTTTCATAGTGTACGTAGTGTATCCTAACCCTTACCTGTCTCGTCCATCCTTGGTCGAACCTCGCAATTGGCGTACCCCATCTTAACCCGCCACATTTTTGGTGCTGTGACAGGTACGTCATCTATACTATCATAACCGCGCTATAATGTAAGAGGCACTTATAAATGTCTACTAGCACCTGCCAAGGTAAAGGGACGGGTAAAAGAACTGGATAAAGGGACTGAGGACGCGAGTTAATGGCAGAGTAACTCCAAGTGACGTTGGTACATACATAGATACTACACCCACCAGAGATTGGAAACTCTATGACACCTCTATCCGCACCTCCGTTGACACCTCTATGACACCTCTATCCGCAACTCTATGACACCTCTATCCGCACCTCCGTTGACACCTTTCTACATGAAATAAATATATGCTCTGCCAAGTTATCTTCCCATTGCCGATACTGTAGTCACAATAACGAAGCAGTAACAGTAAAAGAAACTTCCAAAGAAGCACCAAAGTGGTTGCGAACAACGTAATTCCTGCGCGTTAAACTGAAACAGTAATATTTTTACGCAGTTGACACATATAGTGACTTTTTAGATAGAAAATTTTGTTTTCAAGGCTATAGTTGAGTTTCAAACTGTTTTGGTTCGATTATCTGATTTCTTGTCTATCCGGAAATGAAATGATAACTTACACAGGACATCGATTCGTTACGCTATAGCTAGCAAAAGAAGAAGACCAGGATGGGCGGAGCGCAAATACTGAAAAACGCCTTTGTGATGAAAAAAGCTTTTCACAATTACGCTGGTTCGATTCGTCATACCAAGTTACCTGCACAGTACAAAATTGGCTTTTGTAGAAACTGCCATTTGAGACTTAGAGCTAGCAAAAGTTTGAGAGCGGCCACAGGAGTAATCGTCCTTAGCGTCCTGTCTGGCGTTCAAGAAAAGCCCGACAGTGATGGTTCACCAAAAGAAAGGAATTTCAACTTCACACAACTCAATTTACGTTGTATTACAGAAGTTAAAGAAAGTTCTTCTGAGTTAACACCAATCAACTGGAGGTGCGGATACAGCAGATTTTTGTATGGGAAGTATGCGTAGTTTCCAATCCCGGGGGGGTGCAGTATCTATGGTACATATTAGAAGTGCAATTTAAAGCTAGATTCGGCAAATCTATTAGAGCGTCTAAGTTAATTATCCCGCTTTTTCTTAAGCGCCTATCAACAATAAGCCGTACTACCCTCCCGGATTTCTAGGGGATTAGTTGAGGATTTAGGTCCAATTTGATCAGAAACTTTGCTCCGCTACACTGTTAAAAATAAGGAGTAACTGTTACTCCCCTAGGAGAGTTCCCAGTGTAGGGAGGATTTAACACCCCTATATTTTTGTGGAGAGTAACCAACACCCTGCAAAGGAGTAACAGGAACCCTTTGAAAAATCTATTGTAGGGAGTTTTAGTTACTCTAGGAGAGTTCACATAAGCATGCAAGGTGTTTCCTTTACTCCATGAAATTCTACAAATGACTCCGTATAAAATCTCAAATGATGTTAAAGACATACAGCAAAACTGTAACAAAATGTTTACAATATCCAGCTTTATAATATTGGAAAGTCACTCAAGAGATCAGTAGCAAGGCTTCATTTCATCATCAGCAAACGACGCTTCACTGCCACTTCACTGGAGTTACTGCCTGTCGCATGACATGTTATCAGCTGTAGTAAATAGCAGTATAGTAAAGAAATATTCAACAATCACACACTTGTTACCTGTATGGCTGAAGGTACATCACACGCAGTTGCCAACAAAGTTGTAAAAACAATTCTGCCAGACCAGCAGCATTGGTAGTGTAAACTAAAATAACCACAGTTGCTATCATGCAAAACAGCACATTTTTGCTACCTGGAGTTCATCATTCACTGATTTCTTGTGGCACCTGTAATATATGTTTACAAATTGATGCACAGTAACTGTATGTTAGCACTCTTACTGGATGTTGTTTAAATTCTATGTTCTCAATGACATTGAGACATCCGTGCTAAAAAAAAGTAAATATGTGCTTACGTAACGATAAACATTATCTCCTTACAGGTCTTGGAAAGTTGCCGAAGTCGAAGACACACAATGTACATTGTATCATAAAGATTCTTGTTAACTGCAGATGATATATCTTACTAGTTAATTCCAGTGAATCTGCATATAATTATGTAGACACTGACAACAATACAGGCTACTGACCTTACCAGCAATATCATTGTGTCCGGCTGCTAACGTTAACTGAAAGCAGACGGACATGATATGTACGCCATGTTTAAACTAGGTGGCTTTCCTCTCCTCCCTCAAGTCTTCAACTTCTTACACACTGAATACTAGTAGCTATAGCGGCGAGTGGGCTGAATACTGTACGTACTAGTCAGTGATACGATTGAGTCCGCCGAATTTATTCTTTCCCCGAGTCTTGAACTATTTCTGCTGTGTCACGATAAGGCGCCTAAACCCTCACGAGCAGTGGTGACTTCTGTTGGAGCCAGTTTAATAAACCCGGCGTGTCACACGAGACGATTCAGATATGAGCTCAAACGTGCCTGAAGAAAGAATGAACGAGATAGTGAACGTCCAGTCACGAACAAGTAAACACTTTAGTATCACCTTTCAAACACTACAATTCCTCAGAGAAACAAACCGCTTTCAACTACTCAACACGGTTCTGTTGTTAAAGAAGCCGTTTCTATGGTGATACTCTTCACTCTAAATAATGCGCTTGTAATAGAAATGGTATTTAATAATTATACATACGTATTTCAAAATATTTTTGACTCTTGAGTAACAATTCCGTCCTCTTGCTTTCGTACTGTCTGTTCCCTTCACTATGTCTTGGTTAGTCTGTAAAATAAAACATGAGTAAATGGCTGCCATTGAAAGGAAACCTAAATAATTACTTTCCTTTTTACATTGAGTGGTTAGAATTGAACTGGCTAGTTAATGGGGAAAGTATCATAGTGAGACAGCTATAAGTGGCTCATCATTCAGTTCAGCTATGTGGTCTTAGCAGCTAGCTATATTTAATTAAATATATATACTGGCTCATTTACTGAGTTCACCTTAGTTACTAGCTAGCTGGTAATGGGAACTCTTCAGTTTGGTGCTTTCACTTACTTGGAGTTCTCTTTACCCTTAGTGGGTTACTGTTACTCTCCAAGTAATCCGAACTCCCCTTTTAGAGTAAAATATTTTACTCCCATAGTTACTGTTACTCCCCTGTTTTAACAGTGTAGTATTTGATTGCTTTAGGCATTTGTTTAGTTTGAAAGCTATAAGATTTAGCTAATCATTTTCCTGAAGAATATTCCAGCCATACTACATGGAGATTTGACCATTGGTTGTTTCCCAGTTGGTGGAGAATTAAATTTTTTGTAAAGTCAAATCCCCACAATTTATACCACTACATCTAGTGGTGGAGGTGTTGGATAAAATTAATAATATAATAGCATAATATATAGTGGTATGTAGCTTTACCACTGCATGTACTTTGCAGACAGAAGTAATCCATCTGACAGAGGCATAGTATGACAGTACAACACAGCTAAAATCATGATAAATACAGGGATTTCGGTAGCCCATCTTTGTAACTGAATATGGGTAAGGACGTACTGATACGGGCTTACGTCCGTTCATGGATATTGATGGAGAACATACTGTTCTTGGAAATTATCATGATAGTAACATCGACAGAACCTAGGACCATGGACTAAACCACAAGGAAAAACTAGCATGCATGATGGTGAACACTAAATAATTAGTTCAACACTGACTGCACAAGCACTATAGCCGAAGAGTGTAGAAGTCCTGTGATTTTCACTACAATGGCAGATTCGTGGTTGCATAGACACCAGAAATGACTAAATGTTATGTAGTACCTAATAGAGTAATCACCCTAGCTAATAAAGCAGTCACTCAAATAGAGCAGTCATCCACCAACTAACATTATAATCTGGTGCAAATAAAACACTACATAGATTGTCAATAAACTACAGTTGCATTATATTGCACAATATATCACAACATCTGGAAATTCAGCAAGTCTTTAAAGGCCTCATCCTCATAATGTCAAATCTTTAAATTCAGCATGAGGGTTGAGGTTGCCTAAGTTCTGATCTCCAATATTTGGGTCGTACTTTCTTTCACTTTCTTTCTTACTAGCAAATGAAGGTCTATAAAATACAGGTATTTGCACTATTTGATAGTCAGTGTGAAAATACAAAACAACCAACACACCTAGACTATGACACAGGCATCCCTTAGAAATAAAATATGCATAGCAGCAGGTCATCAGTGCTTGGATGCACAACACACCTACAATACCCAGATACAGGTCCCCAGTACATAACACGATAGACACATCTACAACACCCCGATACAGGTCCCCAGTAGTGCTGAAACGAATAGCAATTTTTACTAATCGAATAGTTGCGAACAAAACAACCGATTGTTCGATCATTCTTTAAGCATGACTAAGCACTGAAATCTTTGAGTTAAAATATTTCTACCTCTTCTAACATGGAATTTTTGAGTGTGAATATGCCACTTTGTTCACAATTTAAAGCTTCTAGGTTGGCTTCATCCATCTGATCACAGCTTACTAGAGTGCCAACGAATAATCGAATAGTGAGTTAACGAATTAAGTAATATCATGCCGACCGAATAGTCGATTGTCCGATTAATAGTTTCAGGGGCATATATACTTTCTGGAATGGGACGGGATGGAACAATTCCAGAAAACACTACATTACTACTTTACTGGACAGGACGTAAAAAATAATAGGGTGGTTCTATGTGTAACTTTTCCTTACATTACATCATTGTGATATCATTGTAATATAGCAATTAGTATTTAGTAGTAATAGTGATAATAAAGGTAGTAGTGGTAATATAGGTAATACTGGTAATGTGGGTAATAGCGGTAATGTGGGTAATATGGATTATAAGGGCAATCTCGGTAATGCAGGTAACACTGGTGATGTGGATAATAGCGGTAATGTAGGTAATAGTCGTAATATGGGTAATAGTGGTAACATGGGTAATAGTGGTATTATGGGTAATGGAGGTAATATATAGGTAATAGTGGTAATAGTGGTAATGTAGGTAATAGTGGTAATATGGGTAATGTAGGTAACAGTGGCAATATGGGTAGTGGTGGTAATGTAGGTAATATAGGTAATAGTGGTAATATGGGTAATAGCGGTAATATGGGTAATAGTGGTAATATGGGTAGTAGTGGTAACATGGGTATAGTGGTATTATGGGTAATGGAGGTAATATATAGGTAATAGGTGTAATGTAGGTAATAGTGGAAATATATAGGTAATAGTGGTAATATAGGTAATAGTAGTAATGTAGGTAATATAGGTAATATGGGTAATATAGGTAATAGTGGTAATATGGGTAATGTAGGTAACAGTGGCAATATGGGTAGTGGTTGTAATGTAGGTAATATAGGTAATAGTGGTAATATAGGTAATAGTGGTAATATGGGTAGTAGTGGTAACATGAGTAATAGTGGTATTATGGGTAATGGAGGTAATATATAGGTAATAGTGGTAATGTAGGTAATAGTGGTAATATAGGTAATAGTGGTAATATGGGTAATAGTGGTAATATGGGTAGTAGTGGTAACATGAGTAATAGTGGTATTATGGGTAATGGAGGTAATATATAGGTAATAGTGGTAATGTAGGTAATAGTGGAAATATATAGGTAATAGTGGTAATATAGGTAATAGTGGTAATATAGGTAATAGTGGTAATATGGGTAATAGTGGTAATATGGGTAGTAGTGGTAACATGAGTAATAGTGGTATTATGGGTAATGGAGGTAATATATAGGTAATAGTGGTAATGTAGGTAATAGTGGAAATATATAGGTAATAGTGGTAATATAGGTAATAGTGGTAATATGGGTAGTGGTGGTAATGTAAGTAATATAGGTAATAGTGGTAATATGGGTAATAGTGGTAATGTAAGTAATAGTGGTAATGTAGGTAATAGTGCACAGCTAAATAAGAGACTATTATGGAACGAAATTATCCCTTAAAGATACCTGTAGCTGAGCAAATACGCGACAACTACGGGTTTCGCACTTAACCCCAAGACGAGGTTCGAGCTTACTCGTGGTGGAACCACATTTCAAGACGTGGACCCGTCTTTATACTCGTCTCAATCTCGAGACGCGTCGTCATGATGGGCGTAATTGTGCCATGCACGTGATCGCTAATCTATATTCGCGACTCCGGGTTTGGGTTATAAAATTCACGTAAAATTTTAATACTTGCAATAATAATATTTACAACACAATTCCCCCATGATCACTGTCACTCCCATTATCTCCGCTTAGTGTGTCAAAAACTTCTAGTCCTCCTTCCTCTTGATACTATAACGTGTACAGATATTAATAAACTGTTGCATATACAATAATTATGTACGTACCACTGTCTTTCCATTCAAATGGTTCTCGACTATTGTTTAGTTGGTGCTATTTAGCTCAGCTGTTTCAGTCTAAACACAATTAATTTCATTTACCAACTTATCCCTTAATAATATTAGCCTTACCATTTACTGTTGGCACTTATGGTCCTGGAGTTTTTTCTACCACTATGTTGGCTAGCTGTTTCACTCCTAGCACATAAGTTCATTGATCAACCAACTCCTCAAGAGTGTTATACTTACCATTTTGCTACTAGCACTTCCTTTCCTGTCACTGATGTTGGGTACACGCTTCACTCTAAAGATACAATTTCACTCACAATTCCTCAACAATATTATACTAACCATTTGGATACTGGCATTTCCTTTCGTGCCACTTCCAACACGTCCTGGAGCCATTTCACTGTAAACACCAGTGGTGAATCTATCTCTTCTACTAGTACTTTTCATCCTCCCTGGCATTCTTTCTAGCAAAATTTGCTCTAAACATAATGTTTATGGTACTATGAAGGAATCACTCACAAATGTTGTACACATCATCTCACCGTTTCGAAGTCTGTCTCTTTAATACGTGAACTTCCATAACTACACACACAAAGCCTTGTATTTTAAACTATTCCAAAAAGAATGTTGTACATATCATTTAATCATTCAAAGTCTTTTTCTTATCCATATAGTGCTACTGTTCATTCTGTTATTCTGCTACTACAGTCAACATCAAATGGACTCAAACTTTACAAAAATCGCTTTAACACTGCTATTAGAGGTCATAGTTTTTCACAGAGAATCGTCAATGATTGGAACACCTTACCCCACGAAATTGTATCTGCACCTAATGTACTGATCTTTAAGACTAAAGTAGATGTATTTTTATATGACCGCCGGTTTGATTTTATTTAGATGTATTGAGATTGGTTTTTATAAGACTTTGTCTTCCTTGTACCAATTAACAAATAATAATAATAATAATAACATTTCTTCAAACAACCAATCCCAAAGATGTTATAATATAGATACAGTCCCAGTCTTTCTATTAGTGTTGTCAGCCTTTCCAAGAATTGTTTCATCCTAACCAAAACGATCACCCTACTAGTAAATCAAATGCTGTATGCACCATCTCACTGTTTTCGGGTCTTGCACTATCATCAGTATTTATAGCCGTATCCCTCTGAATCAAAAGCACCCTTTTGCTTTGCCAGTTCTTCTTTTCCATTTGTTCTCTAATCAGCTCTTCTTCTACTTCCAACAATTCTTTTGTTGATCTAAGCAAAGCATTATTGAACATTCAAGAATTCTGTACTCACCATCTCATTGCTGATGTATCTACTGGGAGGATCTAAAGAACTGTTGTAGCTGATCACCTGAAATGTCAATTCATCTACGATCTGCTTGATCTAGATATAAAATAATGTTGTAATGGAACAGTGCAAATACTAAACATACTTGGTAATCTCTTAGAAACGGCTTTCCTGTCCAAATTTCTTATTAATGAGCGCCAATAGGAAGAAACTTTTTATGCGACTAACACATTCCATCCACTGTTACTACGTCTTTCAGAAGCATCATTCAAGTAAAACGACTTCTTTTCCATGTATCGTATTCTGAGCACGTGAAGTCTTCAAGTAATGGTGGACTACTAGTCGATCCGTCACTCATACTTTGGTTAGATCACTTTACCATCTACAAAGCGCTTGCATACGACGCGAACTTCACAACAACAACAACAAAAGTGGTTACTCTATGCTGAGTTCCATCGCTATGTTCAACAGTTACATCATCACTTGAGAAGCACACTGTCAGGCAACTCTAATTAGTGCCGTAGGATAAGCAATCCAGTGCGAGCGTTACAGTGTGACGTAGTACAATGCTGACCCGTGTTCTACAATTTCGTGAAGATTACACTCTGTAGTCAGGTTCGTGTTCTAATATACATTTTAGTATGTCGATTTTGTTAATGGCGAACTAGACGAGCTCCAAAGTTGTAGTTGCACAAACTGGTGACCTGTTCCCGGACCTTGTATGTGCGTCACCCTTATTGTAATTCCACATACTGTTAACCTCTTTTTTTGGTGTGCTGTTATTTATGGGCTGGTGTTTGTCAATTGTGTTGTGTATCCACACACTGGCGACCTGTTTTTGGGTCTTGTAGGTGTGTAAATTGTGTTGTGTATCCACGCACTGGCGACCTGTGTCCGGGTCTTGTAGGTGTGTCAATGGTGTTGGGTATCCACACACTGGCGACTTGTTTTTGGGTCTTGTAGGTGTGTCAATTGTGTTGCGTATCCATGCACTGGCGACCTGTGTTCGGGTCTTGTAGATGTGTCAGTTGTGTTGTGTATCCTGTCACGCTGCAGGTGGTCCCCCGCCGCAAGTGGTTCTGCCAGACCAACTACCGTGCCTCAAGTAGTCCGGCCGGACTATGTAATGTTGCTGCAGATGGTCCGCCCTGCTACAGATGGTCCCCCCAATGAAATCTTCACTATCAACCTCCCAGTCACTACTAGCTCAACGTCTTGATCAAAACTCACTGCCCTCCACAAAATATGAGTCTTGAAGCAGTGAAGCGGAATTTGAGTAATGCATACATGACCTATAGCTATTCTTAAACATATAAATCTGAACACATTGCATTGTTTTGTATTTGCACGCGTGGTTCTTAATTCGTGTAACGCGTTGTGGGCACCGGTGTCCCTTTCGATCCCCCCCTTTCAAATATACTAACAAAACATACTCTAATAGAGCAGTCAGTCAAATAGAACAGTCACCACTATGACATGGCTTAGGTAATTTCTGGGAACCTCCATCACTTTGGTGTAACTTGTAATGCTCAATTTACCATCTCCACTTTCCAGAGGCCATGCATGACACACCAACTGAACAGTTGGCTATAGTTCTCTCAGTTCTATAATAAAACATGATTTAATCTCTATACTCTGATTTAGGCTTGAGTAAGGGTTAGACAGCTGTTCTATACTAATGGTGAAAACCATTAATTCACTTGGATATAGACTTGGACAGCGATCGGGAACTACTAGCTGCATGTTTCATGCCTCATATGCAGGCTTCAATAGCTATAATAATTTTTTGAACATTTCAGCATACACTAAAATGTCAGTTTCATCGAAAATGGTATATACGTACAGGCAGGCTATAGCTGAAGAGTTCTATTCTTAGACTAGTCTAGTTTGTAAACTTCAAACTCTCCATAATGATTAATGATACTATATAGAACTAATGCAATATGGTGACCTTAAGTGGTTCTTACAAGCCAATAAGTTAGTAAACTTAAAGTGTGACATGTAATAGTTTAATTGAATCACCGCACACAATGGTTTTATTGTTCTATACATATCTTATACCTTATTTACTTGGTTAAACACTGTAGCATTTATTACCTGAGTTTCAAAAATCGATATGGTGGCTATTCAAACTTGACCACCTCTCAATGTTCAAAAACAATTCAGTTTAAATGAGCATAATAGGCTGGATTTTTGAGCACTGCTCAAAAGCATAATAGGCTACTTTCAAAGCATGATAGCTCAAGCCTACATATAGCAGAGAATAACCAAAGCTAATGCAAAAAGGCTGTCTTTCTGGCAATGAGCCTAAGCAGCATGCATGTAAAAACACAACTTGGCTAGTTGAAAATAAGAAATCATTTGTTCAGTTATGTAGATTCTCCATTTTAAAATATGTTATTCACTTTAATCTGTTATTCACTTTAACTGAACTTGATGTGCTTTTCAGTCACTTGGAGCAACTGATTGTGACAACCAGCAAGGATTAACATTTTAGGACTTATACTTACGTAGAAAATCAGGTATACATTTACAGCAGATACTGTATACTCAGTGATGTTACTTAACAGTTGTCAGCAGACTTGTGTGTGTGGAGTCAGTAGAGGTCACTGATAAAGACAAGTTGAATGAGTTGTACAAGAAATTTTTGGGATGAAAAGGAGGAATTGTATTTTAATTTTATTTCTACACTGTAAATTCAGAAGTGTGATGTTCATACTGATGGTATGATTCCTAAGGTCGCTTAGTGTGATGCTCATACTTCAGAAGTATGACGACCACACTAAGCGACCGCAGGAGTCATACCATCAGTATGAACTTCACACTTCTGAATTTACAGTGTATTGTGATAATGAGTCAGTGCTATGTACTTTCACGCTTTCCATTTCTTGAATCCTGCATGTAGTTAAGATTCATACCAGCATTGGCAAAATTTTCATTTAGTAATATCCATTGTTTCACCCATAAATGTGTGAAAGCATCAGTGTTATGACCAGACCACCCTCAATGTTGACCAGTGCTATGGTAGGTATAGGTTAGGATGATTACCAATCAAGTTAAATAGCTAATTACCAAATCTGAAAGCTTCATGCACTTGATGTCCATGCAAATGTTTAAGTTACTTTCACCATTTTACACAGGATCGTGGGTGTCACATGGTTATATAGGAAAGGTTTCACCATGTTCACAACAACACTTCACAAAAGCACTGACACACAATTCTTTGCGAAGATTGTACTGGCCACTCAAAGTTGCAAGACTCTAATAGAGTATACATGCAATATAAAATAATATTATTAATTAAGTGTGAATAAGTTAGTTATTGATCACATGATCATTACAAACAATTATCCTTGAAAACGATATCTGGTATCTCTATTGCTTGATATTATGACATTCTTTACTTGTGCATTACTATGCAGGATAATGGTCAATAGCTGTAAAGAGCTCAAACTGTACTTTAATTATAGATGGTGAAATTGCAGTTCCAGTTTACAATGGTCAATAGCTGTAAAGAGCTCAAGTACTTTAATTATAGATGGTGAAATTGCAGTTCCAGTTTACAACTGCTACATAGCTGTTGATTCAGATGGCACTGATCTTCCAGGTGACTTAATGACTACAATATCAGCTCATCGTGGACTGCATTATAGTGTTGTGCATGAGATCAGTGAAGGTGTTACTGTACTTGTATGAAAATCCGGCTCCTAATTCAATCATGCTTCATGTCAACAACATAAGGTTACCTTTCCAAGAACCTCTTATAATTGCATTTACATGATTTGTATTTAGCCATTATACTTTTCATAATCATTTAGATAGCAATGTAGCTGTAATGTGTGGATGTGGGTACATTATATGCTCTGCCAGTGGATTGTGCCAGTCATCTTCAATACTGTGAACACTAATAGTTAGTAAAAATTTGTTATTATATCATATATATGTAATTTATTTTATCGGCATTAAGCTGCAAGTTTAATTGTACAGTGAACCTCTCTATTATGGACATTGTGGGACCCAGAATTTTTGGCCACTTTTTGCTGTAATATAGAGGTTTTCTTTTCAGAGGTAAAAATGTATTGACCAGACCGTTTGGGACCAAAATTTTTGTCATTATTATGGAGGTTATTTCCATTGTGTCCTTAATTCGGGGAGTTTGTTAAGAGAGGTTCCACTGTATGTACTAGCTAGCTATATAGTGCTTTTAACCATAATGTTTACAGCACTGAGCTGATCCAGGGTTTATCAAAGGTGGTGCACCAGTATATGTAGGGATCTGTGCCCCATGTAGAAGCTATAAAGCTTTTTGCAGAACAAATATCTTGAATGGTTTAGATCATACTGCTTTTTATGTGGACTCAAGAATTGTATAGGGGCATCAAAGTGACAATCATGCCAGCAGATTATTATTATAGACCCTAAAGAATGGCATACACAAGATCGCATACATTTCATTTGCAAGATATCCTTAGCAGGCTAAATGTAACAATGCAACTGTAGATGTTAGGTGACTGTTCTATTAGAGTATTGACTGACTGCTCTATTAGAGTATCTCGATCCGAAGTTGTATAACACGTACGCATACTAGTAATTATAAGGCCACCTCGAAGGCCACAGTGGAACGGGAAGCTAGGTCGGCACAGTGGGGCACTTTGTGCCTAGCCCTACGCCTTCTCAAAGATCTATGATCGAGTCTATGATAAAACCAGTGGGGGACTACTTATGACAGAGGGGGACCATTTATGGCAGAGGGGGGCCAACTGTGGCGGTGTAAGTTGTCCGGGGGGGACAAGTTTCAGTGCTGCAAGAAGTCCGGGGGGACCAAGTATGGTTGCTGCAACTGGTCCGGGGGGACCGATTTTTGGGGGACCGGTTGTAGCATGACAATCCACGCACTGGCGACCTGTATTCAGGTCTTGTAGGTGTGTCAATTGTTTTGTGTATCGATGTACTGCGGAATAGTACTGAAACGATTAATCGGACAATGGACTATTCGGTCGGCATGATATTACTCGATTCGTTAACTCACTATTCGATTATTCGTTAGCACTGTAGTAAGCTTTGATCAGATGGATGAAGCCAACCTAGAAGCTTTAAATTGTGAACAAAGTGGCATATTCACACTAAAAAATTCCATGTTAGAAATTAAAGAAGCTTTAAATTGTGAACAAAATGGCATATTCACACTCAAAAATTCCATGTTAGAAGAGGTAGAAATATTTTAACTCAAAGATTTCAGTGCTTAGTCATGCTTAAGAATAATCGAACAATCGGTTGTTTTGTTCACAACTATTCGAATAGTAAAATTGCTATTCGTTTCAGCACTACTGGAGACCTGTATCCGGGTGTTGTAGATGTGTCTATCGTGTTATATACTGGGGACCTGTATCTGGGTATTGTAGGTGTATTGTGTATCCAAGCACTGGCGACCTGTATCTGAGTGTTGCAGGTTTGTGAAAATTTTTCTGTTGTGTATCCATGCACTGGTGACATGTTGCTATGCATATTTTATTTCTAAGGGATACCTGTGTCATAGTCTAGGTGTGTTGGTTGTTTTGTATTTTCACACTGACTATCAAATAGTGCAAATACCTGTATTTTATAGACCTTCATTTGCTAGTAAGAAAGACAGTGGAAGAAAGTACGACCCAAAGATTGGAGATCAGAACTTAGGCAACCTCAAACCTCATGCTGAATTTAAATATTGGACATTATGAGGATGAAGCCTTTGAAGACTTGCTGAATTTCCAGATGTTGTGATATATTGTGCAATGTAATGCAACTGTAGTTTATTGACAACCTATGTAGTGTTTTATTTGCACCCGATTATAATGTTAGTTGGTGGGTAACTGCTCTATTAGAGTGACTACTTTATTAGCTAGGGTGATTACTCTATTAGGGACTACGTAATATTTAATGATTTCTGGTGTCTATGCAACCACATATCTGCCATTGTAGTGAAAATCACGGGACTTCTACACTCTTCCGTTATAGTGCTTGTGCGGTCAGTGTTGAACTAATTATTTAGTGTTCACCATCATGCATGCTAGTTTTTACTCGTGGTTTAGTCCATGGTCCTAGGTTCTGTCGATGTTATTATCATGATCATTTCCAAGAACAGTATGTTCTCCATCAATATCCATGAACGGACGTAAGCCCGTATCAGTATGTCCTTACCTATTTTCAGTTACAAAGATGGGCTACCGAAATCTCCGTATTTATCATGATTTTAGCTGTGTTGTACTGTCATACTCTGCCTCTGTCAAATGGGTTACTTCTGTCTGCAAAGTGCATGCAGTGGTAAAGCTACATGCCACTATATATTACGCTATTATATTAGGTCAGGCCAAGTTGATTGACAGTTTATCGTCCGGGATATTTGAAAAAGTCATGCGGGCGGGAGGGAATTTTTCATATTTCATAATCTTTTTAACATGGAAAAACATTTTAAAAGTAGCTTCACACACTTGCTAGCTACTTTAACACTGGTTGCAGAACTTATTTGATTACATCACTGTTAATACTTAGCTATTCGTTTATGCAATCTCTCTTTAGAAATCCATTTGTGACTGGGCCTGCAAAAATAGGGCTTGTGGGCACATGATTTTTGCCTACGTTTTCACAATGTCATTGCTCATAACCCTTTATACCATAATGCTATGGCAGTGCAATTTTCGGAGCTTGCTAAGCATTTAATTTGCTTCATGATGCAACTTACAGAATACAAATATTCTGCTCCAGCACTGAGATATGACCTGTACAGTGACGGGATGTAGTTTGTGCCCACATGCCCTATTTTCGCAAGCTCGGTCACATTTATTGTTTTGATTTGATTTGATTTATAATTTAAACTCAAAACCAGTCAGCACCAGCCATTCTTCCCTGGTTGAGTACACACAACAAAAAAGACTACAAACACACGTACATTATGGTATATAGTACATGACACATGATACAACCACAAGAATACAACACAAAACATACAGAAAATAATTACAAAATCAATTAAGTAAGTGACAATAAACATAAAAACAGTTCATCAGAAAAATCTCTTGCCATCACCATTTCCTCAGGTAAAGCATTTCACCACATAGTTAACTTATATCTAAAATGTTTTTGTGCAAAAGACAATCAACATTGCATCGGCTGAGCAAAAATTGCAGAAGTTCTAGTATGGTAGGAGTGTGTACTACCAAACACAATTGGTGGATCTAATGGTAAACGTTGGTACTTGAACATTCTATGCAGAGCACAAAGAGAGCGATACTGGACTAATAGTTGAAAAGGTAACCAGTTCAATGAGTGGTAATGATGACTAACATGGTCATACTTGTGAAGTCATCTACACAAACAGACAGCACGGTTCTGCATATGTTTGATGTGTTCAAATGAACAATGTGGCAATGAAGGACCCCACACAGGCAGGCAATAGATCAAGTGAGAAAAACTAAACTTTCTGCGAGAATTTTCAAGAAGTCATCTGTAAGGACATGCCGATGTTTACAAAGCAAATGCAGATAGTATGACATGGATTTACACACTTTTGAGACATGGTAATACCATGTTAAACGCTTATCAAATATCAGACCAAGGTATTTCTGTTTGGGCACCACAGATAGTATAACATCATCCATCATAATTGGTTGGTAACCATGTGGCAATCTTCTATTAGACACTCTAAATCACATGACAGATGACTTGCTGTAGTTCACTGTCATCTTGTTAGCACTGGTCCACTGGTCAATTAACTTCAACTGACTATTCATTAATGAAGCTACATCATCCTTAGTAGGTGCACTGCATATAATAGTGGTATCATCAGCATACTGAAGCAGTACACTACCGGTGACTTGAGATGGTAAGTCATTAACATATGTGACTGGGCCTGCGATAATAGGGCATGTGGGCACATGATTTTTGCCTACTTTTTCAAAATTCCATTGTACATAACTTTTCGTACAAGTATGGTATGGCAATGACATTGTCAGCTCTTAGTAAGCATTTATGTGACATTATGATGCAACTTACAGAATGCAAATATTCTGTTCCAATACTGAGATATGACCTGTAGAGTGACGAGGTGTAGTTTGTGCCCACATGCCCTATTTTCGCAGGCCCGGTCACATATATTAAAAATAAGAGAGGGCCCAATGCACTGCCCTGAGGAATGCCTCCTTTCATAAAAGCCCAATCAGAAAAACTATCAACACCTTTAACCCTATGCTGCCTGTCTGATAAATAATCTTTAAACCACACAAGTACTGGAGGACTCAGATTCAAATGGTGTAACTTGGTAAGTAAGGTAACATGGTCCAACGAGTCAAAAGCCTTATGAAAGTCCAGGAATGCTGCACACACAGGATGCCCAGCATCAAGAGATTGAACAATAAAATCAACTGCAGCTAAGAGTATGTCTTCAGTTGAACGTCCACAGCGATAAGCACCCTGATGGGGATGAAGTAAGGATCTCTGTTCCAAGTAAGAACTAAGCTGGATAGAAACAATTTTCTCCAAAATCTTGGCCACCACAGGAACCACAGAGATAGGGCGGAAGTTACTAGGATCATCTGAAGATCCACCCTTATGAATTGGGGTAATGTGAGAGCGCTTCCACTCAGATGGAAATACCCCACTAGACAAAGAAATATTGAATAAGTCAGTCAATGCAGGAGCAATCTCAGCGGAAACTTCCTTAAGGAATCTAGCTGACAATCCATCAGGATCAGTAGATTTTCTGGGTTCAGTGACTGCAAATGAGAAGCTATAGCCACATTTTGAAAATGATTATTAATAGAGTTCAAAGAGCCAATTTCCGGTTGAGGGGATTGGCGGCACTTATTCATACCAAACATATTGTTAACATAACTCCAGACTTCAGCTGCCTGACTAGGTACACTGCGACCACGGGATAACAGAGATCCCAAATGATCCAGCTTGGCCTCTCTAATAGTAGTCTTCAACTTGTTCTTCATACGCGAGTACAAACTCCAGTCAACAGAATCACCAGTCCTTCGGCTTTACGTTTGGCCTTGTTCTTAAGTGAAATCAAATGACAGATATGTGCAGTAAACCAAGGAGTTGGCTGCTTAGAATGACGGGAAAAAAACCTTATGAAGTGGCATATAATCATCAAGCACTTGGGTTAACATAGCATGAAAAAAATTCCATTTGTCATCGTTATCATTAAACAAATCCATCAAACGCCATGGAGCTGATTGTAAGGAGGCTCTTAACTCTGTCCAATTATATTTCTTAAAAGATCGAACCCACATTGACGTTGGTGGAGGTCTCACAGGAGAAAGTGAAAATCCACCACTTGAATCCTATGATCACTAATTCCAGAAGCTTGGAAAGAGTTCACAACATCAAGGGCGCTAGTACTAACTATGTGATCAATTAATGTGGCAGAAGATCCACATACTGGGGTGGCATCCATTATGTGTTGAGCCAGTTGAAAATCCGTCAAAAGGTCACTGTATGCTCTTGTAATAGAATCAATAGTAGAGAGAAGGTTTATATTTAAGTCACCCGCCATCACGACGGTATGAACGCGGGATGACAATAATAATAACACAGATTTCAACTCAGCAATACAGGTTGTGCCAGAAACAGATGGTGAACGATAAACAGACATAACTGCAATACGATGATGTCTACAAGTCACAATACAACAAGCCACATTCAGTAGAGAACACACTTGTTCAGCCTCGTCACAAATTGATGGATGTTCTGGACTCAAAGTTGAAGATACAAACATACAGGAGCCCGGTAACAAGCTGTTAGGTTTGTCAGGTCTGGAAATAAGTGGAGAGTGATATGAGATAAAGCTATCCATTAGAAGAAACAAATTCGTCATTTGAGATCCAAGTTTCAGTACAACATAAAAAAAGCGATGACCAATGACCCACATGATGCCATTCAGCTATTTCAACAGCCTTTGAACTAAGCCCCCTAACATTATGGTGAACAATACGAAGATCTGTGGAATACTTCAATTGGGAGTAAGAGATTGATCTAATGAGTCCAGGCTGGGAATAATCGTCACGTTTGTTGCACACACCATGTTTTAATATGCAAAAACGAGTTCAGAAGCGTTATCACGTGAGAAATGATGAATTATGGAATTATTGTTCTATTCTTAAAAACCCATGCGGGCGGTGACGATAAACTGTGAATTAATTTGGCCTGGCCTTATCAATGTTATCCAACACCTCCACCACTAGATGTAGTGGTATAAATGGTGGGGATTTGACTTTTCGAAAATTTTAATTCTCCACCAACTGGGGAACAACTAATGGTCAAATCTCCATGTAGTATGGCTGGAATATTCTTCGGGAAAATGATTAGCTAAATCTTATAGCTTTCAAGCTAAACAAATGCCTAAAGCAATCAAATACTAGCGAAGCAAAGTTTCTGATCAAATTGGGCCTAAATCCTCCACTAATCCCCTAGTAATCCGGGAGGGTAGTACGGCTTAATGTTGATAGGTGCTTAAGAAAACCCGGGATAATTAATTTAGACGCTCTAATAGATTTGCGGAATCTAGCTTTAAACTGCACTTCTAATATGTACCAACGTCACTTGGAGTTACTCTGCCATTAACTCGTGTCCTCGGTCCCTTTATCCAGTCCTTTTACCCGTCCCTTTACTTGGGCAGGTGCTAGTAGACATTCATAAGTGCCTCTAACATCTCTGTATCATACACACAGTAGACTATGTGTCTTCCTCTTTACGATCACTTTCCTCCAAGTCTATATGGTGAGCTTCAACAACAAAGTTCTTCATCGCTCGAGCTACTAAGTAATGATGTCTCTTCGTCTGGCATAAGCCGGAATCTCTTGTGGCGGAGCCAAGTCGAGGTACTGAAACCGTTCGATTGCAATGTTCGCAATATACCCAAGCTGTCTTTCGCCGTTTCCTGTCACTCTGCTCGGTAGACATTCTTTAATGGACTTATCCACAATGACGTCACAAGTACAAGATGACCACGTTATTTGGGGTACTAATGTACAGGCGCCTATGGAGAAATTCTTTTGATCGATCATATTTCAGCCAGGGAAGAAGATATCAAGCTCTAAGCAACAGGTATGGTTACAAGACAGTACAACAAATGGTTTGTATCGCATGCCGGAAAATTTTCGAGTTAACGCTTGTTTGCAATAGTTTTTGTTACTTTATACCCATACCTGTTGGTTAATCCTCGATATCTTGCTTCACGAGTAAAATATGATGGATCAAAACAATTTCTCCATAGGCACCTGTACATTAGTACCCGAAATAATGCGGCCATCTTGTTGTTCGTGACGTCATTGTGAATAAAGTCCATACAATGAGTGATATCAGCAATTACGTTTCTTGACGTAGCACACATTATCTGTGATGTCACAAAACAAAATGGTCGCCGTAGTGTGGGGACTTTGTACATGGAGGTATTGGGCGAGATGGTGTTCCCTATGATAGCGTTTATAAATTCCAGTAAAGGCGAAGGTGGGGCTTATAGTATATAAGGCAATTCAAATAAGCCTATTTGTGTGCGATTTTAAAATTTTCGGTCTGCTTTCCTTGTTGGAGCTCGTTTTGCACTGTCACGGTACGTGTACTACTTCTTACCTTTATTATCTCGTGGTTCCATATGTAAAAATATACAGACAACATTCATTTCAAATACTGTGCGCCAAAGTCTCTAAAGCCCCCACACTAACACGGCCATTTTGTCAAATATGACATCAAATTTTGTAATCGCAACGTCAAAAAACCTCATTACGGATATCACTCATACTAGTAGAATCGTGCCACTTTAACGAAACTCGTAATTGTCCATATACGAGGTTGAGTTAATAGTAGCACTTAACGAACCCCGTAATTGTCCATATACGGGTATGACTTTGTAACTGTTAGTAACTATCCCATTTCCATGAATAAAGACGGGCTACAGCTTTACCCGTAATTATCCTGTGTCCTTTGTGTCCCATTCATCTTTGCTGACAATCAAAAGTGTTCATTTGGCAGTAGCATGTGATGGCTTCCCTTTGTAACAGAAATTGTCTGTATTTTTCATAGTGGTTACTTTTATTGCAGAGGTGCTTTTCGAACAGTTCTTAATTCATAATGCTGTGTAACAGGTTGAACATAGCTCACAACGATCCATAATGAATACTTCACTTTTCAGACAATAATTGATAGCTGGGGTGAGTGGCGCTATTTCTTTCTTTTGATGCAGTATGCATGGGTTCACCAGTCATAATAATTGTATTTACAAAAAAAAGTTAACAAACAAGTACAAAAAATTGGAATTTTCAACTACAGTAGGGACCATAGCACATCGATAAAAGTACCGAAACAAGCTGGAGTAGTGCACGATATTTAATCACAGTAAAACAGTAAGAAGTGTCATATCCCTACTGTGCTCAAGATACTATAATGGATATGCACAGTAGGGAAATAACACTTCTTATTGTTTTACTGTTATTTAATATCGTGCACTACTCCAACTTGTTTCAGTACTTTTTTTTTTGATGTATTATGGTCCCTACTGTAGTTGAAAATCCAAAAATTTTTGTGTACGTGTATGATTAAGCCTATAGCGTACTAGGATTGGTACTTTGATTTCCACTTTCCAGCTTCTAACTCTGCAGTTAAGCAGGTTGTTACCAATATCAAATGTTACTTAGTAAAATCAACATCTTTCTAACTACCTGAACCAGAAGATGTGTTGGTCAGGAGTTTCTACATTGCTGTGTGGTGTTTGTTGATGATGATGATGTCTCCTTTTATATTCCACTGTGGTGAGCTGACTGTCTGACCAATGGTTGACTGTTAGCGCTATATAGAAACACTTATCTTGATAACATGCATATTGGTGATATTTGAAGTGAGCACTAAGTGTGTCATGGACAACATTGCTCTTTAATGAAGAAATGGTTTTAATCATTTTTGAATGCAATACACAATGAAAACAGAAGATTCATTTTGTTATGACTACATAAGTAGTTATATTTCATGGGATTTTGCATGTGTAATTAAGTATTGTCCAAATAATTATATCACTGAATGAGTATTAGTAATTGGTAAATAATTTATCTTAGGCATAGTTCATTGTTAATTGTTTGGCTTTTACACCATACTGATTTCTTGTAGAAGAGCTGTTAATTTCGTTTTTCATAAATCTTAGGTACTGTATGTTGGTTGCCTGCATTCTGCTCATGTTGTGCTTCACTGTGCACCACTAACACTGTACAACAATCTCCTTTATGGGTTATATAATGACATAAGCAATACCCACTTGTAATGTTATGCATCACATGACTGTAACTTTAATGTGTTTCCTGATCTAACAGTTTTGTGTTATACATATAGAAAAGATGCAAGCACTACAGTTTAATGCATGTACTACATATCATGTACTCTACTATACTACTACAACATGTCTACTGTTCAGTATTACATAAAAGACATACTACTATTATTACTATTCATGTTATAATGTTTGGAGTTAATCTATGTCAACATTTACTGTGATGTACTCAATACGATAAATTTCACTATTACTACTACGATACATATCAAGGTACAATCCTTTAGTAAGATCAAGGTTACGTTGATAATTAGCAATAAATACAAATCCTCCTTCATGTTCTGTATGGCAAGATCCCCATTTCTCACATGGTTTTATCTGTATCTTAACCTCACTGGAGTAACCTTGTGAAGGATTTGACAACATAGGATAAGAATTGTCATAAACTCTATTTGTAAATACATTGTTGACATTGTCACCTTCAATTTTGTAACATGGATGTGTTACACGATTGTCAGGCACATTAAAACCAATGAATCTTTCTCCATCACTTATTCCAAAATTTGGATCATGATCATTACTATCAGCCCACACTGTGTCCGTAGCAATCGTCATAGTAACAGTTACACATTTGCTATCGTCATCATTCGTTAGAATACCAGGAGGAACCAGTTGAACTTGTAAAACATGTTGGAAATCAGTACCAGCAAGTATCTCCAGATAGTTAGGTTTGTAGGTATATGAACCATGAATAGTAGTAGCATATTTGGCTAGCCATTTGGGGGTCATCAACTGGTGATAAGGTTTGACAAATTTTATCTAGTAGAAGGAAAAAATAAGATTTTTCACATCATTATACAGCACAACTGTACATACATGTTGTATATGTTGAGGTATAACACTTCACTACATACTTACATACTAGTATTGGTGAACTATTTGAGATATCATTAAGACTAACACTTACCTCAGTGTCAGCTTCTACTGTTACAGTAAAACAAGTCACTGTCAGTATTAAAACTGTATTCAGTAACAACACCATCTTGTTATCAAAAGCATGAGTTGTTTCTTGAGTAGTTAAATTTAGTGTTGTGTGATGTTTGTTGATGACATCTCCTTTTATAGTAACTGTTTACTGTTACTTGGTTCAATTATTTCTAACCAACAATAATCATGTTAGATCATTACTAACAAGAGTTACAAATTACTTTAGTTTTATGCTGCTTCGGCAATTTGAATTGCACCAAAGTACTGACCAAATATGGACATGTTTGATGAATGGTTGTTATTGTGTGGTGCACTGTACTGTCACTGATATTAATCGGGTAATTCAACCAGATAAGGCTGTGTACATTGATAAAATGATGAAAAAAATTTCTCTTACAGCTTGTTGTTCTCATGTTCACCTACACCTGGACTACCCACATTGTGCATATCTTGAGATGTTCCATAACGTGACAAAAGCACTAACAGGAAAGAAGGCTTTGCTGATTATAAGGACTCTCGGTTGTATTTAGGAACATACCCAGCCTTTTGGTACAGAACAACTAGTACTTCACCTTGGCCTTAACTGCTGTCCTAGTGATGGTAGTATGTTTTTCCTAATGGACAGTGTATTTTTATTTTAAATAAATAAGATATGTTATTAAAAAGAAAAATGATCAATTAATATAGTGCGGTGGTGCTTTCCAAAAAAGTTGACGGTGAACGACTATCGAACATTTGTGAAAAGTCCATGTAAAAGTATGAGTAGCCAGTGTGGCTGAGATTATAACTCACCACTAATGCTACAGGCAGGCTTTCTCTCGCCAGGTGTACTACCTCCTAGGTAGAAAAAATCACCGCTTTATAAGAAGCGCTGATACTGTCCATGCTATGAATCAATTTGTACTTCATTCACTGTCAAAAGATCATGTGCTTATTGGAATGTTTTTGGTATGTATATTATCTATTGGTTAGCCAAAGCCATGCCCAAGAATGTCTTTGATCAACCCTAAACTCTTCCAGCAAGTTGTTATGAAATTTTTAAAAAGATCCTATCTAATTGAATTTTTCTACTACCTAACTAACTGACTGATGCCTTCAGCCAAGCATAACTCAACTATGGATGATGCTTCCAAATTTACTTTTTCACTGTTCGATGTTGCTTCAGCCTGAAATGTGCCAACAGCCGTGCATACAATGTATGCATCATGGACTTACCTTTGTTTTTGCTGACAGTCCAAGGTGTTGATCCAAAGTAGTGGGATGGCTTCCTTGCATTTGTAAACAGGAATTGTCTGTATTTTCCATGATAACTAGATTAACTGCAGAGGTGCTTCATCCTACTGTTCTTCAATTGTAGCGTTGTGTAACAGGCTATACATAACTGAAGTGAAGCATAATGGCCACTTCACTTTCAAGTCATATTTGATAGTGGGATGAAAGCGTTATTAACTCTGGAGCCATTCTTTCTTATGATGTGGTATGCACAGGCTCACCAGTCATAATAATTTTAAATAAACAAACAATTATAAGGAAATTTGAAGTTCGATTAGGAATCATAGAGAAAAAAAGGATTGAACAAGGATGTTTCCTACACCTGCAAATTAACTAGTGGACATTTAATCCCTAATTCATTTATGGGTATAGACTGAATTAGGGATTAAATGTCCACTTATATCTGCAGGTGTAGGCGACCTCCAGGGGCGGATCCAGAGTTTGGAAAGAGGGGGGAACCTTTCTAAAAAATAGTTGAAGACCAAAAAAACTTGCTGAAAACCAGTTGACGACCAAAAAAAAAAAAAAAAAAGGTCACGACAATAATAGCTAGTTATCCTTACCAACTATGTCACGTCTGTTATGTAAAATAAAATCCTATTTATAGCTTCATAGGTAAGCTACACTACCTCATGAACATTGTGACTGCTTTATTAGAGTAATTGACTGCTCTATTAGAGTATCTCGATCTTGTATGCAATTTCTTGAAGGGGGGGGGGGGGGGGGGGGGGCATTTGCCCCAAATGCCCCATCCTGGATCCGCCACTGACCTCCCTTGTTTCCCTGCTTTTTTCTATAATCTCTAACCAATCTTAAAATTTCTAAATTTTCCTTACAGTTGTTTCTGTAGCTGTAAATTTATAGCAGAAAGAAAATGTTTTAGTGGAGCTTTATTTGGTAAGCTTGCTGCCCAAACAATGGCATTTTTGGGACAATATCCATATAAGTTAGACCAGTTCATAATCATTCATGCAGTATAGCTTGTAAGGAACTTATTAAACCAGGCGCGCCCGGATTACTAAAAATGTTTTCGTAAAAGTGTGTGTGTGTGTGTACCTGTCTACATATCTACCTATCTACCTATGTTTGTCCGTGCGCACCCACGTGAGCTAAATCGTTTAATAATGGTAAAAGCAGCTTTTACGTAAGAAGTAAAAGTGAAGTGAAGTCTGTATTAAACTTCTGCATAGGTGAACTTTGCTCTGAGGTGGTTTCTTTTTGGCGGATTGAATACGGGTGTGGCGACTTTCCTCAGGCTACCTTCCCCTTGGGGTTTTCAGGCGTTTAGCAACTGAAAAACAACAGTGCAGGACTCGTACACAACCAGGAATAGCCTATCACTTCGAGTTGAAAGGGGGCGTATCTCTTACGTACGCGAACGAAATGAAGAGCAGCTTTGAGGCTTTGTCGAGAGAGTTTGTGGGCAAAAACACGTTAGTCACACTATAAAACAGTTTAGAAGATACTTCTGTGCGTAATATGTTGGTAAAAAGCGGTTTGTTTAACAAACGCTTCCTTAGCAGTGCATAGCAAAGTAATTGAACGAATTACGAATATTTCATGAATTATTAAATACGAGAATTAGCTAATAGTAATTTTATTGCACAACCCAAAAACTACCCAATTGTAAAATAATAATACATAGTTGGTTAATTCATAGTAGCAAATACTGTCTATAGTTAATTCCAGATGGGTTTGCTAGCAAAGTATGGTTTTTATAAGTAACACAACATCAACTTGTTATTAAACTGGTTTGTAATCATAACTAAAGCCCTTATGTGATTTTTTAATGGGTTTAAACAAATTTGATCATTTTAGTTCATAAGTATTTATTATGGTATTTGCCTTTCTTGTGCACATGTGTGCTGTTGTGTATATCACAAATACCATACTTTGTTGGCTATGATCAATACCCACTCATCACACTGGTTTAATGTTATATAGTACATAACCAGGACAGAGAGGATTATAACTAGTTTTTATTGATCTGACATTATGTCAGATCAAAGTTAAAGTTGATCTGACATAGTATGGCAATGCTTAGCAGCATGCGTAAACATGCCAAGTTGGGGCATACCCCCTGAAAAAAACATAAATTTTCGAAACTTGGATGTGAGTATTTTGACACCCAAAACTCCTTCAGCAGCCATGCACTGTTACACTGTTAAACCACATACATATAAATCTGTATTTTAATACAAAATTATTCAATGTGATATTTTGTGACATGTATCTATATCAGTTATGGTTTTAACCGCAGGACATTTAAAACCCCTATTTCTCTACCTTATGTTAAAAATAATAAAAAAATTAAAACCCCTTTAGAAACCCAGGGCCACCCAGAGAAATAAAGGGGCCCAGGGCAAAGAGTTAAAGTGGGGCCCTTGACCCAAGTTGTAAGGTGAAGACCAAAAAAATAAATTAATTAAAAATATATAAAATAAAATAAAGAAAAAAAGGTCACAACCTGCTGGCAATGACAATAACTACCCATCACCAACCATATCTCCTTATCTATAAGTTTGCTACACTGCTCCTCTGAAGAATACTGTGACTGCTCTATTAGAGTATTTAGATCTGACTGCTCTATTAGAGTGTATCAATCTTTTAAACAGGTATTCAGGGGGCCCTTCATGGGGCCTCCTGGGGCCCCTTTCAGGCAGGGGCCAGGGGCAAAATGCCCTAGTTGCCCCCCCTGTGGGCGGCCCTGTAGAAACCACTAAAACAGTGTCTGAGCATGTGGTAGAATGGTGCAGATTGCCCTTCATTGAAAGGTGTAGATTGGATTCCCCATGTTGGAGAACTTTTTTCCCCACTTTTTAAAACATTTTAGGTACATCTTTTAAAAAGCTGTTCGACTGCTCTATTAGAGTATCTGACTGTTCTATTAGAGTATATCAATCTTTTTTAGTGGAAATCGGTCAGCCATCCTTGACCGGTTCAGTAGGTAATTGGACAGTCTTCAAGCTAATTGGTCGGTAAATGTCCGATGGCCAACCATTATAGTCCAATCTGAACCAGGAGCCCATAAGTGTTGCAACTTGTGGTGTTTAAGGGCCCTGACGTGAATGTAACTTTAACATGCTTTCTGATCTAATAGGGTTACAATGTATATACAAAAGAGTTGGAACACTATAACTTAAGAATGTAAATACTATTATATTTTCTGCTATACTACTACTACTAAATGCTACTGTACAATGTTATAGAAGACTTGCAACTGTTATTATATATGTTCACTGTTCTTAATGTTTGAAGTTAGTCCATGTTAACATCAACTGTGATGTATTCAATATGATAAATTTCAGCAGCACTGCCACGATATATGTCTAAGTACATACCCTTGGTCAGATCAAGGTTATGTTGATAGTTTGCTATAAATACAAATCCTTCATCGTGCTCCATGTGGCAAGATCCCCATTTCTCACATGGCTTTGTCTGTATCTTAACCTCACTGGAGTAATCTTGTGGGAAGTTTGGTTTAGGACCAGAACTATCTAATACTTTATTTGTTAATACATCTTTGACTTTATCACCTTCAGCAGAGTGGCATGGATGGTGAGTAGCGTAGTTAACTTTGTCAGCTACTCGAAAGCCAATGAATCTTTCTCCATCACCTATTCCACAAAGTGGATCATGATCTCTGCTATCAGCCCACACTGTGTCCATAACAATTGTTAGAGTAACAGTTACACATTTGCTATCATCATTAGTTAGAAAACCAGGAGGAACCAGTTGAACATGTAAAACATGTTGCTGGTCAGTCCCAGAAAATATTTCCAAATAGTTAGGTTTGTAGGTATATGACCCATGAATAGTAACATGTTTGGCTAACCACTTGGGAGTCATCAACTAGGTGATAAGGTAACACTGTTTTGACCAGTTTCATCTAATACAAGAAAACAGATGATTTTATTCTATTGGAGAGCACACGTACACCTGCATTTACATAATAGTGACCAGACTTAATACTTACTAGAATTAATGAACCATAAGAGATCAAGACATACGGTAATGTGTCGTGCGGCCAAGAAGCTGGCACGCAACACTGTGGGTATATTGACAGGAAGAAAGAAACGTGATTTTTGCACCTCCGTGGCTCTGGTTTGCCTTTATGAAACAAGATAATTTTTGCTGTGGACATGCCCGCCAACATCAGTACTCTACGTACCAAATTTGAGCGAAATCACTTCAATCTTTCCTGAGATATGCGACTTCAAAGATTGGCTTAGTTTCTTCATTTTTTTTCTTCTTATTTTTCTTCTTTTTGGACACTTACAAAAACTGCCATAATATGAGAACGCCCTATCTGATTGTCTTGAAATTTGGCACACAAAAGGGGAGTATAAAGGTACATCTTGTTACCAAGTTTGGCTAAAATGCGATAATCAGCGAAGGAGTTATTAGCAATTATTCACAAAAAATAGCCCCATTGTCACGCCTACATGGTAAACTGCTTATGGGAAGAAGCTGAAAATTGGTGGGAGAATAGGTTAGCTATTGAACCTCAAACCTATTGTGGCTTGAAAGAAATAAAGCTAAACACCACGAAGATACAATGATAAACCCAACAGTGTGTAACGATTTGCAATCGAGATTAGCTAATAAAAAACGACTACTTACCATGCCTACCAGATAAAACGTTTTGAGTAATGCTTTGAAAATCACTGTACAGATGGAGTAATCATCTTTGAAAAGCTCTTCAATGGTGTAGAAGAATCAGACATAAAGCCACGGAGTTATAACACGAAATTCAACTTGGTGTAGCAAGTGCGAGATCAAGATAATCTAATAGAGCAGTCATCCTAATAGAGCAGTCACCCTGAAGAGAGTTAAACTACAAACAAATCACCCTGTAGAGAGATCAGATAGAAACAAGTCACTCTGTAGAGACATAAGCTAAATACAAGTTACCCTATAGAGATCAGTTTCACCCAATATAAGTGCTGCAAACAAATCACCATGTAGAGAGACCAGTTATTAACAAGTCACTCAGTGGAAAGATCAGTTAGGTACAAGTCACCCTGTAGAGAGTTCAGCTAAAACAGGTCACCCTGTAGAGAGATCAGCTACAAATAAATCACCCTGTGGAAAGATCAGCTGTAAACAACATCACCCTATAGAGAATCAGCTACACACAATGGAGGTTTCAGCTACAGTTCAGTTATGTATAAGAAGTCACCTTATTACCTACAGTGTGATTATCTTTCATTGTTAAATATACAAATATTTTTAATCAGGCAAAATGCTGTACACAACATTTCTTCCTTTGTTCCATAATTCCTGCAGAAAAGAAAAGAAAAAAAACAAGTTAGAAGAAAGTACTAAAGACAGTTTATGGCTGGCTTTGTGGCTTGCAATACAAAAAGAAGTGATATCTAAACCAAAACAGCCAAACTGTAAATAAAGAGTGTGAGTGAAAAAAAGATCTATGTGAATTCCAAGGTGGCAGCTAAGAAATGGTTGTGAAGGTAGGTTAATGGCAAAAAAATTAATTACAACAATTCAGGTGAATTTGGTGCTGAATCCTAGTGGAGGAGGCAATGCAAATTCACCTGAATTGTCGTAAAACTTACCATCACAGTCATTTCTTGGCCACCACCTTGGATGTCACATCTTTTTTCACAATAGCCTTTTTGGGGGCCACACTCTTTTTTTACAGCTTGGCTGTTTCGGTTTAGACATCAATTACTTCAGTTTTGGCTTCTACTGTTGTAGTAAAACAAGTAGCTGCCAATATCAAGCAGTATTCAATACTATCACTATTTTTGTCTAACAGGTTGAAAGCACAAGTTGTTCTTGAGTAGTTTAGTAGTAAAATATTATATTTGTCTCCTTTTATTTTAGTAGTCCTCGACTACATGAGTCAGTTTTCTAACCGACTGTAATCACATTATGTTATCACTAACAAGAGTTACAAATCACTTGTGTATCGTTCAGCTCACATCTATACTGCTCCACCAATTTCATGGCACATAAGTTCTGACCAATTGTACCCAGTATTTTAATGCTGTAGTTTCATACATGGGATATGTTTGATGACCCATTGTGTATGTGTTCAAACTTTGCTGCCACTAAAGCAATCATTTAATTCATCCAGGTTAGGTAGTGTATTTACAGTGATGAACTTACATCTTGAATAAGTGCATATCTCTACACTAGCTTTGCATCATTCACATGCATATATTTTGAAACGCTCAATATATCATTAGTGGAATGTGATTTCCAAGGCTTGCTGGTTCAGATTTCTTCTAATAACTCAGCCAGAACAACAGGTACATATATCACCTTGGTATTAACTGCTGACCTGGTGATAGTAGTATAATTTTCCCCCTAATGTACAGTATGTACATAGCTAATGAATTAACTGAACTATGATTTTGTGTGCTAACTGCCTGGACATGTACAGTAGAACTTCAGTTATTCAAACACGAACTACTCAAATTTTGAGTTAACCGGATAGTAAATATGTTTAGTGAGTGTTCTAGGGTAGTCATTAATGTACTAGGACTGAGCGATACTACCGTTTTAGTATCACGATCGATACTAAAGCCACCACTATTCATGATACTGAATAGTTTGCGATATTCACAAATAAGTCAATCATAGCTGGTGCTACATATAGTGCATTGCTCAGCATTCCTGCAGGAAGTCTTTAAAGGTAGTGCCAAGTTAGCCACTATCATCCTTGTTTATAGTTTATAACACATGTTATGTTATGGTGTTCACACTTTTCTTTACGGGTAACCAGGTTATCACTTACAAGGATTCTTAGCCAAGTACTGCATAACAAATGGACAGTAATGCACAGGCATGGTATCATGATAGAGTTAATAGCAAAATATCACGATATTACAAAATATCACGATCTATCACTAAAATTATAATGTCACTTAGCCCTGAAGTTAAGTATTTAGTAATTTTTATAAATGATTCTGTATACAACTTTCACGAGTTATAGACTTTCAGCTCTCTGAAGCCAAGTGGACCTTACACGAGCACATGTATCCACTTTGGGTGAAATTGTTTTCTTTGGTATATTTCACAACAACTTTGTGTCACTTTTCTCAGTTCTCGATCCTTAGAAAAGCATCAGTTGTTGTTTTGTCTATATTATCTTTTGTTACATGTGACTCTATGTCTGTAATTTCCCTTCATTAGCTTCTAGGTACTATTACCAATTGGTTGGAAAATGGGATATGATATGTAACCTGCTGAGTGAAAACCCAACTTGTTTGCATAATATTATTTTGTTTTTGAGATAAATGCCATTGAAATACATTTGGTAAAAATATATGTGCTACATTAATAATTTTATACATGCTACAGTTTTAATTGCCTCAGTAAACAGCAAAGAAAGACTCAAATTGAAATATCTAATATACCAATGGATTCATCTCCTTATGGAGAGAAAGTGTCTTTGTTTTGTTTCTGTATCATGAAGTAAGCATGAGCTATGTGTGTTTGCTTACATAAAACATAACTTTATTGTCATCATTTCTAAGCTACAGTACGTGGGTGTATTTAAGCCAAAAACTATACCTCGATAAATGCCTCAGTTCATGGTGAATAGAATGACAACTTTGTAGCCTGTTGCATTCTAGACTTATGCTGCTCTTCTTGTTGTCTATCACTATAACTCTGAATGCACTTACCAGATAAGGCTGAAACTTTAACAACCCATTGGTTTTTCCCTCTAGACAACAAAAGTCATAAAATGAAATTCGAGGAAAATGCAGTCAAGTCAGGTTTTCACTCAGCGGGTCACAAATGATTTACCTCAATTGCAGCTTTGATACTGCTACAGTAAAACAAGTTGCTACTCATGTTAATATGTTACTAACATAATATAGAGGTTTAAGAAATCACTTGTTTATCACCCTAGCAATTGTCGATCTCAAATTCATGCTGTCACTAACACTAGTTGTGACCAAGTTCACCTGGAAAAGTATTATGTGGTATCCATGGCAAATATGATGTGGTAACAATCATATTTAAGATATATATGTAACATATGTCAGACCACCAAGAGTGATCACCTTGAACTTGTAAGTAGAGTCATTATCAGACCCCATCCTACGTAGCCAGTTATATGAACAGTGACATGTTTGCTCAGCCATTTAACTCCATCAGTCTTGCTATAAGATTTGGAACCGTTGGGCCAACATTGTATACACAGTGTGTTTTCTTGGCTTTCTTTCCTCATTTCTGGGTTTCTTCTTCAAGGTTTGTCAACCTTAAAATTATAATTTAATGTGTCTAGTGGATAATATTGTGCCATACCAAGTGAGCTGGCTGAGTTCATTTGGATATGGCCCAGAAGCTGTCCACATTGCAAATTTTATTGAGTTTTACCACTCCAAACTGCACTGTTGTTTTCTGGAAAGCTATTTAGTTGTGAAGGTTTGCATTTATTAGAATGATCACTGCATACCATCCAGCTTGCTGAAATGTTCTGTTTTTATGCATGATATACATAGAAAGGACGACGACAATAACGAGGACACTCATCCATGTGTGATTAGCATTAGTATACATTTGGTCCCAAGGTGAAGAAGTGTGTACTTCAAAACAACATAATTACAAGGAATTGTTATATTTGGTCAGTTATTTAACTATTTTAATGACATAAATGGATTGAAAGACACTACATCATTATGGGCTTGCGTTATGGATTTATATAGATAAGAATTAAGAATGAATTGGAAACAATCTATAATGAATTGTTGTCTCCACTGTTTAACAAGTTGTAATAGATACAATATTTTCTTGTATTTGTATTATACATGTAATTAAAGTTTTGTACTTTATGGGATATTCCATAGTAACTAATTCAGTTGTGTGTGTAATTGGTAATGGTCAATTAATTATGAGTATCAAATAAGGTAATTTATAATTAGCAAATGAAGTAATGGTTAATTACCAATAATAACAACTAAGAAGCTTGGTTTTAGCTGAAGCCTAACTCTTGTTTTACACCTATATTATATGTTCCCAGTAGAGTATAGATATATTCATGGGAAGAAACGTTGAGGCTGCAAGTACTATCACACACTGTACTATCATAGGCATACATAGTGTAAGACTCTTGTCCTGCATCACGTATGCAGATGATAGTATTCGTAGCCTCGTAACTTTTTTCCATGAATATTGTACACTGTACCCTTGTGTGTGTATGCATGCATGTCGTGATACAGGTGTTACACATTGCATTTCCTTGCTAATTCAATTTTATACTAGATATTGTCTACGAAGTACGAACACCACTATACATGCTGTACAATGTTTAATGTATTGTTACAAGATGAAGTGTAATAATCATGAGTTGACTGTATAATACGGTATGTATTGAACTACACTAATGTCAATGTTCCCATTGTAGTGCTGAATAGTTAGTCCAATTTAACAGCAACAGCAATGTATTCAATGCGATAGATTTCTACTGGACTGTTACGATGCATATCAAGATACAGACCCTTGGTCAGATCGAGGTTACGTTGGTAGTTAGCAATTAAAACATATCCTTCATCATGTTCTGTATGGCAAAATCCCCATTTTTTACATGGCTTTATCTGTATCTTGGAGTAACCTTTTGGGAAGTTTGGTTTTGGGCCAGCAGTATTGTACACAGCATTTGTGAGTACATTACTGATGTTATCAGCTTCAGTCAAATAACATGGTGGTCCAGCGACATAGTTACCTTTGTCAACCACACGAAAGCCAACAAACTTTTCTCCATCGCTTACTCCAAAAAATGGATCATGATCTCTACTATCAGCCCACACAGTATCCAAGGCAATTGTCATAGTAACAGTTACACATTTATGATCGTCATTAGTTAGAACACCAGGAGGAACCAGTTGAACTTGTAAAACATGTTGGTTTGCAATTCCGGAAAGGATCTCCAGATAGTTATGCTTGTAGGTATATGACCCATGAATAGTGGCGTGTCTGGCTAGCCATTTGGGAGTCATCAACTGGTGATAAGGAACCTGAAAAAAGAATATGGAATAAATCATTACAGTAGAAAAGACTTTATTGATACAAATCTGATAGGATAATCTCTTTTGTACATCTTCAATTCCATGTTTAACCATGAACATTTGGTATGAAATTCAAATCTTCAGCACTTTATAATCATTTGCTATACGGTAAGCATTCAACACTCACCTCATCAGTAGCATCTGCTGTAGCAGTCAAACAGGTTACTGTTAATGTTGCAACAATAGTACGTAGTCGATATTGGAATCATTTTACTAACTTGCTGTAGATGAGACATGTTCCTTGAGAGGTTAAGGACTATTGTGTGTTGTTGGGGGGGTTCTTTTATACTTGTAGTTGTGGTCTATGCTGGGTTGATTGTCTAACCATCCGTAATCGTGTTAGATCTCACTAACATGATAGAGAAATTGGAAAAGTGTTAGCCTCATCTTGACTGCCTAAGCAGTCTAACATTCCAACCAAGTTTGACTGCACTTATCCTGTTATATTTGATGACTCATCATTTTTGTAGTTAACAATTGGCTACCACTAAATTAAATACATCAACCACATGATTTCTCCAATCGCAAAGCTGGACCTGCACTTTGTACTTTCTATAGTACAGTTTTAATTGGTGATTTTTTTTTTTTTTTGCATAATACGTAAAAGCTATGTACCAGTGTAAGCATTAACATAAAGTGAAATGGCACTACAGCATTGTGAATACCAGAAGTGGAGTTGTCAATGTTTGTAGTGATTTTATATTATACTGGCACGTTTTCTGTGGTGCAAATCTATAACATACATTTATGGTCTTCCTAAATATTACATGAGAGTGTTTTCATTGTTTCCTGATGACTACAATTTGGTTGTGCTTAAAAACATCACCATAGCTACAAATATGTAGTGTTTACACAATGGTACATCTAGTTAGCTACTGTAGAATACACTAATATGAATTCTTCTGTAGCTATACACAAATGTTCACATTGTTCTTGAGTGGAATTAATCCATTTCAACATCAACTCTGATGTGCTCAATACGATAAACTTCTCCAGCATTGTGACGATGCATGTTAAAATACAGTCCTTTAGTAAGATCAAGTTGACGTTAGTAATTCATAATGAAGCGAAATCCTTCTGCATGTTCCGTAAGGCAAGATCCCCATTTCTCACAAGGCCTTATCTGTATCTTAACCTCACTGGAGTAACCTTGTGAGGGATTTGATAACTTAGTACCAGATGAATCGTGGACTAAATTTTTAAGCACATTCTTGACATCATCTCCCTCAGCTGAATAACATGGAGGTAAGCCAGGATAGTTGTTTTTGTCAACTACGATAAAGCCGATAAATCTTTCACCATCACTTACTCCAAAGTGAGGGTTGTGGTCACTACGACCATCAGCCCATGTTGTATCCAAACTAATTGTTACGGTTACTGTAACACATTGATCATCAGCATTAGTCAGTACATTGGGAGGAACAAGTGGAACTTCTAAAATGTGTTGGTTTGCAACCCCAGCAGGAATACGTAGGTAGTTAGTTGTATAGGTATATGATACGTGAATTTTGGCATGTTTAGTCAGCCATTTGGGGGTCATCAACTGGTGATGAGGTAGCACTGATTTCTCCACCTTTACCTAAGAAGATAAATTTATGTATGGCATGATATTAACACACCTACACTGCATGTTATGTGTAACTAAGTCTAGGATTGGTAATGGTGTATCACTTTGATTCGCACTTACCTCAGTTTCAGTTTTTACTGTTGCAGTAAGCAAAGTTGTTACCAATATCAAAACAGTACTCAGTGCCATCAACATCTTGCTAACTAACCAAACCAGAAGATGCGTTGTTCAGGAGGTTCAGAAATATTGTGTAGCACTTTTAATGGTGGTGTCTCCTTTTGTATTAGCTGATCCCTCCACTCTGTTGAGCCAAATGTCTGACCAATGGTAACATCATTTAAATTATCAACAATTTGTTGATGTTTACTCATACTTGCATCTATGCTGCATCGGCATTTACACTGGTACCAAAGTTCAGACCAAGTTTAAATTTAATGTAGTACCATGGACCTAGGATTTGATGACTCATTATTTTATTATTATTATTATTATTATTATTATTATTATTACTAGGACCGGGTCACACATAACCAAGTAAATTTGTTAACATGTAAAACAATTTGTATTTGCTTTGTCTAACTGTGATGTATAATAAATATAGTAGGACCTCCACTATCTGAACATCTGTTTCAATTCAATCTTAAAAGTGTTCAGTTAAGTGCATTTGTTCAAATAAATGAAGCCCATTTGTTTATAATAGAGTTACGTTCAACTACTCTAATAGAACATACACTTACTATAATACAATGTTCATGTAATAACAAAATACTCTAATAGGTCACACATACCCTAGTACAGTGGTCCCTTTAATGTTCAGCTATCGATACACAAATGCTCTATTATTCAAACTAAAGTGACAGTTCTATTAGATTATTTTGCTTAAGTGTGTATGTTCTATTAGAGCATTTGAATGGAATTCTGATAAATCAATGGGTTTTAACTTTCCAGTTTAAATGATAACAAGGGGAAAGCCATGTGCACAGTATACATACACAAAATACATGGTAATGTTATAAAGCTGATGTCACCAGTACCAACCAATACAAAGACACGAAAGCTCAGTACAACTTCCTAACAATGTTAAAGTATGCTATCAAAATTATAGGGCAACAGATGGACCAGCCAACACAGAGAAGAACTATCATAGAATGATTAAGAGTTATCCATCACTTAATTTCATTGTACGTGTGCACAACAGTCACACATTGTAAGCTAATAATACAATAAAATGGATATTATACCAATTTATTAAACAGTGGATCCTCAATAATCTGAACAGCTCTGTTCTCAATGTAGTGAAATTGTTCAGAATAATGGCTATATACAGAACCCTATTCAAATACTCTAATAGAACAAACACTTGTTCACAAAATACCCTAATAGAACAGTCTTTTCTACTGTTGGGATTAGCGAGTGTTCATATTATTGGAGTTTGGATTAGCAAGGATCTATACTGTTCGCATACATTATAAGCTATATGCCAATGGTTTATATGACAGAATTTTAGTATGCACACTACTAACATGGCTACCCACTCCCAAAATGACTAGCTCATTACATTTATATTAGCACTGCTATTGTAGTCATCAGTACTCTGATTTAATTATAAAGTGCTTGGTTTAATTGCTACAGTTGCTATAAGCCATGTATATACACACAAATTTCATTCTACGAGGTGTACAGAAGTGTACCTACAATAGATTTGTCTTAACCAGTAGTCACACATCCAAACTGCTGCAAGGTATGGTGAAAGTGATCTTTAAATAAGATGCTCAAAGCTATACTATTATTCTCTGACATGTGTGTCTATATGCACCAAATGGATAGTACTGATATGTCTAGGGAAGCTGTATACATAAAACACGAACAAGTCTTATCTATAAGAACAACTGCTCATATCAGTGATTCTATGCACTAACTAGCAAATTCGCTCTAATTATAAGACTCTGCTTGTGCTCATTTATCAATTAGAGTATTACAGTCTGCATGAATCTTATGTTTGATGCTGTCTGTAAGCTTACATGGAGCCAAGCCCACTAGCGAGAGTTCATAATATAAAAAGAGAGGAGAGTGTCCTACTTCGGTATAGCCTGTACAAATGCATATCTCCAAGTTATGATGCGATACTTATAGTCACTTGCAATGTGTTAGTTGGTCAGGTCTCTACTCAGTAGTAAGTTTCAATGACCCTTGTAGATTGGCTTCAATAAACAGTCCACTGATGACATTGTCAACACTCCTTAACACTGTATATGTAACTTGACATGACATCCTAAAAAAATCAAAGGTTTACTGTATTACTTAGATACATGATCATGATAAGTAGTTGTGGCTCACAAAAAAACTAGGTTGTGGCAGGACTAGGTTAAAACACTTCAACGTGAACTAATTGATCCATTACACATGTGATCCAATCCAGGTCAGACTCAGATATTTGATCACGCGTCGGATGATCTAACCCTGTGAAAGTTATCAGTGGACAGCCTACTGTGACTGAGCACTAAATTTACAATGCAGACATTTCAGCACAAGAAACGTTCAGGATACAAATTCATCCTTCTGTCAGCCTACAACATGTGCAACAGTGTAGTGCCAATTTATCAGTAAATTTAATAAAAATTAAATAGTGCGTATGTCGCCAAATTAAAATTTTGCCAACTACAAATTTCCTAAATATTATTTTGTTGTTACACGACATTTACACATGTTTTGAGGTTATGCTATGACATTATCACTTGTCAGCAGAAGTTTACCAAGTGAGTGGGAAAAAGACAATACCAGTTATAATCAGTTTTTCCATACCAGTTTACAACACTACTATACAGATAACAAGCGTCAACCCTGCACAGTGTACATACATAATAATATTATATGGTCAACTTATATAAAGCTAATGTCCCCATTACCATGTGTGACACTGAATAGGACCATCATCAACCCCATCTACTTTATTCTCAGTACAACTTTGTAACAATGCTACAGTATGCTATAAAAATTATAGAATTACAGATGGACCAGCCAACACAACACAGAAGCAGCAATATTAAAGAAAGATTGAGAGTTATCCATTACTTGATTTCACTGAATGTATATACAATAGTCACATATGTGACCATCTCAGCGAAAACCCATCTAGTTCGCACAACCTCTGAATATGCTTTTAATTTCTCAGCATTATCTGCATTGTCCAAGGAATGATTCACCAAAGTTTCAGCTTTCTGTGGTGAGTAGTTTTGGAATTACAGTGCTAGAAAGTAGGAAGAACAAGGAAATCGATTTGTACAGTGACTACTAAAAATAAACTACAGGCGCTTGCATTCGTAGCCATAACTTCCGTTTGGATTAGTCTACAAAGTTGAAATTTGGCTTACAATGTTCATCATGGATTGGCAGATCAACCGAGATATAGTTTTAGCATTGCATTCATTTTTGTGTAGGCGTATGAAGGCGGCTTTGTTGAAGCATAGCAATAATTTTGTTTGCGTCTACCGCTTCGTAAACAAACTCACGTGACACGCAAACCATTGGGGCTACAGAAATGAAACAAAGGATTTTGAACTCTCCATGAGTAAGATGGTGTATAGTTTAATCGATTTAAATTTTCCTTCTTCGTGTACTGGCCCGATAAAAACTTGCATATTTTTCTTGTAGCATGCATAATGTAACGAAAAATATTTTTTTAAGTTTCAATTTTCTCAATGCACATGCTTGTGCAAACTAGACAGGTTTTCGCTGAGACAGTCACATATTGTAAGTTATCATACATACGCACTGTACACAGTCATACATTACAAGCTATATGCAACAACAGACATTTAACCAGAACATAACTATATTAGTATCCTATAGCATACTGTATGTATGCAATATATAGACTAGTGTTACGTGAGTACTTAGTAACAAGTTTATAGTTGTTTGCAAGTGAATCTTTGGGATAGTTTCGAGACGAGAACAGGCAGCACTGTTATAAGACAGAATCTTAGTACATACTCCACTAACACTGCTACCATCCACAAATTGAATAGCTTACATTTGCACTGCTATTGTAATCATTATTACTCAGTGTTAACAGTATTACAATGCTTGGTTTGATTGCTATAATAGCTATAAGCCATGTTGTGTACAATAGTTGCACATCCAGTGCTGCAAAGGTATGGTAAAAGCAAATGTTCAAAGCATATTATTTATCTTATGACACATGTGACTGCATCATTAGTGTACAATATGCACAGTACTGACATGTCTACAGAACATGAAACACAAACAAGTCTTATGAGAACAACTGCTCTATAATAAACTATTTCTTGGTGCCCCTTACTCAATCCTGAGCACAGTAAACAGAGTCTTTTACCATAGAAATTTTGTTTTGCTACCTTTTAGCTAAACAATGCTTGTACAGTAGCAATGAATAGTAAGTCGCCACTTATGGACTAGTCACTAAATAACAGACCACACAGCGTAGTATCAGTGGACAATAGCACAGACTTGCAAATATGGTCCAATAATAAGACTTGCCTCTACCAAAGATAATAGACACCCCTACATATGGGTTGTCTATTATCTATGCCTCTACTGACTATAGGCTAAAATCTCGTAAGTGTATTCTAATGCTTTTGCGCATTTTAATACTCAAATGGAATACCCTAAAAACTATCTGCAGTAAAGTAATAGTTGGAGTACATTACACAGAACTAACCTCCAAGTAAGAAAACATCGTTGTTTCCACCAATAATAGTTCTTTCCCTCATAGGAGACAGGTTCCTGGTTTAACGCGCAGGCGGCGCAGCGCATTTAAATTGGTTACTATGAGCTACAAACCGGCATTACTAGTTACTGGGGCACGCTAACAAGTTTTACGGGTGGTAACTAACGAGTTACTGGTAGAAGAAAGGCACTATTTAGAAAAGTGTCCTGCTTAACGAAGGCACCGGAGAAAAAACGCTCACTTCAATTTGACGTTCGGGTTTCGTCTAACTCAATTCCGGTGAGTGTTCTTGTGTGCACTACGCAGTTTCGTCTGGACATTAATTAATTAATTAATTAATTATTTATGACGTCACGTTCTTATTATTATTATTACTTGGTTATGTAACTAGGACTGGGTCACACATAACCAAGTAAATTGTTTACGTATAAGACAACTTCTATTTTGTTTCTTTAACTGATGTATAGTAAATACAGTAGGACCCAAGCATCTGTGTGCCAGTTCAATTATAAAAGTGTTAAGATAAGTGAATCCGTTTGTATAAATCAAGCCCATTCATTTATATAGTAAGTTCCGTTCAACTGCTCTAATAGAACATACACTTACTCTAATAGAACGTTCACCTAATAACAGAATACTCAAATAGAACAGTCACTTACACTGTTTGGATAATAAAGAGTTCGTATAATCAAGTCTTACTGTATCACCTGGTTATGTCACCATTGCATAGCATTTATGGTAGCCTTTACCTTGTATAAATAATTTGAGTTTGGTAACCTTCCATGTATATGGCAATGTTATGTACAATGGAAAGGCAGCCAAACTCAAAATATTTATTGCTATTAGAGAATCTTACACTTTGCTTTATTGATTACCATGTACTTCACAGATTAGCATTCAGCAGAAGGTTCACAGATGATGGCACAAATCCCTCTCCTTTCAACCCAATAAGTGAGATGTAGGAGGTTGCCAATCATTTCTTTAGTGTTAACACTTTTCCATTACTACTGCTGAGTTGATCCAGGAGGCACGTCCCCCCACACACACACCCCTTCAAAAATTGCATACAAGATTGATATACTCTGATACAGCAGTCAATTACACTAATAAAGCAGTCACACACACACACACACACACACACACACACACACACACACACACGCACACACACACACACACACACACACACACAGTCACACACACACACACACACACACACACACACACACACACACACACACACACACACACACACACACACACACACACACACACACACACACACACACACACACACACACACACACACACACACACACAGTCACACACACACACACACACACACACACACACACACACACACACACACACACGCACACAAACAAACAAATATACCCATCTACACACAAGCAAAACATGTAGACAAACACTTTCAAAAGAAGTACGCATATGTGTTTTGTGTATGCGCTAAAAGGTATATAGGCCCAAAACATAGGGGTAGAAAATAGTTGTTGGAGCAGTGGCAGAGGAAGTAGTTGATATGAGAGGGGGCTGACCAGAGTATAGAATTTCTGGCAGCAGGGGTCTGGGGGGCACAGCCCCCCCCCTCAGAAGTTGTAGCCATTATAGCTTTCGCAACGTCTCAAAGTTCACCAAAATTAATTTCTAGGGTACAATTTGAAGCATTTTAACTAAAACACCAACTTTTAATCAAAACAATTTGAGGTTACGGTATAATCACAGGCAATCATTCGAAATTTTTAATGCCTATCGATACTTGTTGAGAAGGCCATAAAACCAGTCTACTGAGTCAAGCAGTGTGAAAGGTTTAAAGTGAACACAAAGCCTTTCATATTTAATGGTTTTATGTCATTACAGTACAGTGAAGTTTGAGGCAGGTGGAACACTACAAGTTGTTGTAGCAAGACATGTAAGCCAGCTTGTACATTGCTCAGCTCCAGCTATCACTACCTTGTTTTCCGTCGCCAAATGCAGCAAAAGCTGTAGGCTCTATATATGGGCAGTTCTGGGGCATGGTGATGCTGTATACAACAGATGTTGGTGATTTGGATGTTTGCCCCCAAATGTTCATAGTTTAGAAGCCCAGAGAGCCTATACAATTTCACTGTTATTAGCTAACACTTAAGAGAGAGAACCATCAATGATGATGAAAATAGTGCATATGTATCTTATACAGTAACTGAAAGTGTGTTGTGTCCTCAGGCACACATGACCACAACATGGAAGACCATAAGGTGGGTATGGCAAGGAGTGAAATTACAACAAAACATACAAAAAAACTGCTAGCTATTTAAAGGAACTGTAAAGGTGACTATTTTATTAGAGTAGCTGACTGCTCAAAGGAACTGTAAAGGTGACTATTTTATTAGAGTAGCTGACTGCTCTATTAGAGTATCTCGATCTTGTAAGCATTGTCCAAGGGCCCCACCATCTATATGGTTCCATTAATTAAATAATTACCAAATTTTCGTGTTTGACATCGTCCTGTGCTTCCTTTTAGGCCCCACCCTTTAGGTAATAACAAAAGTTGCCCGGTTAACCTGGGGGCAACGGTTTAAAAGAAATTCACACAGTCTAAGTACAAAACCTTCTACTCCAGCCTGTTTTTCTCGCATAAATCGCTCGTGTATTCTTTCTTTGTTTGGTCGAGAGTCTCTCACACCAGTATCTCGATCTTTCTACAGAGTACGCTGCTCTATTTCCATCCGGTGAGTTCTCATGTCGAAGCGTCGGGGTAGTATCCAATGCTTCGTTTAACGCGCAGTGCATATGAAATGATTGCTAAGAATTACAAACCTGGTTTACGAACCGGTTGTACGAGTTCAATGTTTGGTTTTACGCGCAGTGCATGTAAACTGGTTGCTACGCGGCCGTAGCTACTCAAACAGGTTATACGAGTTGAACGCCTAGTAACTAATGCGTGGTGTGTTTCAACCGGTTGTCAAGAACTGGAAAGGAAGGCGTCTATTAGAAAACCTAACTCATTAACGAAAGCACTTGGGAAAAAACCCATAGTTAATTTTGACGTTCGTGTATCGTCTATCACAACCCCGGTGAGCATTAGTTTTTGCACTTCGTAGTTAGTCCTGTATATTAATTAATTATTTATGACGTCATTTCTTATTACTTGGTTATGTAACTAGGACCGGGTCACACATAACCAAGTAAATTGTTTACATATAAGACAACTTCTATTTTGTTTCTCTAACTGATGTATAGTAAGTACAGTAGGACCTCCACTATCCAAGCATCTGTGTGCCAGTTCAATTATAAAAGTGTTAAGATAAGTGAATCCGTTTGTATAAATCAAGCCCATTCATTTATATAGTAAGTTCCGTTCAACTGCTCTAATAGAACATACACTTACTCTAATAGAACGTTCACCTATTAACAGAATACTCAAATAGAACAGTCACTTACATTGTTCAGATAATAAAGAGTTTGTATAATCAAGATTCAAGTCCTACTGTATCAACTGGTTCTGTCACGATTACATAGCATTTATGGTAGCCTTTACCTTGTATAAATAATTTGAGTTTGGTAACCTTCCATGTATATGGCAATGTTATGTACAATGGAAAGTCAGCGAAACTCAAACTATTTATTGCCACTAGAGAATCTTACACTTTGCTTTATTGATTACCATGTACTTCACAGATTAGTATTCAGCAGTAGGTTCACAAATGATGGCACAACTCCCCCTTCTTTCAACCCAATAAGTGAGATGTAGGAGGTTGCTAATCATTTCTTTAGTGTCAACACTTTTCCATTACTACTGCTGGGTTGACTTAACTAATGGCAAAACAAACAGTAGATGTGTTCCCAGGACCTCATCAGTTATCATACAAAATAAACTACTGGACAGACTATTGCTACCACACAATCATCACCACCCACTAAACTATGTACACATATGGGCACAAAAATTCACACACACACATACACACATACACACACACACACACTCAAACACTGTACATGTACACACATGCACACATGTATACACACATATGCACACATGTAGATATACACACAAACACACATACGCACGCACGCACGCACGCACACACACACACATCATGTACATGGATAAAAGCACACAATTATGTGCACACATATTTGACAGATACACACACATGCACATGTACACACACACGCATACCCTCACACGCACTCACACATACACACACACACATACACACACACACACACACACCATAGGTGTAGTCATGGCCAGGGTGGGCATGAGCAGGCATTGCCCTACCATTGCAGTTCCTTTCCCATCCATCAACCTTTTCCCAGCCATCACAAGTAACTAACTCAATGTTAGTTATGCTAACCTAGATTCATGGCAGAGCAAACACAACCCTGTGACAGCAATATGGCACTTACCACATTGTTTGAATTATGATTTTACCAAAGGCCTGAATTTATGATTGACATCACATGATATATTTAGGAGAAATCTCACGGAAAGCCCTTTTCACACCTCAAGTAAATTCACGTTTATTTTGTACATACTGTAACTCTTCATTTGTAGCGTTGTGTAATGGACTGAAATATATAAGAGCGAAGTGTAATGGCCACCATTCAATCTCGAGTAGTTGGCCTTGACATTTCAGTTCAACTGTACTTTAGTCTACTACAGAAAGTGCTGCACACCCAAGGAACATAGACTGCCAGTGGAAAAGAAGAAAATTCTGCTCCATAAAACCTGTACATTTATGATATATGCCATGAGGGTCGGATGGAACAGGAAATGAAGAGAAGATCAAGTCATTGTGAAGAATTCTAACCATATTTATGTAGATACTATATCTGTGCAAAGTGTACATTTAGTACAACTCAGTGGTACCAAACTTAATTTGTTACTAAGAAGTAGGCCTGAGCAAAATATGCTCAAAATTTGCCTAAAATGCTTTTATGAATTTCCCAAAATATTTACCTATTATGCACTTCATGCAGCTAGCTTAACAACATTCCTTACCGTAATTTTAGAATATTTTAATCAGCAATTGCTTTATTAGAGCGTTTCACTACATACTGACTGTTCTATTAGAGAGTATTGATCCCAGGAGGTATGCCAGTGGCGGATCTATGGGGGCACGCCCCCCACACATACACCCCTTCAAAAAAATTGCATACAAGATTGAGATACTCTGATAGAGCAGTCAAGTACACTAATAAAGCAGTCACAGTGTTCATGAGGCAGTGTAGTTTACCTATGAAGCTATAAATAAGGATGTTATTTTACATAACATACATGATATAATACATATTTGGTAAAGGATAACTAGCTATTATTGTTGTGACCTTTTTTAATTTTTTCAACTTTTTTTAGCAAGGTGTCCCCTCTTTCCAAACTCTGGATCCGCCCCTGTATGCACAATGTAGTTGAGTGCTACATTGTAGTTTGCATTTTTCACTGACTGCTCTATTAGGGAGTATCGATGGAATTAAATTTGAAACACCTGCCTAATATGCTAGCATTATGCTGACATCGCACATTATCCTATTGTGCTTCTTATTTTACTGATATATTTGTCACAGGCTTACTAAGAAGCATGCTGCATAAGTATTCCAGCTAGGAGTTTGCTGGTTTGCACATTAGTACCGTAGAATAGCATAATATAGTTAAGTGTATCAATTTGCATGTTATGCAAGCAGCATTTGTTTACATTATAGCATAGCTAGTTATAGACCTTGTGTGTGTATAATTTTACAATTTTATAATAATGAACGTGAGTGTGTTTTATGTATGTATACAGTAGGGCTGAGTGATACTACCGTTTTAGCGATATATCGCAATATTTTGAAAGTATCTATATCACGATTTTTTGTTATTAACTATCGTGATACCATGCCTGTACATAACTGTCATTAAAATCCTTTTGTTATGCAGTACTTGGCTAAGAATTCTTGTAAATGATTAAGTCCACCCGTCTGGTTTCCCCTGCAGAGAGGTGTGAACACCATAATAATCTCAAAGCATGTGTTACAATAACTTATAGATAACTTGGCAGAGCATATATTTATTTCATGTAGAAAGGTGTCAACGGAGGTGCGGATAGAGGTGTCATAAACACCAGTTTCCAATCCCTGGTGGGTGTAGTATCTATGTATGTACCAACGTCACTTGGAGTTACTCTGCCATTAACTCGCGTCCTCAGTCCCTTTATCCAGTTCTTTTACCCGTTCCTTTACTTTGGCAGGTGCTAGTAGACATTTATAAGTGCCTCTTACATTATAGCGCGGTTATGATAGTATAGATGACGTACTTGTCACAGCACCAAAAATGTGGCGGGTTAAGATGGGGTACGCCAATCACGAGGTTCGACCAAGGATGGACGAGACAGGGAAGGGTTCGGATACACTACGTACACTACGAAACTCGTGTCAATACCACAATCGCAACTCTTTACATGTACACGCATACGTACAATATACTAATTAATAATATTACATCATCAAGACTCACAGTAGTGAGTCACACGGTCAAGAAACTGCAAAGCGCACGCCCAATTAAAAGACACGCGGTCACTACTGTGAGTTATTTACGTGTAGGGCCGGTTTCGCAATATTAGTACTAGATTACGCAACATCTCTCAATAGATTTTTATTGCGTTACGTGATAAAAAAATCTTTAGGAGTCGTCGTCATCATCATCATAGTTTTCTTGCGACATCGCTAAAATAAAAAAAAGTTACCATCGCAAAATAAAAAATAGGCACTTTATTTCTCTACCTTATGTTACAACTACTGTCACGTTATACCAGTCAACATAGTCGTGTTTGTATAGTCGATCTAGCACTGACATTATCCAATCCTGGTTTGCCTATACGTGTATTTTCTTCAATCAAACCTCTAATCCCTACAATAACTTTTAAAGACACGACGTGGACACTAACTCTAATGCTTGATAAACAAGTTGTGACAGCGTGCTGAACCGTAAGTTCCCTAGGGATGGCGTTTTAAGTAGAAATCTTCTAAATTCCATTTAGTGCCACACCCCATACGAGCGTTTATAAATCGTTAGTTGTCTTATGGTGTGAAGAACAAAATCACTAGCTAAGGTGCTTTAAGCATACTCTTTAATTGTCTATTTACATGTAATATTTAATAGATTAACCACAAAGGCTGGTAAGGTGAATACATAAGGTAACAAGCCTTTAGAGGTTACCACCTCTGTGTAGTGTGATGTAGCTTGTGTCGTGGCTTTCATTAAGTATTATGCACACACAAATGGTGCAACAAAATTTTGTAATGGATTGCTCAAATGTGGTTGGTGGTGTTGTGGCTCGAATGTGATTTCTTGTATGTCAGCATGACGATACTAAGACCTGTACAAGAATAAGCAGGCACTGAAGTCAACCTTAAATTAAACACACATGCAAACTGACCTGGAACATCGGTCGCAACACCAAAGACACCTGTTTTGATATCTGACGAAACAATCCAGCAGGCACTGAATTAAAAAGAGTATGTGCAAAAAATCAATATGCCAAGCTGCAAAAAATCAATAAAGGATGGATAATCAAAATGAACTTAAAAATATATATCCCATATGCAGGTTAAGTGAGTAATATAACTGTTGGGTAAGCATGTAAACCAGAACATGAGGTAATTAGTCAAACAAAAGTACGCTATCACAAACTGGTCACTGATAATTGATAACTACAAAAGTACAATTGCAATAATACAATTCCTCTGAATGTTAACTGACCTGAAATTCATGACACCTGTATCTTTGTTCTTGCATGGTCTCAACTTACATATGTACCATGATCACATTAAACTGCTAGTGGATAAACCAGTATGACCAGATGGCCTGCAAAAACCAACAAGCAGGTGTTAAATACAATACACCTAAAGCCTGGAATATGAAAAATATTATATAAACATTATTCCACACTGATATAGTAATAGATTATAGGACGTTGTGGAACTTGCCTAAACGTGTAAACTTGAACATGGGGACAACTGCATAATCTGGACACTTGGAATTGTCCAATACCTGATGAACAAGTTAGTACTAATGACATTCACTTCAACATTTTATCCCAGCTGGGTGAATCTCTTGTAACTGAGTAAAAAGGTGTTTGTTTTCCACCTACAACCAAAGTTCTACATTTCTGTGGTTGAGTGTGCATAAACTGACCAGGAAAATCAGTACGCTATAGGGGTATGGAAATGGTTCCATTCCTTCTGTTGTGACATTACTTACAGCTGACTGGTAAATGATCATCGATGTCCCCGTGGACCCCAACAATGACTATATCAATAACTTCACAAGTTGGAATGAATTTCCTTTCAACATGTGGTGGAATGAATTTCCTTTCAGCATCTGGTGGACAGGTCCATAAACCCTATCGCACAAACACGGTGAATCAGTGTGTGGCGATGTGACACGTTGCACAAACTTCACTCCTCGTTTCGTTAACATTCAAGACCAGCATATATCATAGAGTACCTCAGTATTCTTGACTCTTAACCATAACTGGTCTAGGTCTTCAGACTCTTGCCTACAGGAACTTCATTGGCCAACTCTTCATACCAGAAGATCTTACTTTTCGACCAGTCTGACTCATGATATTTTACATAATAGAGTTGCTATCCCATTTTCTAAGTGTTTTAAATTTTCTACCACCGTCACTAGATCTCATCCAATGTCGTTATTTATTCCATCCTCCACTATTAACTCCCGGCGTTTTTCCTTTTTCATCAACTCTCCCTTCCTATGGAACACCATTCCCCATCGTATTCTAAAATTGACTAATCCAGTTGCGCTCCGGACTGCACTTCGTCATTTACTTTTAGCATAATCTTGTAACTGTTTTGTTTTTCAATCCGTGTATTCTAATGTTATTGTTTTGTGTTTTGTTTTTGTGTTACTGTTATGTGTTTGTTTTTTTGTACTTGTATGTTCTGTATGGGGAGCACGTTTGCAGGCTGTGTCTTTTGTGTACCCATGTCTTTGACAAAAATTGATAATCTAATCTAATCTAAACTCTTACTTTTTCAAGTGTTGCTCAAGCGATGTAGTTTCTCATGAGGGGCTCGAGTTTCTCAGTAAAGTCGAGCCGATTAAAGTACGCCTCATCATCCAGTTACATTCTTAAACCATTCAATTTAAAACCACATATCATGAGTGTCCTCTTAAGGTAATTAGGGACTTTCCATGAGATTTCCCCTAAATAGATCACGTGTTAATTGTCAATCTGGTGGATTCTGGTGGTATACATGGTTCAACAATGCGGTAAGTGTACTTTATTATAGTATAAGCTGTCAATGAATAATCGTTTGTGCACAGCTAAACTAAGTTATTTTTGTGTGATAAGCATGCTTGAGGTAGAGTCTGGGAGACGAGACTAATGTTTTGACAGCAGTTGATGATGGCCAGGCAAAGAACTGCGAGAAGAACTACTATGATAGTATGATAGTAGGGAAAAATTCCCACCCCTATAGCTCTGCCTAGGGGCATTAACTAGCATTATCTACAGCTACTGTATTATGTTGCTGATATGTACGTTCAGGCCAAGAATAAAGGTGAAAGTGGCTCAATCCTATTATTCTGCTGAACAGGCAAGGGAGTCTGGGACTGTGGGGGCATGCTCTCTCAGGAAAGTATAAGTACTACAACTTTTTTGTTTTAATTGCTTCATCAAGTATAAAAATTTCAGTCAAAAGGTGATGATCGAGCTCTGGTCTTATGCACTGGTTGGAGTGGTTGTATCGATACGTGACATCCTTGAGGGGTTAGTGTTGGCATTGTCCATGGCAATACTATTCCATCTCCCCGAGTCTTGATGATTGAGTCCTCCATTCCTTTCTCTGCTGCTCCAATCCTGAAGTTGTGACTACAGTCAAAAGGTGATGATCGAGGTTCTGGTCTTGCATCTATACTGTACTGCAACACCCTTGAGGGGTTAGTACCGGCATTGTCCATCGCAATACTGTTCCATCTCCCATATACAAGTCTTGATGGTTGAGTCCTCTATTCCTTTCTCTGCTGCTCTAATTCTGAAGTTGTGACCAAAATATTAAAAAATGGTTATAACATGATAAATGATTATGATGATAACAATTACAAATGTATTTATAGCTGTGTAGCAACTGTGAACTAATTAGGCACTTGCAAGTTTAATTAGGTGTCTGATGCATTTAACATGCACAGATACGAAATATATTCATCACGTGCAGGCAGTAAAGATAAATTTACTCTAATAGAACAGTCATACTACACCGTAAATTCATACTTCCGAATTTATGGTGTTATGAAACAATCATTATTATGTATGGATTTTACTGACTCTCCAAGATAATATTCTGCATTAGTGTTAATTGCTCATTTCCAAAAAAATTACCTTTTAAACCAAATGTAGGGTCTATCACTGACAAAAATGAGTGATATCCACCCCAAAAACACCTTCGCTGTAAAAAAGGCGCGCCCAAGAAACTACAAGTACCTGGAATCCAATGTAAAAAACAAAAAGAAAAACAGCTTAGCTGAAGTGAAAAGTAACTGATAACTTAAAGAGCTGATATCTGAAGCGACCAAGAATACAATTACTAAAGTTTAATCCATGCAAGAACACCTTGGCTATAAAACAGGTGTATACATGAAAGTAACTGGCAACTGAAATGGCTGCTATCTGAAGCGGCCAAGAATGAACGGTCATATACAACTAATTCAAAAATTTAACACTGAACCTTTATAATTCAGCTGTGTTCTATATTCACTCTTGCTGCATCGTAAAGTAATTTCTTTTAACTCTAATTGGCTGGTAATTTGGCCGCCTTTTTTAATACTCAGTACACTGTTAAAAATAGGGTGTAATCCAATCACCTTTGGGGGAGTTCTAACTGCTGTTTAAATTAAACTCCTTTGAAGGGAGTTGTAGTACTCCCCAGGGGTGCTCTAGGAGCAACTAAAAGGTGTTACAAGGGCATTGCAACACTCCCTAAAGGTGTTCTAGGAATAGCTATAAAGGTGTTCTAGTGCTCTCCATGGTGGCATTTTGTTGAAAAGTAATGTAGGCTTGCTATAGCATTCCAGTATCCTTCATGTTGATTTCAATTTATACTCAATGACTACCAACAACAAAGCACATTAGCAGTACACAATAATATATTTGCAACACCTTATACTTACCACATAGTTGTTTCCAAGTCACTCTTATAGAAGTTAGCAAACTGTACTTATAACCTAATTTTCAATAGAAGCATCCAATTGTGGGTTTCAATATACCTAGGTGTAGGCAAACACCCTTACAGTGGCTTAGCTATTATTGGGGAGTAAAATGACATTTGTGGTGTTCAACAACACCCCAAGTGCTACAATACTCCCCTAGGGTGTTGTAAATACCATGGGTGTACATGAACACCTTTACGATGGGTGTACCTGTAACACCTCGTTTTAACAGTGTATAATAGAGCAAAAAAAGGCGGCCAAATTACCAGCCAATTAGAGTTAAAAGAAATTACTTTACGATGCAGCAAGAGTGAATATAGAACACAGCTGAATTAAAAAGGTTCAGTGTTAAATTTTTGAATTAGTTGTATATGACCATTCATTCTTGGCCGCTTCAGATAGCAGCCATTTCAGTTGCCAGTTACTTTCATGTATACACCTGTTTTATAGCCAAGGTGTTCTTGCATGGATTAAACTTTAGCAATTGTATTCTTGGCCGCTTCAGATATCAGCTCTTTAAGTTACCAGTTACTTTTCACTTCAGCTAAGCTGTTTTTCTTTTTGTTTTTTACATTGGGTTCCAGGTACTTGTAGTTTCTTGGGCACGCTTTTTTTACAGCGAAGGTGTTTTTGGGGTGGATAATAGTTACACGGGCACAATGTGGAGTATATGAAATTTAAAGGCCTGGGCTGTAGCGCATGAACGAAGCGAGGGAACTACTAAGGGCCTGAGGGTTTATAAATTTCATAGACTCCACATTGTGCCTGAATAACTGCTTTAGACTCTATTTCACATTACACTCAGATTACTTACCTCATCCACGGCTGTTTCTGCTGTAGGCTTGGCAAAAGCAGCTGGTTTTCTTGCGATAATGCTAGTGCCATGGCAACTGTGCATCCTCACGTGACAAAATTATTGCACTCATTAAATCATTGCATGTGAACAACGCATAGTGATCTGATAAACTTAGAGATTTTGAGTGTATGTTATATTGTGCCTGAAGGTGTGGAGTATATTAGAAAACAAGGTGGGAGTATATGAGATTTATTACCCACCCAAAACAGCCTAAATAGAGCCTAAATGTATGTATTAGAACTCAAGTGAATTCTCAACAATTACATACTCAGGCTTTTAATTCATAACAACTGATATATGAAATTCTTCTAGCTAAATTACATTTAGTATTAGCTACTGGTTAGTGTGGACTTTACTACTATCCAAATTTTATTAGGCTATTAGTATATAATTATTTAACATGTGTTTACCCTCTAAATAATAATATGTACCCAAATACTACATTCAAAGGTAATAGTTTAATTGATAATAACAAGACAAGAATATTATTAGGTAACAGTTTTGTTGATTGTTAAGTTATTACAAAACAGCCTGGTTTTCTACAAAATAAATATGATGTTTACTTGATATTTTTATTAATGTAATACTCACCTAGATGTGTACATGTGCTTGTTGTATGTCTCAACTTGTAAGTAGCCATGTGTTAACTGGTCCACTAAAACTAAAAAGTGTGTAAACTGCTTTATCCCTTGCTTTGCTCTGCCGTAATGTGTTTACGAGGGTCAAGGTCTCACCATCGCCGACTATAGGATTTGCACGATCCAGCAATCGACTTCACCTGCTCTAAGCCCTAAGCTTCTGTGAAGATAAAGGTTTCAAACCACATTCTGTTGAACTTCAAAATGTCGAAACAGGAGACGTTGATGTACTTGATATCAGTACTGGTACATTTTGTGACAAAGAAAATCACGAGGCAGCTACAAATTCACCCCACTCTCTATTATACATTATAGACAAATTTTCTATTTCAGACAAAGCTTTTCATGAATTAAGTTCAATTGTCCCAACTCTTCCAAAATGCGGTCAAGTTAAAAAAATTGCCAAAAAGCTTACTTCTGAGTTTGAAATAAAGCCTACTCCTAATAATATTGTAGGAGTACAACAAAGTCTGCGACTACGCCTTACTACTTGTTTATCCAGACTGGTAGAACAAGCTTCAAAAGATGGAAAAGATTTCCCTGATAAAATAAGGGTAAAGCTCAATGGTGATGGCACTAGAATAGCCCGAGGGCTAAATATTATAAATTTCGCTTTTACTATTTTAGAAGATAGCCGAGCTCAGTCTGCTGCTGGAAACCATGTATTTGCAATACTTAAAATTACAGAAGGTTATGATGAAATGCTGGCTGGTCTACAAGATGTTTGTGATGAAGCTAGGGATATAGAAGTTATTTCTATAGATGGAAAAGTTTATCAGGTGACTTGGTTTTTAGGTGGAGACTGGAAATTTTTAGCTCTTGTATGTGGTCTAGATAGTGCAACTAGTAACTATGCTTGCATTTGGTGCAAATGTCCAAAAGGTGAGAGATCTGATATGACCCTGAAATGGTCAATAAATGACTCTGCTAAGGGAGCAAGAAGCATTCAAGAAATATCTCATAAAGCCAAGTTATCATCAAATAGTAAATATCGCTTTAATTGCTCCAACAAACCAATCTTTCCATTTATTCCAATAGAACGTGTAGTTATTGACCACCTCCATTTGTTTTTGAGAATTTCAGATGTTTTAATAAGTTTGTTGATACGGGATCTTCAGATTGCTGATGACCTAAAAGGCACACTACCAAATAAGAAAGAGGGAAAATCATTAGTACATATATGGAGTTTTTAAATGGTACTTGCAAAATCAAATTTTCTTGGTTTATTGATAAAGAATCGAAACAATTAAAATATCGTGACCTTACAGGACCTGAAAAGATTCGCTTATTTGAAAACATTGATATTCCAAAACTGTTTCCTATACTTACAAATAACAATAGGGTACAGAAGCTGTGGAAAGATTTCTATTCGTTTGTGCAACAGTTAGGAGAATCTGAGTGTGATGATATTGACTAATTTGAAACACTTGCTAAATCCTGGGTAAATGAATTTGTAGCTCTATACCAAACAAAGGATGTGACCCCATACATGCATGCATTTTCTATGTATGTGTCACAGTTCTTACATTTACATGGGAATATTTCATCTTTCACACAACAAGGCCTTGAAAAGGTAAATAATATTACTACAAATTTTTATCAACGTGCTTCAAACCATCATGATTTTGACAGCTTAAAACAGATCCTTGAAAAACATAACCGGCTAGAGACTTTGGAGCATCGTGGATTCTTCAGAACAAAGAAGACACAGAAAAGCTCACTATGTGGATCAGTTGGCCATAACAAACATCTCTGTCCTAAAAAACGTGTACAACTATGATTATTTGGTGAACGGAAGGATCAGCCAATAATTAAACTGATTCACTCTATGTTTGTATGTAACATACACCATGAATTTATTATTATTATTAGTGTTGTACTGGGAAGTTAATAGGTAAATTACCATTTGCTGATACACTACGCGTGATATGCTGTTCTTCATTATATAAAAATGTTTCTATCTTTACCAAATGTTTCAGCATTACCGTGTCCACAAGTAAAGCTAATACTAAGCAAATGTCCACTGTCTGTGGTAACACGAGTAGGAGCAGAATCCAAACTTGGCATGTACTCAACAAATGGCCTCTTTATGCGGATGTAAAATTCAAATGTTTCTTTCAGCACATACCCATAATCACCCTTAACATTAATCCCTCTGTAGTGCCAGTTGGGCCCCAAGAAAACATTCAAATCTTGATAGCTTGAAAATTTGTAGTACTGTGTACCACCAACTTTTCTTGAAGGTTACCAGCTAGTTTGAGACTACCATTAAACACCAATATATCAAACAGCATTGTTATCTTTATCTTGGACGTCATTCTACTGCACGATAGTCCATTCTTGATCTTTAAACGCAACTCATCAAATGATGAAAACGGGGTATACAGATCACAAGTTGTTGCAACTGACCCAGATTCCTGTTCTTCCTCTTATATTTCAATTTCTGCTCATTCTTTTCATTCATCAAAAGAATGGCTGTAACCAATGTAGTGCACTTTTACCCTGGAGTCCTTTTCTTCGATGACCTTCACGGAGAACAGCTCCTGAGACTTTGTCTTCACTTTATGCTGCCGTGGCAGCTTGCAGTGTGCTATGTCGCGATAATTACTCCAACGTTGTTTCTTCTCCGTCTCTCCATTGCCTGGTAACGTATTATAGTATGCAGACCTCACGTAATAGTATGCGGAGCTTGCACTTAAACGGATTCATTTGACAAAATACATTAACATGTTTTGATATGTGCTAATATCACTGGCTTCTTGGACCGCAGTAATCCGCTTATGACATTTCCTATACAATAGTCAAGTTGACATATCGTTCACTACTGGACAGGTGTCAAAGATCTTCAAATGCATGACAGATACATTTTCCAAATGCAGATAAGTTGGTGTATAGTAGAGTGTAGGTATTCATGATTATGTCCTACACTGAGGTTTAGTCCAGGTGTACTTGGAGTGTCCTGCATTCAGGGAAAGGTGCAGGAGAAGTTCATGTGGAAGATACAGTAAATCTGTTGGAAATCTCAGGGGCGGATCCAGAGTTTGGAAAGAGGGGGGCACCTTGCTGAAAAAAAGCTGAAGACCAAAAAAAAAGGAAAAAAGATCACAACAATACTAGCTAGTTATCCTTTACCAAATATATCACGTATGTTATGTAAAATAAAATCCTATTTATAGCTTCATAGGTAAGCTACACTGCCTCATGAACATTGTGACTGCTTTATTAGAGTAATTGACTGCTCTATTAGAGTATCTCAATCATGTATGCAATTTCTTGAAGTGGGGCATTTGCCCCAAATGCCCCATCCTGGACCCGCCATTAAATCTGTAAAGGTGTACCGATAAGGGTTTTTGGCATGTACCGATATCCGATATTGATACAACCAAAAGAAGCCAATAACCGATAGTAAATCCGATATATATTTGCATTAATATTTTAAGCAAACGAAGTGTACATTTACCTACTCTACAACAACATGTGTACGTATTCATTGTTATACCCTACCTGTGGTGGTATACATCTTGGGTTTCTATTGTGCAATCCAGACAATTAGCTAGGCACCCACAAACATTTTATGTATACTCCCATGAACCCTTAAACGGATATTTCTGTATTACTCTGCATTCTAAAGGCTTGTGAGAAAGCTGGAACAGCAAGTTTCCTTGGTTATGCTATGACTCTTCTTTTATTACAAAGGTACGCTATAACTGCTTCATTTGTAAAGACTGTGATAAGCTTTCCAGTAACAAATATAATGCCAATATGGCGACGGAAGGTTCAAGCCAGGAGCTAACGACTCGGTAGAGCGTGATTGATACGGATAATGATGACACGCTACAACACACAGCAACAACTTAGCACACGTGATCACAACTATGTTTAGACTATTCTAATTATTGTTACATTCTAATTAATGTCACAGTCAATTTCCTACATCCTCCGGGGCCTAATATAGTTGTCCACTTAGATATCTTCTGTAAGGCCTTGGCAGCAGCATCCCTTCGTGGACGTGTTCCAGAGGAAATAATGTTGTTAGACGATGCTTGAGTGTCCTTCAGATGTTGAGTAGATTCATCCGAGGTGTTATAAGTAACTCTTTGAGAAACATCGTCTTTACTTGAAACTTCTAATGGGTAGAGCACGAGATGTCTTATACATCCCCATTCTAATATGAGCTGCACTAACCAAATTGTCCTTTCGTAATGAGTTTCTCTACAACAGCTAATCTCCATTGCATTCTTGGCTTGTCGTCATGTACACTCACAACATCGCCTAGTTTGATAGCTTGTTTGTTGTGTCCCGAAATCTTGTTGAACTCTCTCAGGGAAGTTAAGTACTCTCTTTTCTAATGTGTCCAAAACTGCTCAATAAGATGTGCTTGTTTGTCTACTGTCCTCCTCATGTTGTCAGCATCAAGGAAGTCTGGATCATCTAACTCTTCTGGATTGTATAGCGGGTGAGGAATAGGGCGGATTCTCCTGCCATATAGTAGATGAGAGGGAGTAAGCGGCTCCGGATCAGCAAAATCAGAGGATACATAGGTTAGTGGCCTGTCATTCAACATGGCTTCGATTTCCACAATAATAGTCTCAAGTTGTTTCAGAGTAACAAAGGCTCTTCCGAGAGTTTTCTTCACTGATTGCTTGGGGATCCCTATCATGCGCTCCCAGAAGCCTCCATACCAGGGAGCATGCTTGGGAATGAAATGCCAAGTTACATTCTGAACTTCTAATGCTCCTTTCAGTGACTCTGATTCAAACAATCTTTGTAAATCCTCCGCGGCAGCAAGGTACGTTGACGCATTGTCCGAAATCATCTTGCGTGGTAGGGCCTTCCTTGAAGAAAATCTTCGAAAGGCTAACAGGAAAGTATCCACGGTAAGGTCGCTAACAACTTCGAGATGCACTGCTCTTGTGGCAGCACATGTGAAAAGACAGATGTACACCTTTCTCTCTTGTCCCCCTGTCTTGACATATAGGGCTCCAGTAAAGTCTACACCTGTCAATGTAAACGGTGGAGATTCTGCGATGCGTACCTTAGGCAGTGGAGGAGGTCTGGAGCTCTATAGGGTTTCCCCATCAACTTGTTGCAAATGACACATTGCCTCAACACTTTCCTGACATATTGCCGGATGGAGGGTATCCAATAGACCTGGCGTAGAGCTGTTACAGTAATGCTCACATCTCCATGGTGGAGTTTGTTGTGAGTGTCTATGACTATTGTATCACTAAACTGGCAATTGGAGGGTAAGAGGAAGGGGAATTTACTCAGCTCTGTGGTGGGGGCATTGTGAATCTGTCCTCTGTAACGAATTAACTGTTTGTCATCTAGAAAAAGGCGTAACTGTCTGACTAGTGGGGGACACTTAGATTGCCTTTTGAGTAAGTAAGCAAGTTCATCTTGGTAAGCTGAACCCTGTATGCCCTTCACCAGATGTTTACGAGCATTAGCCAATTCAATGTTTATTAAGGGGCCAGATAACTTGGGTTGCTGTTTGCGTAGATTGTGAAGCCATTTGAAAACATAAGCAGTGACAGCCAGAATGCGATGAAAACTACTGTATCATGATACATCAATAACAGATAAAATACCTGTGTGGCTGTCTGTAGTTGTAAGCTCTGTTGTGTGAATAGCTTCAGGTTCAACATCCCCTTCTGCCTGTAGATGGAGTACACTTGTGGGTGTCCATGTGGGCCAATCTGATTTTGTGGGCAGCCAGTGTGGGCCTTGTGTCCACAGGTGAGACACTCTTATTTGGTTGGTTGATATTCCCCTTGTAAGCAGATCAGCTGGGTTGTCACCTGAGGGTGTGAAATACCAGTTAACAGTGGGAAATGTTTCACAAATCTCACGAACACGGTGGTCAATAAATGGTTTGGAATTTGTGCCTTTGTGTATCCAATGTAACACAATTTGGCTGTCTGTCCAAAAGTGTACTTGTTGAATGTGAGGAACTGCCGAATAAACAAACTTCGCTAATCTGGTAGCAGTAACAGCTTCCATGCGCTCTAATCTTAGTAAGGAAGTAGCCTTGATAGGAGCCACCCGGGTCTTGGACATAGCAAGACAAATATGATTATCTCTACTAAGGTAAACAACAGCTCCATATGCCTTAGTGCTGGCATCTGCAAACACAAACATGTTACTTATCTGCATATTTGATTGACTGGATGGGAAGTAAACTCTTGGTATCATCAGTTGTGGTAATTCTTGTAGATCAGCAAGAATGGCAATCCACTTCTCCTTGCTCACAGTAGGAAGGGGTTCATCCCAAGTTAGCTTTGTTTACCAGATTTCCAGCAGTAGAATTTTGGCCTTAATTGTTACTGGTGTTACCCATCCCAGCAGGTCGAAAATCTGTGATGACGCCTGCAGTACATCACGCTTTGTAACAAAGGTGTTGCCAGGTAGAAATTGTCTTGTTGCAAGAGAAAGAATGTCAGTTGATGTATTCCATCGCAGACCTAACAGTCCCACTGTTGTGCTAGAATCACTAGTTTTGTCTTCCATGGTAACTTGCTTGAGTTGATGGCTGTTTGTTGACCATGACCTGAGATTAAACTTGGCTTGACTCATGATGTCTCGGGATTAGGTGTAGTACACTAGGAGCTCATCTTCGGTGTTGCATCCAGATAGAACATTGTCAACATAAACATTTTCTCTCATATCTAGTGCAACTGGAGTGTCAAACTTGGACAAGTGCAGATTGAGGACTGCTCCGAGCATAAATGGAGAGCTGGACGAGCCAAAGGGAACAACAGCAAAGCAGTATGTGCACATCTCCAGGTCTGGAGTTTCCAGGTTGGCTGGCCATAGAAACCTAGTGAAATTTCTGTCAGATGGGTGGAGCTTGACATGGAGAAATGCCTTCTCTATATCGGTTGAGTGAGCAAAGGCATGGATACGAAAACATAGAAGGATTGCACATAGGTTGTTTAAGAATGGTGGCCCTACCATGAGGCAATCATTTATACTTGCTGAATTGCTGTCACCATAACAACTGCAATCATACACAACTCTAATGGGAGTGGTGGCTGACTCCTTCTTCACTGGATGGTGAGACAAATAATGAACATCAGGTGTGGAATCATCATATACTCTCTCAATGAATCCTTGTTCTTCCTGTTCTTTAATAATACCATCATAGAGTTGTAGGATGTGAGGAGTTTTCCTCAGCTTGTTCACGAGTGTTTGAGTTCTCTTCTTGCAAATAGCAAAGTTGGAGAGAAGATGTGGCTTATCTACTATCTTGCAATGTATGGGCCTTCAGGGGTTTGAGTGATAGAAGATTGCTGGTATTATTGGAGGAATACTGAGTCCATGGACTTCGAATTAGCGTCTGTTCCAACTGCTTCTACTGACCAGAAGTTATGTAGGTCTGGTGATTTGGGTTCGTCAATGGTAATCACTGAAGTGATCTGTAGTAGGGCAGATGCTTTTTCCTCTGAAAGTGCACTTGGTAGTGGCCCAGACAGCAAGTACCCTAGCTTGGATTGTTGAGCAATGGGACCCTGACCTCTCAAAATGTGGTCTTGAACAAAACTCCAATAATAGTCTGTGCCAATAAGGAGAGATATAGTAAAATTCCCTTCAGATGTCACTGGTTGGGCTAATTTGAGGCCTCAAAGATGTCGCATACTGCGGACAGAGGTTGAAATTGAGTTCTGAATGGGAGCTGAAATTGAAGGCACAATTAGAACAGATAAGGGTATCACCTCACCAGACTCTGTTTCTACCTCCACCATGGTGGTTCCAAGTTTCTGCTGTGTCAAAGCTGTGGTGCCAAAGGAGGCTACTGCTACATCTGTTGTTGACACAGGAGTACTTTGTAGCTCATTAGCCATTGCCAGCAAAATAAACGAGCGTTGTGCACCCTCATCAAAGAGTATATTTGCCTGGGTCCTGATACCACCAGCAATTATTGGAGCAATAGCTGTTTTAAGCAAACAGGTTATGGTGTTGTTCTCAGAAGCCTTGCAGTACGATGCTGGTGTTAGGAGTCCACTGGTGGGTGTGGTGACCTCTGTCTTCTGCTCATTACTCGTCCCTTCTGAAGTGTTGGTTGTTTCACTGTTGCAAAGGCTGGTGTGGTGCTTCTCTTTGCACTTCCTGCAACGAAACTTGGATGGGCACTGAGATACCCGGTGGCGAGCAAGACAATTAAAACAAAGTGTATTCTCCTTAACAATGTCAAGTCGTTTCTGATAATCTGTGACAACATTACAATTATGTGTAGGATGGAGTCCTTTGCAAAGCACACACTGTTGCTTACACTTACTGTCGAGGCCATCTTGGCGTTGTTTTTTATTGAAGTGGTCTCTAGAATTAACAATGAATGCTGCACTTGATCTAGGAATCTGCTTGTGCGGGTTGCATTTCCCACACTCAAGGACTCTAATTTCCTTAAGAATTACAGCCATGAGATCAGAAATAATCCATTGAGAGTTTGAATCTTCTCGTGCAAAATTTCTCTGGACATCTATGGGTAGCTTATCTAAGATGACCATTACAAGTAGTTTACCATACGATGTTTCTGATTTTCCTAATGATGCCAGCCCTTGAATGTGGCTTTCCACAGATTCATAAAAAATTCGAAGACTAGTAAGACTGTTTGATGGGTATGGCATGTCTCTGAGGGCTCGCATATGAGCATCCACTATTTTGCACTGTGAAAAAAGAGGAATATAAGATGATATATCTAATGGCTTAAATTATACAAATAATCTCAGTATAGTCTTGCACTATACTAACTATCTTATACTTTAGTATAAACCCCATCTTATATTATGGGAAACAGATTATACTTTAGTTTAATACACGTTCTTTTGCTATGGCTTTGTTTACTTAACTAAATGTGATAACTGACTTTTTAGCTTCACCATCTCATTATTCATTGACTTTTGTTTATGCATGCAGACAACATGTGACTTAAGGTTTTTTTACTGTATCGAACAAAGTCATGATGATTTTACAATAAGTACACAGTCTGTTATATTAAATCACTATTGCTAGCTTTGTTGTGATAGCTAATTTTATATGCACACATTTTCATACGGCAAAGCATATAATACCGCAAAAATTAATTATTCAATCAATTCTTTCTAAGAGTCATACAAATCCAGATTTTTTTGCACAGTTAGCACACCTGTAAAAGTTGGTAGTAATGCTTGTGGGGTCAGTGGTGTACGCATGCGTAGCAGATGTAATTAAGTCGCCATCTTTGTCGCTATTGTTGTATCAGAGCCTGAGAGGTTGTAAATGTGAGACGGTGTCTCTCGCGGAGAGAGTGTGCGTGATCGGCGCCATCGTCCAATGACCGCATGATGATAGTTATGGACCACAACTGTACATCCCTGCTGGATGTAGTGGTGAAGTGGCGGCGTGGTAGCCCAATTCCTACGATAGCAGTGATCAAAAACAGCTCTAGATGAGTAAGTATTAGACTAAAATGATAGCTTGTACAATAGGTATAGCCGTATTAAATTGTTTATTGTGTATTGTATGACAATGGCCTATAAATGATTCAACTTTGGTGTTGCTATGCACGTATTACATATTTTATAACCTGTTATCTCAGCTTATGGCGGATGATGAGTGGACACAGTTCATCAGCCATCATTGGTAAGAGTATGCATGGTCTGCTCTTATGATTTTGTATATTATCTCTTCAGACGTACAGTTACTTGTCGGACCTCTTATTTCTCCAGGTTGTCAGTGTACGACATCTGCAGTGTTAATTTCCTTCAATGGCAGCTGCTTCCTTTAAAGAATCTGGTAACAACCATTGTGGACAGTTTTGTTCTTTTTTCACGGAGTTGTTCTTTTTTCACGGAGTTGTTCAACCTCCACTTCTAATTACTTACAGCTGTAAGTGCATTAAGCTTGATTGTGTTTTTATTCATTTTCTTTTCAATAGGGTAGGAATTACAGACTTAGTCTCGTTCTAGGAGATTCTTCTTATTGCTAAAATCTGTATGTAAGTACACTGAGAGTGTCCAGTATACAATTTATATTTACCTTCGTTTAGGTTTGTGGAAACTGGTCTCATTTCTTCATGTTTTCCATTACTTTTCATCAACAGCTGATGGCTGCTACCTCATGTACGACTGGCACTGTAAATGAGTTGAGTGCTTTCAAGAACCTGTTCCATCTTGTTTGTCCTTATTTTACTGACCATGCTCGTATTGCTAACAAAAGTAAGTTTACTGAGAGCATGCAAATTATATTATCTTTAGTCTTGTTTCAATTGTACTTAGTGATTACAAGATTCTTGGACTTGGTTATCAGTGTATCAGATGCTTCTTGTGAGCTTATGTAACAGACATAAAAATGGCCACGTGGTAGGAGTATTTTTGTGAGTTTTGGGTATGGGTTAATGTCAGACGAAGTGTTTTGAATGGTTATATCTCAGCCAAGAGTGAACATATCAAACTCTAACTAGCAGGTATGCTTATTCATTAGCCAAAGAATATGGATTTAACATACATCAATGCTTGAATGTACTTATTTTAACACTTGATAACCATACTTGCTAGTTACAGCTTGATATCATTGTTCTTGGCTGAGATATTATCGTACAAAGTCTTCGTCTGATATTAGCTCAACAAAGTCACATACCAAGTGGCCATTTTATGTCTGGTTAGACTCACTGATAGCAACTGTAAGTACACCAAGTAATCCAGAATATGAATTATGTTTACCTCCATTTAGGGTTGTGAGACCTGGTCTTATCAGACTTGTACATGGGTTGTCAGTCGGTCTCAGTTTTAGAAGATTGTTACAAACTGTAAGTACAATGATTGTTCAGTATACGCATTATATTTACCATCTTTAATAGAGTTGTGGGACCTAGCCGCCATTCTACATGGTGATACTAGGTTTCCATACAAGGTCTCGGTTTTACTGTAAGTCCAACGATTGTCCAGAATACACATTATATTTACCATCTTTGTATTAGAGCTGTGGGACTGTTCTACCAGACAACTAACAGATTGTCACAGAGTTCTACATGGTGATGATAATGCAGGTAATTTGTAATGGAACTTGTGAACTTTATTAACTGTCTTACCTGCTGCAGTTGGATAAAGACTGATAAATGACGAAATTGATTTGATACCGTCATGGCCAGCCAAGGAGACATTGATTTACTAGCTGTACCTATTGTGGTTTTAGCATATTTACATAATTAAATTCATTGCAAATATAATTATAGAAATCATTTAATTAAAGTAGCCACAGATTATAGGAAAGTAAAAAAGTACAGTAGTATAGTTGCCAATATATGGTTGAAATAGGCTTAGTATAGTCTGATAATACACTGCACTATCCTAGTGATTTAATCTCTAATATATGACTGTCTTAAATGTATTCAATAAGCTTGTTATAGTAAAGTCCTAATCTAATAATATATGCTGTACTATTTCATTCCAATACTAACATAATAAGACTGTTATAGACCTTATTATTCTGAGCTTTTTTCACAGTGTTGTGCCTTTGACCATAGCGGTCTTAGTAATGCAATGGAGTTGGTATAATTTGCCTCAGTGAGTGGAAGACCTGTAATTGTCCTAGCAGCATCTCCCTGCAACTGCACCTTCAGATAAAAAAACTTCTGGATCCCACTGAAGTTGGGGTTGGCATGAATCGTCATAAGAAAGAATCCCAGAATTTTAACCAGTTCAAGGGGTCTCCTGAGAACGTAGGCAGCGTAAGCTTGGGAAGACGAGTGTTGGAAAACTGTTGATGGTCTTGGATTGGTGGAGCCACATGAGTTGTGATTACTGAGGCTGGGAATCTGTGAGCTTGTGTGGACAGCGGCGATTCATAGAGATTCCCTGGGGCAAATGCTGTAGACATAAATGGCCCGTAAGGACTGATACTGCTAGGTGTGGCAGCTGTGTAGAAGGTTGCTGGAATTAATGGGGGTAGCCTTGATCCATCACTGTACAGCAAAGCTTGTCATTCGAGGGGGTGGCATTGTAGCCCCTTGTGTGCTAGTTACTTCAACATTGTACTCATCTGTAGGTAAGTGATAAGTAGTAGCCGTTGACACATGGGAATTAGCCATAGATAAGTGGGAAGTAGCAGGTGTAGATCAACGTTGAAACCGGGTCACTACTGCTGACCCGGATGACCCACTGACCCGGATAGCAATCCGGATCAGACCCGGATTTGACCCGGATGTGACCCGGATTGACCCGGATTAATTAAAGTCGAGGCGTGCGATAAGAGCTATGTTTCGGCTAGTCTCGTGCGAGCGAGACTACCTTTTTGAGCGTTCGATTCGTGTTGAGTAAACAGGGGTGGATCCAGACGCAACTTCAGCCTAGCTGTAGGTTGAAGACCAAAAAAAAACAAATAAAACGTCATCACCTACTAACAATAGCTACCCCTCACCATAGATACCCTCAGTTTCATGCTACACACTACACTCACTAATACATTGGCGTGGCTGAACGTATATTTGTAACGCGATAAGTGGGCGTGGCTCATGAAAGAGCTACGCGATAGCGTTTATAAGTTCCACGTCGTCAAACGAACAATTTCCTTTCTCACGTGATCCAATCCTGGTCAGACCCGGATAATTTGTAAACCGGGTCAGACCCGGATGACCCCCGAGAAAATGTGACCCGGTTGACCCGGATGACCCGGAAGACCCGGATGAATCGACCCGGTTTCAACGCTGGTGTAGATATTTCTGAGGTAGCAACTATAGATACATCTGAGGTAGCAGCTGTAGGTACATGTGAGGTAGCAGCTGTAGGTACATGGGAGGTAGCTTCTGATGTTATGGAGGTAGTCGACAAGAGAATAACACTAGCTTGAGCTACATTAGGCCAATGAAACTTGATTACCAGTTTCTCGCTCAGATTTTTGAAAATTTGATGAGGGAGGGCGGTTATTATTCATTATTCATTATTTTCCAAAAGCGCAACACACATCCCAAACATGAAGGTTTCTGCCAAAAAAGTGAGATCTACATTGATTACTCTTGCATTAAATAGCTAAAGTACATTACTAATCCATATAACAAAATGATTTTTCCATTAGAGTATAGCTGATTGCTCCATTAGAGTAAAAATGACTGCTCTATTAGAGTATTTCAATCTGAAATGCCAATAATGAAATTCCATGCGGGTGTATCAAAAGCATGCGGGCGATGACGCGAAACTGCTAATCAAGTTTGATTGGCCTTACTTGTTGATTGTGTTTGGCCTCTGTTAGACTGTACCTGACTAGCTGGTGTTGGAGAGACTTTGCCAGACTGTCTTGTAGTGTTTAATTCAATGTACCTCCATGCTCGAACGACCTTATCCATTATATGATAATATCATGTAACTATTCTGCTTCCATCACAGCTGTCTCTAGCTCACTCGCGTCATCGTACAGTTTTAATAATTGCTCATCGATATGTGTCAACTTCTCCATCTTTCTGGTTAGTTGTTCTATGGAATTGTTTAATGACGTGATATTGTAATCGTCAAATTCTCCATCAATTAGTTCGTCGATCTTAGTGAAGAGTCGAGTCACGTGTCCCTTGTATCCTCTCCGTGAGGCTATTAGACGAGTCTGCTCCTCCATAGGTTCGCTAAAACAATAGCAACAATAACAGTTCAAATGATTGAAGTGGCTTGCCTTGGCGGGTACCGTTAAGAATAAATTGCCACGGTGCTACGACTTCTGTGACTGACGTTAGAGTTAATAGTAGCAACGAGAGTAGCGAACCAAAACTGGTCACAGCACCACAATATAATGCCAATATGGCGAAGGAAGGTTCAAGCCAGGAGCTAACGACTCGGTAGAGCGTGATTGATACGGATAATGATGACAAGCAACAACACACAGCAACAAATTAGCACACGTGATCACACAGTATATTTAGAGTATTCTAATTATTGTTACATTCTAATTAATGTCACAGTCAATTTTCTACAACAAACAAGTAATTAGATCTAAGTCCCTGAAATTAGGTTAAGTAATCCTAAGGCTGCAGCACATGTTGCTGTCAGACCTTCAATGCTGGTCATTGTAAAGTGCTAATAATAAATACTAAACACTAGAATCATGTGTATTTGTATGGCTTCTCGTAACATAGCGCTTTTTTCATAGTAAACAATAAGCCACTGGCACTAAAGGGCCACATGGATAACGTAGAAAACCAATACATATAATCCGTTTCTGTACAAATTATTGCTACTGTATAAGTATCGGTAGCGATTTCGGTCCTCCTACTAATCTGTAGCTATACCGATATTGGTAAAAATTACCATATCGGTGGCCAATATTGTAGCCGATCTGATTATCGGTACACCTCTAGAAATATGTGCCCTACATGTGCAGCATGATTCCTGAACTCGCCAAACAATAGGAAATTTAATTATTCTCCGTGTAGGATAGAGAGTTCAACTAGAAACATAACACTTTGTGGAGAGATCACCTATGAATAAACTGTGGAGAGTTCAACCACAAAAAATGTCACCTGTTGAGTTCAGCTACAAAAGTCACCCAGTAAAGAGTTCAGCTTTGAAAAGGCAGTTAAGGCGCCCAGTACCAGTAGAGAACTCAGTTACAAACTAATCATGCTGTAGAGATTCAACTACAAACAAGTCATCCTGTAGAGAATTCAGCTACAAACAAATCACCCTGTAGACAGTTCAGCTACAAACAAAGCACCCTGCAGAGAGTTCAGCTACAAACAAGTCACCTTGTAGAGAGTTCAGCAACAAACAAGTCACCTTGTAGAAACTTCGGCTGCGAACAAATCACCCTATATTTCTTCTACATACAAATCTCACCCTGTGGAGAGCTCAGCTATAAACAAGTCATCCTATTAAGAATTCAGCCATAAACAAGTCATCCTGTTGAGAGTTCAGGTGCAAACGAGTCACTCTGTAGGAAGCTCAGCCACAAACAAGTCACATTTAGAGTTCAGCTACTAGTAGAGTGTTTAGCTACACCATGTAGAGAGTCCAGCTGCAAACAAATCACTCTGTAAATGGTTTAGTAATAAACAAGTCACATTATGGAAATTTTAGCCACAAACAAATCACCTTGTGGTGAGTTGAACCACAAGCAAGTTTCCCTGTAGGAGCTCAGCTACTGAATCAAATCACCCTGTAGAGAGATGAGGTACAAACAAATCACCCTGTGGAAAGTTTAGCCACAAACAAGTCAACTGTAGAGTTCAGCTATTAAAAGTTTCCCTACAGTTGTAATTAAATCACTCTGTAGAGAATTCAACTACAAGCAATTACACAGTGGAAGGTTCAGCTACAAACAAGTCATACTGTATAATTTATAGAGAGTTTAGCAACAAACAAATCACCCTATGGAGAATTCAGCTACAAAAGTCACCTTTTAGCATGCCCTAATACAAGCAAGTCACCTGGTAGAGATACAGAAAAGTAAAGACCCGCCTATTATGCTCAAAATTTTACCCATTATGCTATGCTGCACTGCTCAAATTTTTTACTTATTATGCTCAAATTATGCTCAAGCTTTATGCATGTTTTCCCATGTTTTGCTAATAAATTTTCAGTTATGGGCACATAATAAGTGGCTGAAACACATCTTTGCTCTTCAAAACTGCATGTGACAAAAAGATCGATATGCTCTAATAGAACAGTCAGCTGCCTGGTTGTTTTATTAGAGTTATTGACTGTTCTATTAGAGTGTATCCATTTTTTCTGTGACATGTAGTTTGGCCATCAAGGATTGTAGTATGGCTGAAATATTCTATTATGCTAGCATTATGCTCAATGCTTTCAGGCATCTATTACACTCATAATTATGCTAGCATAATCGGCGGGTCCCTTCAGAAAAGTCACTCTGTAGTGAGTTTAAATACAAAAAAGTCATCCTGTAGAGAGCTCTGCTACAGACAAGAGAGCTGAACTACAAACAAACCATAATTCGTTTTACGTTTGTGCAAAAGAATCATGATAAAAAGGTTGTTGTAAAAATATTTCGTATAATTTACGTGAATAACTGCTCTATTAGAGTAGTTTCATCTTATGTGTATAATTTCTAGTAAGAATTTTTCGTACAAGTTTTGTATATGAAAATCAAGATACACGATAGTGTGTCATTTGTCTCAAGAAGCCGGCGCGTCACACCATTGGTATATTAACAGGAAGAAAGAAAACGGCATTTTCACACCTTTGTATCTCGGTGATCTCTTATCCGATTGTAACTAAATTTGCTGTACAGTTGCCCGCCAACTAGGGAAGTCCACATTCCAAATTTGAAGGAAATCGCTCAAGCCATTTCGAGATATAAGTAGCCAAAGTTTCGTTTTTAATTATCTTCGTTATTTTTATTAATTTATTTTTCTTTCTTCGTCTTTTCGCACACTTGCAAATATTGCTATAAAATTAGAGATTTCCAACTAAATTAAATAACTGACATTCCATGGTATGACAAATATTGTGCTATTTTTCAGGGTCATTTTAGTGCAAACCCCACCTCAATCGGTGGTTCCTATCAAAAGATATAAGCAAAAGAAGTTGACAGTGTGATGATTTTTGTGTACAGCATTTTCAACACTTTTTATGTATATCACTTGGCACCAAACACAATAATTATTCAAAGTGTCATGAATCTAGATAGGATACTATTAATAACATGAAATTTTCACCACATATCTATTTTATAGAGAACAGTATATGAGATAGGTAAAACCTCTCAAGAGTGACCATTTCTTTGTAGACTGACCACTCAGAATATTACATGAATAAAGCAAGTGATTCACAAATAAAACTGTGTATATTGTGTAATACTAAGTATACACAGGTACCCAATGAATTTTCAGGGATAGCTAACTAGAAAAATCAGTAATATTATATAACATGGTAAGTAGTGACATCACAAGTCACAATCAACAAATACTTTGGAAACATGACAATCAGATAACAGAATCTAATACAAAACAGCCAGCTGTAAAAAAAGTGTGCGGCCCTCAAAAAGGCTATGGTGAAAAAAGATGTGAAATCCAAGGTGGCGGCCAAGAAATGGCTGTGATGGTAGGTTAATGGTAAAAATTTTAATAACAACAATTCAGGTGAATTTTTGTGCCGCTTGATCTTGGCAAAAAATTCATCTAAATTGCCGTTATTAAAATTTTTACCATTAACCTACCATCACAGCCATTTCTTGGCCGCCACCTTTGATTTCACATCTTTTTTCACCATAGCCTTTTTGAGGGCCGCACACTTTTTTTACAGCTGGCTGTTTTGGATTAGATTTCACTTCTTTTTGTATTTGTATACCCCAAAGCCAGCCTATCCGGCCATAGGCCGGCTTTGGGACATTTTTAACCTGTTTTTTTCTTTTCCACAGGAAGAAGAAAAGATGAAGCAGATGTACTTTAAATAATTCTGATTTTATCAGTAAATGTACAAATTATATGTATAATACATATTTATTACAGAACTCTCCATGGTGGTTTCTTTGTAACTGAACACTCTACAAAGTGACTTCTTCTTGCTGCTCTCTCTATAGGGTGAATTGTTTGTAGCTGAACAATATACAAGTAACTTCTTCTAGCTGATCTCTTTACAGGGTGGATTGTTTGTAGCTGAATTCTGTACAGGTGATTTGTTTGCAGCTGAGCTCTTTACAGAATGATTTCTTTGTAGCTGAACTGTCTGCAAGGTAACTTCTTCTAACTGATCTTTCTACAGGGCAATTTGTTTGTGGCTGAATTTTCTACAGTGTGATTTCTTTGCAGCTGAACTCTCTACATGGTGGTTTCTTTGTAACTGAACTCTCTACAAGGAAATTTCTTCTAGCTGATCTTTCTACAGGGAGATTTGTTTGTAGCTGAACTCTCTACAGGTGATTTGTTTGCAGCTGAACTCTCTACATGATGGTTTCTTTGTAGCTGAACTCTCCACAAGGTAACTTCTTCTAGCTGATCTCTCTACAGAGAGATTTATTTGTAGCTGAACTCTATACAGGTGATTTGTTTGCATCTGAACTCTTTACATGATGGTTTCTTTGTAGCTGAACTCTCTCTACAAGGTAATTTCTTCTAGCTGATCTCTCTACAGAGAGATTTGTTTGTAGCTGAAATCTATACGGGTGATTTGTTTGCAGCTGAACTCTTTACATGATGGTTTCTTTGTAGCTAAACTCTCTACAAGGTAACTTCTTCTAGCTGATCTCTCCACAGGGAGATTTGTTTGTAGCTGAACTCTATACAGGTGATTTGTTTGCAGCTGAACTCTCTACATGATGGTTCTTTGTAGCTGAACTCTTTACAAGGTGACTTCTTCTAGCTGACCTTTCTACAGGGAGATTTGTTTGTAGCTGAACTCTCTACAGGTGATTTGTTTGCAGCTGAACTCTCTACATGATGGTTTCTTTGTAGCTGAACTCTCTACAAGGTAATTTCTTCTAGCTGATCTCTCTACAGAGAGATTTGTTTGTAGCTGAACTCTCTACAGGTGATTTGTTTGCAGCTGAACTCTCTACATGATGGTTTCTTTTTAGCTGAACTCTCCATAAGGTAACTTCTTCTAGCTGATCTCTCTACAGAGAGATTTGTTTGTAGCTGAACTCTATACAGGTGATTTGTTTGCATCTGAACTCTTTACATGATGGTTTCTTTGTAGCTGAACTCTCTCTACAAGGTAATTTCTTCTAGCTGATCTCTTTACAGAGAGATTTGTTTGTAGCTGAACTCTATACGGGTGATTTGTTTGCAGCTGAACTCTTTACATGATGGTTTCTTTGTAGCTAAACTCTCTACAAGGTAACTTCTTCTAGCTGATCTCTCCACAGGGAGATTTGTTTGTAGCTAAACTCTATACAGGTGATTTGTTTGCAGCTGAACTCTCTACATGATGGTTCTTTGTAGCTGAACTCTTTACAAGGTGACTTCTTCTAGCTGACCTTTCTACAGGGAGATTTGTTTGTAGCTGAACTCTCTACAGGTGATTTGTTTGCAGCTGAACTCTCTACATGATGGTTTCTTTGTAGCTGAACTCTCCATAAGGTAACTTCTTCTAGCTGATCTCTCTACAGATTGATATATAGAGAGATTTGTTTGTAGCTGAACTCTCTACAGGTGATTTGTTTGTAGCTGAACTCTATACAGGTGATTTGTTTGCAGCTGAACTCTCTACATGATGGTTCTTTGTAGCTGAACTCTCTACAAGGTGACTTCTTCTAGTTGACCTTTCTACAGGGAGATTTGTTTAGCTGAACTCTCTACAGGTGATTTGTTTGCAGCTGAACTCTCTACATGATGGTTTCTTTGTAGCTGAACTCTCTACAAGGTAACGTCTTCTAGCTGATTTCTCTACAGAGAGATTTGTTTGTAGCTGAACTCTCTACAGGTGATTTGTTTGCACCTTAACTCTCTACATGATGGTTTCTTTGTAGCTGAACTCTCCACAAGGTAACTTCTTCTAGCTGATCTCTCTACAGATAGTTTTGTTTGCAGCTGAACTCTATACAGGTGATTTGTTTGCAGCTGAACTCTTTACATGATGGTTTCTTTGTAGCTGAACTCTCTACAAGGTAACTTCTTCTAGCTGATCTCTCTACAGAGAGATTTGTTTGTAGCTGAACTCTATACAGGTGATTTGTTTGCATCTGAACTCTTTACATGATGGTTTCTTTGTAGCTGAACTCTCTCTACAACGTAATTTCTTCTAGCTGATCTCTCTACAGAGAGATTTGTTTATAGCTGAACTCTATACGGGTGATTTGTTTGCAGCTGAACTCTTTACATGATGGTTTCTTTGTAGCTAAACTCTCTACAAGGTAACTTCTTCTAGCTGATCTCTCCACAGGGAGATTTGTTTGTAGCTGAACTCTATACAGGTGATTTGTTTGCAGCTGAACTCTCTACATGATGGTTCTTTGTAGCTGAACTCTTTACAAGGTGACTTCTTCTAGCTGACCTTTCTACAGGGAGATTTGTTTGTAGCTGAACTCTCTACAGGTGATTTGTTTGCAGCTGAACTCTCTACATGATGGTTTCTTTGTAGCTGAACTCTCTACAAGGTAATTTCTTCTAGCTGATCTCTCTACAGAGAGATATGTTTGTAGCTGAACTCTCTACAGGTGATTTATTTGAAGCTGAACTCTCTACATGATGGTTTCTTTGTAGCTGAACTCTCCACAAGGTAACATCTTCTAGCTGATCTTTCTACAGGGTGATTTGTTTGTATTGAACGAAACTTCTTCTAGCTGCTCTCTCTACAGAGAGATTTGTTTGTAGCTGAACTCTCTACAGGTGATTTATTTGAAGCTGAACTCTCTACATGATGGTTTCTTTGTAGCTGAACTCTCCACAAGGTAACATCTTCTAGCTGATCTCTCTACAGGGAGATTTGTTTGTAGCTGAACTCTCTACAGGTGATTTGTTTGCAGCTGAACTCTCTACATGATGGTTCTTTGTAGCTGAACTCTCTACAAGGTGACTTCTTCTAGCTGACCTTTCTACAGGGAGATTTGTTTGTAGCTGAACTCTCTACATGATGGTTTCTTTGTAGCTGAACTCTCTACAAGGTAACTGATGTCTCTACAAGGTCACTAGTTTGTAGCTGAACTATCTAGATGGTGGTTTCTTTGTAACTGAACTCTCTACAGGGTGACTTCTTGTACCTGATCTTTCTAGAGGGTGATTTGTTTGTAGCTGAACTCTCTACAAGTGATTTGTTTGCAGCTGAACTCTCTACATAATGGTTTCTTTGTAGCTGAACTCTCTACAAGGTAACTTCTTCTAGCTGATCTCTATACAGGGAGATTTGTTTGTAGCTGACCTCTCTACAGGGTGATTTTTTTGTAGCTGAACTTTCTACATACAAAGTGACTTGTTCTAGCTGGTCTCTCTACAGGATGACTTGTTTCTAGCTGATCTCTCTGTAGGGTGACTTGTTTCTAGCTGAACTCTACCGGGTGATCTGTTCGTAGCTGAACTCTCTACAGGATGATTTGTTTACAGCTGAACTATCTACATGGTGGTTTCTTTGTAGCTGAACTCTCTACAAGGTAGCTTCTTCTAGCTGATCTCTCTACAAGATGACTTGTTTCTAGCTGAACTCTCTACAGGGTGATCCTTTCATAGCTGAACTCTCTACAGGGTGATTTGTTTGCAGCTGAAGTCTCTACATGATGGTTTGTTTGCAGCTGAACTCTCTACAAGGTAACTTCTTCTAGTTGATTTCTCTACAGGGTGACTTGTTTCTAGCTGATCTCTCTACAGGGTGATTTTTTTGTAGCTGAACTCTGTACAGTTTGATTTGTTTGCAGTTGAACTTCCTACATGGTTGTTTCTTTGTAGCTGAACTCTCTACAATGTTACTTCTTCTAGCTGAATTCTCTACGGGTGGCTTGTTTCTAGCTGATCTCTCTACAGGGTGACTTGTTTCTAGCTGAACTCTCAACAGGATGATCTGTTCATAGCTGAATTCTCTACATGGTAGTTTCTTTGTAGCTAAACTCTTTACAAGGTGACTTCTTCTAGCTGATCTCTTTATAGGGTGATTTGTTTGTAGCTGAACTATCTGCAGGGTGATATGAACTCTCTACAAGGTGATGTTTTCTAGTTGATCTCTCTACTCAGTCTGGATGACTTGTTTCTAGCTGAACTCTCTACAGTGTGATCTATTAAGTTTCTACCTTATCTCTCTATAAAGTTATATCTTGTTTGTATAGCTGAACTCTTTTACATGGTTGTTTTTTGATTGGTTGCTGAACTCTCTCTCCACGGTGACTTGTTTGTACTACAGAGTGACGTGTTTGTAGCTGAACTCTCTACAGAGTGACTTACTTGTAGCTGAACATTGCATAAAGTAACTTGTTTGTAGCTGATCTAGATGAACTCTCTACTAGGTAGCTTTTTTTGTAGCTGAACTCTTTACGCAGTGACTTGTTTGTAGCTGAATTCTCTACATAGTGACTTGTTGTAGCTGAACTCTCTACAAGGTGACTTGTTTATAGTTGAATTCTCTTCAGTGTGACTTATAATGTTCTGAATCTCTACAGCAACATATTTGTAGCTGAACTCTCTACAGGATGACTTGCTTGTAGCTGAATTGTCTATAAGATTAACTGTTTGTAACTGAACTCCCTACAGAATAACTTGCAATGCCAAAGAAATTCTATAATGGAGTAAGTTATAAACGTTGCTGAATGGTTTATTAGGGTGACTGTTCTATTAGAGTATCTCGATCTCGCATATGCTACACGTAGTTGGCTTTGGAATCATAACTCAGTGGTTTGTAATCCGATTCTTCTGTACTACTGCAAGGACTTTCTATGATAATTATTACATATACACACTAGGGCTGAAACGGATAGCAACTTTTACTATCCGGATATCCTGAACAAAACCTATCCGGATATCCTACGGATAGTGACATCATCACTTGCTATAGAAACATTTTATAGTTTATTGTAAACATCCTTGTTTTACTAGTACTAGAAGCAAACAAACATTAACATAGCAAAAGGTTTGTGGTAATGTTACAGTGTTACTTTGCACCGTCTGTAACAACTGAGATTGGCAGCTGGAGAAAACATGAAAACAAGATGTAGCAGTTGCTACAAGACTTTTTCTAGGTACAACTAGTGGTAAAGAACTCTTTATAAGGCAATAACTATTCTGTTACAACTTCTTCAGCAACATTCCCAGCCTCGCTTCGTAATTTAGCGATGGGCGTGGTCGCGAGCAAACTGATTAACTTACCAGGCTGCTGTTAACTTCACATAATCTAGCTTAGCTAACTCTCCATGATGAAAATTGATTCATCTAGTAATGAGAAAGTTGGACAGATAAATGGCTTTAAGTTATTACTATCCGCTTGGCTTCAAAGTACTATCCGGATAGTAAATTATTATCCGGATATCCGGATCATACGGATATCTGTTTCAGCTCTACTTCACACCGATTTTCAGCTCACTGTTCTAAGCGGTAGGCTGGTAGGCGTGAAAAGTATTCGTTTTTTTATTCATAAAAGTCGATCGCGTATTTGTGACATAGGTTGGGTTTTGTGTCATATCTCGATGGCCTTTAACTGGATTCCTTTCAAACCACAAAAAGGCACTCCTACGATAGTTACTCCATCTACATAGCAATTTTCAGCTTATTCCTTCAAGCGGTTTACCCTGTGGGCGTGACAGACCTTCGACCTTATTTTACGCAGATAATCGGTCATAACTCCGTGAATGTTCATCGGATTCCTACCAAACGTGGTACTGAGATTCGCCTTAATGAGCCCTTTAAGTGTGCCAAATTTCAGACCGATCCAAGCACGAATTCGTGTTTTATTGCGGATTTTGCAAAGTGTGCGAAAAGAAGAAGTAGAAGAAGAAAAAACGAAGAAAAAACCCCAAACTTTGGCCGCTTGTATCTCGGAAATGGCTGAAGCGATTTTCTTCAAATTTGGTATGTGGACTCCCCTACCTCGCCGGCATTTCTGTAGCAACTTTAGGTTTAATAGGATAAGGAATCACGGAACTACAAGGGTGTTAAAATTGCATTTACTTTCTTCCTGTAAATATACTCACGGTGTGGCGCGCCGGCTACTTGGGCCGCACGACACACTACCGTGTGTCTTGATATAACAGGGGCAGATCCAGGGGGGGGCTTTGGGGGCTGAAGCCCCCCACTTCATATTTAGGCTTTACTTGATCAATATGCTGAGAATTATAATGAAATTTTGTCTTAGCATAATTATTTTATCACTAATAATACAAAGACTCATAAAACCACTTTATAAACATCTTTCCAAGGTATTATCAGTGGATTTATGCTAAAGTTTATGCAACAAGGATCCGGATCAGCATTGGAGGTGTACAAGATCGAGATACTCTAATAGAACAGTCAGCTAACTACTCTAATAGAACATTCCCTGGAAACATGTAGTTGGTTCTGTTATGGAATTTTTCCAAATCTGCCTGCACCTATACATACAATGAAGTGCATTGGTTTGTTTAAAGGGCTTCATTCATCTACTTGTGTAGTTAATATGTATGGCAATACTTAATTCAGGTACACAATTTCCATTGAAAATGCTCTCAGATTCAATCTTGTATTGTTCAAATTTCAAAATTTTCCATGTTCAACATTATTATTCTAACATGTACCTATTCAGTGTTGTGCAATTGTGAGAGGGATGCATCATGTACTTGGTTGTCTGTACCTACCCAAACTTTTCCATTAGCAAAATGTTTTAGAGAGCCATACCTATAAAGTATATGAAATATCTACAGGCAGAAAATATTATGAATTTTATGTGGAAATGTCTCCAAATTGCAGTATTTTAGCATCTATTTTTCAAAAATTTCCTGGGGGGGCATGCCCCCAGACCCCCCTAGTTCCACCATGCTTTGCATGTTGGTAAGTGTGCTTTGCACACCTCTACCCAAGAGATTACTACCTTCAGTTAGCCCCCCCTTTTATAAATCCTGGATCCGCCCCTGTATAAGGCCAATATTATTTTTAAAATAGATTTGTTTGGACACTGTTCAGCTATATTTGTCACATTGTAAGCACTAAGGATGATAATTATTATATAACACAATGACATCACTATATCAAGACTCACGGTAGTGAGTCGCGCGGCCAAGAAACTACAAAGCGCACGCCCAATTAAAAGACGCGCGGCCACTACTGTGAGTTATTTACGTGTAGGGCCAGTGTTACAGTGATATATGTTTCCCCGGGTAACGTGTTTCCCGCACACATATCCCTAGGGATCCGTGTTTCCCCGCACACATATCACTAGGGATCTGTGTTTCCCACCAAAAGCTGTCAGTGATATGTGTTTCCCGTAGCGATTTTTTTAATATTTCATCGCACACACATATCCCTAGGGATTCGTGTTTCCCCGCACATATATCAACAGGGATCCGTGTTTCCCACTAAGATATAGCCATCGTGCAGTAACTCCAAGGTCCTACACTGTAAAAATTTAGTAGTGAATTGCTCTGCCACAATACTCACTACTTTTAAGTAGTGACGTTCACTACTTTTTGTAGTGAACGTCACTACTTTTTGCAGTGAACGTCACTACTTGGTGGTCAATGTAGTGACATTCACTACAAAATTAGTAGTGAACGTCACTACGCAAAAATAGTGAGTATTGTGGCAGACATTAGTAGTGACCTTCACTACATTTGGTATAGTGACGTTCACTAGTTTGTTTTTACTGTGTATGGCTATAGTTGCAAACAGTACGCGATCCAACCATTCAGTAGATATATTGCTATATCTAGCTAATAGACACCCATGCATATTGCATGTATATAGCTATAGTTAGCTAACTAACTATATAGCTACTATATAAGCTAATACAATAATTATACTAGCTAGCTATACTAATAATCAGAACTATAGTCATTTAAAATAAACTTTGTTGCTCTTCTCTGGACCTGCTCAATAAGTGTGATGTCCTTGACAGGGGCGGATCTAGGATTTATAAAGGGGGGCTCAGTAAAAGTATGCTGGAACTAGAGGGGCCTGCATGCTTCCCCCAGGAAATTTTGAAAAATAGATGCTAAAATACTGCAATTTGGAGACATTTCAACATAAAATTCATAATATTTTCTGCCTGTAGATTATATATACTGCCTTTAGATTATAGGTATGGCTCTCTGAAGCATTTTACTAATGGAAAAGTTTGGGTAGGTACAGACAACCAAGTACATGATGCACCCCTCTCACAACTGCACAACACTGAATAGGTGCATGTTAGAATATTAATGTTGAAAGTGGAAAATTTTGAAATTTGAACAATACAAGATTGAATCTGAGAGCATTTTCAATGGAAATTGTCTACCTGAATTAAGTATTGTCATACATATTAACTACACAAGTGGATGAATGAAGCCCTTTAAACAGACCAATACACTTCATTGTATGTATAGGCGTAGGCAGATCTGGAAAAAAATTCATAACAGAACCAACTACACGTTTCCAGTGAATGTTCTATTAGAGTAGTTAGCTGACTGCTCTATTAGAGTATCTCGATCTTGTACACCTCCAATGTTGATCCGGGTCCTTGTTGCATAAACGTTAGCATAAATCCACTGATAATACCTTGGAAAGATGTTTATAAGGTGGTTTATGAGTATTTGTATTATTAGTGATCATATAATTATGCTAAGACAAAATTTCATTATAATTCTCAGCATATTGATCAAGTAAAGCCTAAATATGAAGGGGGGCTTCAGCCCCCCCCCCCCCCCCCCCCCTCTGCTTGATATGGTTAAGGTTTCCAAATCACTGAACCGTATATAACTTACGATCTCACTAAGGAAATATACAAAGTTCTCTTGGCTGTCATTGTTTGATGCTTGCTAAAGCTGCGATGGAGCAGTCCTAGCATTCTGTAGGTCTTATGTTTTTGAGTGTTTATCCCAAGATAGGTCTGATGATATTATAATTCCGAGATTTTTATGTGAACTATTTGTTAAAACCAGTGTGTCAGCTATTTTGTAATTAGTGATGACTTTTGCATTAATATAAGTGGACACTCTTTTGGATTAAAGGACATATTATATCTCGTACTCCACAAAGTTGCTGAGTCTAAATCATTTTGAAACAGTGAAATATCTCCAGGACTACAAACAGTATTATAAATCTTGGTGTCGTCAATGAATAGTAAAGTTTTACTGATGGTAACACAAGACGGTAAATCATTCATGTAAATAATGAAGAGTAGAGGTCCAAAATACTCCCTTGGGGAACCCCAGATAGAACCGGCAAGGGGGTAGATAATGACTGACTGCATGCCAAAGCTATAGCTACATTGATTAGTTATACATAGCTGCAATCACATGATTTACTCTATATAGCTAGAGATAGCATTTTATTGTATATACATGTACTTGTAGCTAGCTACTGTTTTATTAAACTGATGCTATAGCTACATAGCCAAATCACAGCACAGTTTAGCAGTTATAGTTGAATGCCAGTGAATGGCTTGATTTCCTCCATCAACATGTATAATTATAGCATTAGTTGTATAGGTATGGTTGCTAGCTATGATTATTAAAAGTGCATGCGTGCCTATATGCTATAACACCAGAGTAAGCCACCGATGTTCGGCCACCAGGAATTTTCGGACACTTGTACGCAGAAACTATGCAACGTATTCCCTTGCATTTTGCATTGCTATTACCTTAGATCCTCACCATTTAGCCCACCAAGTTTCGTAGGATTTCTTCAAGGACTGTGTGTTTGGCGAGCCAATAAGCATGTGTCCGAATCGCATGACGTTTTGGCCAAAAGTATGGATTTTCGGACTGTAGCTCGCAAAGCACAATAAATGCACGGATTTGGATAAAATTTGGCATGCAGCTAGGGTAATCACTCAAGGTTCAGCCCACCAAGTTTCAGCTTATAAATCGATTCTATGCCTTAGTAATCATTAAATCTATAAGTGCATGTAGGCGTATCAAATATCGGACATTTATTGCCGCGAAAAACTACAACTGCTGATCAAATTTTTTAGCAACTTCAGATGGTTTCAGCTTTTACACACTATAAAGAGCAAACAAATCACAACTGATTGTTATTTGAGAGCTCATATACCTTGTGACAGTCTGCAACTGTTCAGCTGACAAACTTAACTATGCACAGAGAGCCACAAACACCTGCTGCATAGCCACAACAAACTGTAAAATCTTTATTGGAATATTCTTATGAGAAATGATACAGCATGCAAGAATTGTGAAGAGATTTTTACTGTATCTAATTGACTGTTCTATTAGAGTAGTTCATTTTGCCTGACTGCCTTATTAGAGTATCTTGTGTTTTATTCAAATTATGGGAAGCCATTAAATATAACTGATACTATATCATGTGAGAAACCATTGCTTACAACTAAAATAAAATTTGTAGTGTTTTCTGTTTATGTTAGATCCTTGATTTTGGAACCAGAATTCTTGATATTGTCTTGCTCCTTGCAAGTAGCTATAATAACTTAAAATAAATAAAAGGGGTACTGAAGCCACTTAAAACTGCGTGGGTATAGCATTCCCTGACTGATGAATTTATACATGCCACTCTTCCTTATAAAATTAGGCAACTACAATAGATGTACATTTAAGTAATTTGGTATATGCCTTTCTCCAGTCCAACACCTATAAAATCTGTGGCATTTTCCAGATTTTATAGACACTTTGCAATTGCAAGATTAGATCTCATAAAATAAATATAGCTTGACAATAACACAGTGAAGAGATACATTGCCATAACATACATATAGCTCTATTGCTACCGACGTGTATTCAACTATTCTGATTTTGGTTTTCCTTATCCATTTATTTTAAATAGGATAAGTTTGCATATGTATACAAGTGCAGAAATGCAATGAATACATTCACACCAACCATTTAGCTACAAAATTTGATTGAGGTGTAATGTGAAGTGTATAGCTTGAAGAACATGCAATGTAGCCCGGATTGTTGCTAGTGTTGAACTACATCCCACAGTAAGTAGTTCCATGATAGCTCTGGGGATGATGTATGTGTTTGATATGCATGGTCATGCACTCGAGGTCATTGATTAAGTTATTATTGGAAGGAGTTCAGTAAGACCATGGATGGCTTTACCATTGTAAGGATTGAAGAGTGATCAACATACTGGAACTCTGTATGATGACAGCAAGTAAACCTTGAGTAATTGCATAGCATAATAATAGTGTTTCATATTATAACAGTATACTTTTAATAAAGGAAAATACATGTACAGGCATGTAAAATTGCATGGATGATGCATACGATTTTAGGAAAACAATTACATAGACTTTAAATTGATCCATTTACCATAATGTATTATCATGAGTTTCCAGCTCTTGGGTCATAGCAGAGATTATTGATAGCTATGTATACAAATCTTCATCAAAAGTAAGCACCTGATTGCAGCCACTGTCCTACACAATTAATCTTTGCAGGATATACGCAATGGAAGATTGAAAATGGCAACATGCTAGGGATGGTTCAGTTTCCAAGCTTTCATGAGAGAGTCAATTTATACAATATTTATCTTTTTCCTCCACTATGTGTCCATTAAACAAATTGTGCAGTCATTTATGCTTGTCACACTTATTACACAAGTAAAGCCTTACAGTGCAGCTTTGTTATAATTACATCATGCATATATTATGGCATGATGAAAGCAGCTTTATTGGTTACTTGAATGACAAATGATTCTCACTTTCCAATAATGATTTTTCCTTCAGGGAGGCACAAATATACACTTGCACTTACAAAAGATTTACACAATAGCAATTCAATGCAAAAATTTGCACAATATTAGCTATATGTATAGCGATGCATAATAAGATCTTTAACAGGGTAAAAATGCTTAAAATCATTCAATCACTTTAAAATAAAGGTTGCACATGGCTTCATGAAAGTTATAGTATAAAGGGCATGAAATGGTTCCTTCATATCAGTAGGATTCAGGACTGGGAGATGGTATCAAATTATTTTGCCTTGATATCTAATAAAACTTATAAGATTACAAGCAATTAATTCCATTTTACTTAGAAAAGAGAAGAGCTAATTCAGAGTGTGAACTTCTTATACTTAGTTTCAAGGGTTACATTTTCAGGAAACTTCTTCGCACTAGCTATAGGTATAGCCAAGAGTTCATATATATAGGGAGGGATTATTATGAACTCTTGGTATAGCTATGTATTGGCAGTTAAACAATGTATGGCTTCTTACATGACATTTATTAGCATTATCTGATCATATTGTAAGTATAAAGACAAGATATACACTAAAACAGTCAGACAAAATGAACTACCCTAATAGAACAGTCACTTAGATACAGTAAAAATCTCTTCACAATTCTTGCATGCTGTATCATTTCTCATGTGAGAATATTCCCAAAAAAGATCTTACACTTTGTTATGGCTATGCAGCAGGTGTTTGTGGCTCTCTGTGCATAGCTAGTTTGTCAACTGAGCAGTTGCAGACTGTCACAAGACATGTGAGCTCTCAAATAACAATCAGTTGTGATTTGTTTGCTCTTTATAGTGTGTAAAAGCTGAAATCATCTGAAGTTGCTCAAAAATTTAATCAGCAGTTGTAGTTTTCGCGCCAATAAATGTCCGATATTTGATACGCCTACATTCGCTTACAGATTTAATAATTACTGAGGCATAGAATCGATTTATAAGCTGAAACTTGGTGGGCTGAACCTTGAGTGATTACCCTAGCTGCATGCCAAATTTCATTCAAATCCGTGCATTTATTGTGCTTTGCGAGCTACAGTCCGAAAATCCATACTTTTGGCCAAAACGTCATGCGATTCGGACACATGCATATTGGCTCGCCAAACACACAGTCCTTGAAGAAATTCTACGAAACTTGGTGGGCTAAATGGTGATGATCTAAGGTAATAGCAATGCAAAATGCAAGGGAATACGTTGCATAGTTTCTGCGTACGAGTGTCCGAAAATTCCTGGTGGCCGAACATCGGTGGCTTACTCTACTTGTGACGTACGTTGCACATGACTTTATAAAGGGGAAACATATTACCCGGGGAAACACATATCACTGTGACTTGTAGGTTGCTAGCGAGTTAGTGATATGTGTGCGGGGAAACACGGATCCCTAGGGATATGTGTGCGGGAAACACGTTACCCGGGGAAACATATATCACTGTGACACCGGTTTCGCAATATTAGTCCTAAATTACGCAACATCTCTCAATAGATTTGTATTGCGTTACGTGATAAAAAATCTTTAGGAGTCGTTATAGTTTTCTTGCGACCTCGCTAAAATAAAACAGTAACCATCGCAAAATAAAAATAGGCGTATTTCACTTTATTTCTCTACCTTACGTTACAACTACTGTCACGTTATACCAGTCAATATAGTCGTGTTTGTATAGTCCATCTAGCACTGACATTATCCAATCCTGGTTTGCCTATATGCGTATTTTCTTCAATCAAACCTCTAATCCCTACAATAACTTTTAAAGGCACGACGTGGATACAAACTCTAATGCCTGATAAACAAGTTGTGACAGCGTGCTGAACCGTGAGTTCCCTAGGGATGGCGTTTTAAGCAGAAATATTTTAAATTCCATTTAGTACCACACCCCATGCGAGCGTTTATAAATCGCCAGTTGTCTTATGGTTTGAAGAACAAAATCACTATCGAAGGTGCTTTAAGCATACTCCTCAATTCTCTATTTACATGTAATTTTTAATAGATCAACCACAAAGGCCGGTAAGGTGAATACAAAAGGTAACAAGCCTTTAGGGGTTACCACCTCTATGTAGTGTGTACCATGTAGCTTGTGTTGTGGCTTTCATTAAGTATTATGCACACACACAAATGGTGCAACAAAATTTTGTAATGGATTGCTCGAATGTGGTTGGTGGTGTTGTGGCTCGAATGTGGTTCGTGGTTTGCCAGTGACCATGTATGAGTTGGGGTTGGTCCACACAACTTACACAATATTCAAATTTCATGATGGCCATGATAATTTCTTGCCATATGGTAAACATATAACAATGTGTAACAACGTTAATTAACATCACATCAAGACTTGACAAAAAATAGTTCCAACAATAGTGATGATTTCTTGTATGTCAGCATGACGATACTGAGACCTGTAAAAGAATAAGCAGGCACTGAAGTTAACCTTAAATTAAACACTCATGCAACTGACCTGGAACATCGGTCGCAACACCAAAAACACTTGTTTCGATATCTGATGACACAATCCAGCAGGCACTGAATTAAAAGAGAATGTACAAAAAATCAATATGCCGGGCTGTGTCAATAATAGCATGGATAATCAAAATGAACAAATATTATATCCCAGGCTAAGTGAATGAATAACATAACTGTTGGGTAAGCATGTTAAACCAGAACATTAGGACATTAGTCAAACCAGAACATTAGGACATTAGTCAAACAAAAGTATGCTATCACAACTTGGTCATAATACAATGTTTGTACCACTGGACTTCACACTGGTTGCCCAAAAATTGTGCCATTCTGGGACAACAGCATAATAATTATGAAACAAATAGTTACTACAACACAGAAGGCTTACTGTTGCACTGTCTACACTGTTATACCATAATTTAAAAACATAACAGGTGGGCATTAAATACAATACACTTAATATCTGGGTACTAGGAAAAAATCACTAACATCACAACATGTAAACTGACCTGGAAATTAACATCCTTGATGCCACTACAGTCTACACTGGATACTTGTTCGAACCCATCAACACTATGCCTGATACATCTGAGTAGATTGACCTGCAAATTCACATCACTAGTATACAGTGATAATTGATAACTGCAAAAACAACAATTGCAATAATACAATTCTTCTGCACGTCAACTGACCTGAAATTCATGACACTCAATACCGAGACCTGTAAAAGAATAAGCAGGCACTGAAGTTAACCTTAAATTAAACACACATGCAAACTGACCTGGAACATCGGTCGCAACACCAAAGACATCTGTTTCGATATCTGACGAAACAATCCAGCAGGCACTGAATTAAAAAGAGAATGTAATCAATATGCAGGCTGTTCCAATAAAGGATGAATAATCAAAATGAACTAAAAATATATATCCCATATGCAGGTTAAGTGAGTAACATAACTGTTGGGTAAGCATGTAAACCAGAACATTTGGTCATTAGTCAAACAAAAGTACGCTATCACAAACTGGTCACTGATAATTGACAACTACAAAAAGAACAATTGCAATAATACAATTCCTCTGAATGTCAACTGACCTGAAATTCATGACACCTGTATCTTTGTTCCTGCATGGTCTCATCTTTGTTCCTGCATGGTCTCAACTTACATATGTACCATGATCACATTCAACTGCTAGTGGATAAACCAGTATGACCAGATGGCCTGCAAAAACCAACAAGCAGGTGTTAAATACAATACACATACCTAAAGCCTGGAATATGAAAAATATTATATAAGCATTATTCCACACTGATGGATGTTGTGGAACTTGCCTAAACGTGTAAACTTGAACATGAGGACAACCGAATAATCTGGACACTTGGAATTGTCCAATACCTGATGAACCGCAAGTAGGTACTAATGACAATCACTTCAACATTTTATCCCAGCTGGGTGAATCTCTTGTAACTGAGTAAAAAGGTGTTTATTTTCCACCTGCAACCAAAGTTCTACATTTCTGTGGTTGGGTGTACATAAACTGACCTGGAAAATCAGTATGCCATAGCCGGGGTATGGAAATGGTTCTTTTCTTCTGTTGTGACATTACTTACAGCTGACTGGTAAATGATCATTGATGTCCCCATGGACCCCAACAATGAGTATACCAACAACTTCACAAGTTGGAATGAATTTCCTTTCAACATCTGGTTGACAGGTCCAAAAACCCTATCGCACTAACACGGTGAATCAGTGTGTGGCGATGTGACACGTTGCACAAACTTCACTCCTCGTTTCGTTAGCATTCAAGACCGGCATATATCATAGAGTCCCTCAGTATTCTTGACTCTTACTTTTTCAAGCGTTGCTCAAGCGAAGTAGTTTCTCACGAGGGGCTCAAGTTTCTCAGTAAAGTCGAGCCTATTAAAGTACGCCTCACCATCCAGTTACATTCTTAAACCATTCAATTTAAAACCACGTATCATGAGTGTCCGCTTAAGGTAATTAGGGACTTTCCATGAGATTTCCCCTAAATAGATCACGTGTTAATTGTCAATCTGGTGGATTCTGGTGGTATACATGGTTCAACAATGCGGTAAGTGTACTTTATTATAGTATAAGCTGTCAATGAATAATCGTTTGTACACTGCTAAACTAATTTATTTTTGTGTGATAAGCATGCTTGAGGAAGGGTCTGGGGGACGAGACTAATGTTTTGACAGCAGTTGATGGACAGCAGTTGATGATGGCCAGGCAAAGAACTGCGAGAAGAACTACTATGATAGTATGATAGTAGGGAAAAATTCCCACCCCTATAGCTCTGCCTAGGGGCATTAACTAGCATTATCTACAGCTACTGTATTATGTTGCTGATATGTACATTCAGGCCAAGAATAAAGGTGAAAGTGGTAGTAAGGCTCAATCCTATTATTCTGCTGAACAGGCAAGGGAGTCTGGGACTCTGGGGACATGTTCCCTCAGGAAAGTATAAGTACTACAACTTTTTTGTTTTAATTGCTTCATCAAGTATAAAAATTTCAGTCAAAAGGTGATGATCGAGCTCTGGTCTGATGCACTGGTTGGAGTGGTTGTATCGATACTGCACTGTGACATCCTTGAGGGGTTAGTGCTGGCATTGTCCATGGCAATACTATTCCATCTCCCCGAGTCTTGATGATTGAGTCCTCCATTCCTTTCTCTGCTGCTCCAATCCTGAAGTTGTGACCACAGTCAAAAGGTGACGATCGAGGCTCTGGTCTTGCATCTATACTGTACTGCAACACCCTTGAGGGGTTAGTACCAGCATTGTCCATCGCAATACTGTTCCATCTCCCATATACAAGTCTTGATGGTTGAGTCCTCTATTCCTTTCTCTGCTGCTCTAATCCTGAAGTTGTGACCAAAATATTAAAAAATGGTTATAACATGATAAATGATTATGATGATAACAATTACAAATGTATTTATAGCTGTGTAGCAACTGTGAACTAATTAGGCACTTGCAAGTTTAATTAGGTGTCTGAAGCATTTAACATGCACAGATATGAGATATATTCATCACGTGCAGGCAGTAAAGATAAATTTACTCTAATAGAACAGTCATACTACACCGTAAATTCATACTTCCAAATTACGGTGTTATGAAACAATCATTATTATGTATGGATTTTACTGACTCTCCAAGATAATATTCTGCATTAATGTTAATTGCTCATTTCCAAAAAAAATTACCTTTTAAACCAAATGTAGAGTCTATCACTGACAAAAATGAGTGATATCCACCCCAAAAACACCTTCGCTGTAAAAAAGGCGCGCCCAAGAAAACTACAAGTACCTAGAACCCAATGTAAAAAAAAAAAGAAAAATCAGCTTAGCTGAAGTGAAAAGTAACTGGTAACTTAAAGAGCTGATATCTGAAGCGGCCAAGAATACAATTACCAAAATTTAATTCATGCAAGAACACCTTGGCTATAAAACAGGTGTATACATGAAAGTAACTGGCAACTGAAATGGCTGATATCTGAAGCGGCCAAGAATGAATGGTCATATACAACTAATTCAAAAATTTAACACTGAACCTTTATAATTCAGCAGTGTTCTATATTCACTCTTGCTGCATCGTAAAGTAATTTCTTTTAACTCTAATTGGCTGGTAATTTGGCCGCCCTTTTTGCTCTATTATACTGACTATTAAAAAAGGCGGCCAAATTACCAGCCAATTAGATTTAAAAGAAATTACTTGACGATGCAGGAAGAGTGAATATAGAACACAGCTGAATTATAAAGGCTCAGTGTTAAATTTTGAATTAGTTGTATATGACCATTCATTCTTGGCCGCTTCAGATATCAGCCATTTCAGTTGCCAGTTACTTTCATGTATACACCTGTTTTATAGCCAAGGTGTTCTTGCATTGATTAAACTTTAGTAATTGTATTCTTGGCCGCTTCAGATATCAGCTCTTTAAGTTACCAGTTACTTTTCACTTCAGCTAAGCTGATTTCTCTTTTTCTTTTTTACATTGGGTTCTAGGTACTTGTAGTTTCTTGGGCGCGCCTTTTTTACAGCGAAGGTGTTTTGGGGGTGGATATATACTACAAAGAGAAATTATAAATAGTTTCTGACCAAAATTACAATCACTGAAGCTGCTATAAAATGGATAAAAACAGCAATAAATACAACAGAATATAACAACAGGTGAGTGTGAAGCCATGCAAGGCTGGTATCACGTGCCTGTCTCCACTTTTGAAAAGATTATGCTCAACCTTGAACCTTATATTGCAATTCCGCACAAGACAACAAACTGCTCACCTTCAAACTATACTTGCATCGATGCAGAGGGATGCCTTGAAGTCCCGGGTGATTGTAATGCTGGATTCTGAACAGTGCTAGTTGGCGATTTACCCGCTTTTAAAGAGCCATATTTTCGTCGTAATCCAACTTCAATCGTCCTCCAATCAAAAAACACGGCAGAATCGAAATCAGCGTATAGGGTTTGCCCAGGAACACTGTTTTCGTCCTCATCAGGCATAGATTCACGCGAAAGCACTCGGAAACGTTGACTATCACCAGTGACGCATTCTTCCAATTAGAATTACGTACGCAATTATTTGTACGGGCTCCCTATTGGGATTTTTATTTCTCAAACTTTGATTTGACATATTTCAATAAATACCGCATGGATTTTAATCCAGTGAAGTTCATTACGAAGTACAAAGCATTGACTGCCATTAACTTGAACGGCAGCTTGTGAAACATTTATTGAAGGTGTGTAATTTAAGTAGCAAAAATATGTGTGAAAAATTGGTTGGTTGGAAATCGCTAATAAAATGCAAACGCGTACTCCGATCGCCTTATAATTTGGCACACAGAAAGGGAGTCGAAAGGCGAGTCTTAGTATCAAATTTGGTGCAAATCCGATGAACGGTGAAGGATGTATGACCGATTATTCGCGTAAAACAAGATCGATTTGTTGTCACGCCTACAGGGTAAACCGCTTCATGGAATGAGCTGAAAATCGGTTTGTGGATACAGCACCTATTGTAGGAGTGTCTTTTGGTGGTTTGAAAGCAATCGAAATAAAAATCATAGAGATATGACACGAAACCTAAGGTGTGTAGCTAACAATTGCGCGATCGAGATTCGTGAATAAAAATAACAATAATTGTGACTGGATTTTGGAAAAACGATCCAAATCGCACATTAGAAGTTCCGAAATAAACGGTTTTAAAGAATTGAAGCCAGCATAACTCTCCAAGGATAGCAAGCACGCGTATGAAATTTACACAAAAGATGCATCAATCTGTTATCTTTCAAGCCACTTCCAGTACTTGTAGCTGCTTGTACAGTTTCCCGCCAAATAAGATAGAAAACCTGAGCAGTTGGACGAGCGAAGTAGTATCACGAGTGCTCACAAAGGGGTGGAGGCTGGTGGGTGTCGGGGAGGGCAAAAGATGGACCTAAAAATGGAGGCAGACCACGATTGGAGTCCAGACACCAGATTACAGGGCTGTGCTGGCTCCTTAGTGGCTGATATGTAGCAAAATCAGCAGAGAACACGTCTGGCCAACATTATAAGGCTGTCCACCAGTAAACCACTGACTCTTGCCAAGCCAGGTCCTTCACATGGCGTGAAACCGCCATTTGAGCACTCCACACTACCCAGAAAAGACGTGTGTAAAAACCAGCCTCGTGTAGTTTGAGTAGTGCTGAGGGTCAAAACTTGTAGTACGATAGTGTAGCTATCCACTGGTGGTGTTAGTTTGATTTTGCCTGATGTGCGATTTGGATCGGTTCTGTAAAATCTGGTCACAATTTGTATCGTCTACCCAGCAAACCGCGTAGAGCAGTGAGCTGAAAATCAGTATGTAGCTGGAATACTCATCCTAGAAAGTCCTTTCAGTGGTACAGAAGAATCGGATTACAAACCACTGAGTTATGATTCGAAAGCCAACTCCGTGTAGCAACTTGGAGATAGAGATACTCTATAATAGAACAGTCACCCTAATAGAGCATTCGGCTAGTTTATGACTTACTCAAGTACAGAGTTCTATTACATTGCAAGTTATTCTGTAGGGAGCTCAGCTGCAAACAGTTATTCTTTTAAACAATTAGGCTACAAGTAAGTCACCATGTGGAGAGTTACGTAAGTTACAAATATCACTGTAGAGATTCAGAACATTACAAGTTACACTGAAAAGAGTTCAGTTATAAACAAGTCATGCACCCTGTAGAGAGTTCGGCTACAATTAAGTCACTCTCTAGAGAATTCAGCTACACACAAGTCACTGTGGAGAGAGTTCAGCTACAAACAAATCAACCTGTAGAGTGATCAGCAACAAACAAATCAACCTGTAGAGAGATCAACTAGAAACTAATCACCATGAAGAGAGTTCAAATCACTCTGTAGAGAGATCAGCTAGAAACTAGACACAATGTAAGGAGTTAAGCTACAAGTAAATCACTTTTTAGAGAGTTCAGCTACAAACAAATCAACCTGCAGAGAGATCAACTAGAAGGATCACCTTGTAGAGAGTTCAGTTACAAAAAAATCACCCTGCAGATAGTTCAGCTACAAACAAGTCATCCTGTAAAGAGATCAGCTAGAAGGATCACCTTGTAGAGAGTTCAGATATGAACAAATCACCTTGCAGATAGTTCAGTTACAAACAAGTTACCCTATAGAGAGATCAGATCACGCTGTGGATTGTTCAACTACAAACACATAACCCTGCAGAGAGTTCAGCTAGAAAAAGTAACTCTGTAGAGAGAATCCTGTAGAGAGTTCATCTACAAGCAAATCACCCTTAGAGACTTCAGCTACATTTCAAGTCACCCAGTAGAGAGATCACCTGCAAACAAGTTATCTATTATAGGAAATAATCAACATGTAATAAATATATGTACAGTGTATTATATAATATAATTTGTACATTTAGTGATGAAATCAGAATTAGTTTTAGTATTTAAAATCTGTTTCATCTTTTTCTTCATCCTGTGGTAAAGAAAAAAAGATAGGTTAAGAAGCCCCAAAGCCGGCCTATGGCCGGCTTTACGGTATACGAATACAAAAAGAAGTGAAATCTGATCATAAACAGCCAAGCTGTAAAAAAAAGAGTGCGGCCTTCAAAAAGGCTATAGTGAAAAAGATGTGAAATCCAAGGTGGCGGCCAAGAAATGGCTGCGATGGTAGGTTAATGGTTAAAAATTTTATAACAACAATTCAGGTGAATTTTGTGCCAAGACCAAGCAGCACCAAATTCACCTGAATTCTCGTTATTAAAATTTTTACCATCAACCTACCATCACAGCTATTTCTTGGCCACCACCTTGGATTTCACATCTTTTTTCACCATAGCCTTTTTGAGGGCCATACTCTTTTTTTACAGCTTGGCTGTTTTGGAATAAATTATTTTACAATGTAAAAAAAGCTAAATAAATCATGGAGAGTTCAGCCGCAAAGAAGTCACCTGTAGAGCTCAGCTACAATATGTCCCCCAGTAGAGCATTTACAAAAAAGCACTCAGAACCAGTACAGTGCTCAGTTACAAACAAGTGACTGTGTATACGTAGAAAGCTCAGCTACAAACGAGTCTCCATGTATAGACTTCAGCTACAAACAAACCACCTTGTGGAAAACTCAGCCACAAAAAAGATCATCCTGTATAGAGTTTAGATACAAACAAACCACCCTGTACAGAGTTCAGCAGCAAAATAATTCCCATTTGGAAGGTTCAGCTACAAACAAGTCATTCCAACAAACAAATCATCTGTGGAGAGTTCAACTACCAAAGAAAAACAGTAGAGCATCACAAGTTCAGCTACAAACTAATCACTGGTTGGAAAATTAGGTATTAAACAAATTACTCTGATTAGATTTAATTGATTAATCTACAGCAAAGTCACACTTTGGAGAGTTCAGCTATAAACAAGTCACCCTGTAGCGAGTTCAGCTACATACAAGTTACCTTGTAGAGATTTCTGCTAAAGGTAGTCTATCTGTAGGGGAGAGGACATAAGGTAATATTTATTGAAAAAATGCATCATGATAAAAAGTATCCAAAGAATTCAGATCTTTATATCTTCCTCCTTTCTGCAGTAAAGAAAAAGACAAATAAGGAAACTTGAAAGCTGGAATCATGCTTAATTTGGAGTACACAGGTACAAAAAGAGGTGTAATCTATACAAAATCAGTCAAGCTGTGAGAAAAGGGTATGTCCCCCAAAAATCCAGGGTGAAATAAGATGTGAGCATGAATGAGCATGTGGTGAGCATGTGATGTGAGCATGTGGTGTGAGCATGTGATGTGAGAGCATGTGATGTGAGCATGTGGTGGCCAAGAAATGACTGATGACAGGTCAATGACACAAAATAAATAACAATAATTTGGTGCTGAATCCTAGGAGAAGGCAACACATATTCACCTGAATCATTGTTACTAAAATTACCTACCATTACAGATCATTTCTCAGCTGCCACCTTTGATTTCACATTTTTTTCACCATGCTTTTTTGGGCCTGCATATTTTTTTCACACTTTGGTTGTTTTTGCATAGATATGTAATGTACGGTTAAAGTAAGCATAAAAGGAATGAATTATTTTCATCCTAGTATTTAAAAGTAGTATGTATGTGTTTTCAATATAATAGCACATTGCAGTACATGTTTTCTATATGCGTAATGCTCCATATGTATAATCTATATATGTGACCGGATTTGCGAAAAGGTACCTTTTTCACACACAAAATTTGACCCATTTTTTGAACTTTACAGCTTTATAACATTTTAATCATTTCATGTAATCATCTGAAATTTTCCATGAGTGTAGCTACAGTATCTGGCTGCGTTTTGATGCAAAGAGCAACTTAATCAGTATAAGAAGTAAACAGTTATGACATTTTGTTTGCTGGTATGTAAAATGTGTGGAAAAGGTACCTTTTCGCAAATCCGGTCACATATATAAAGCTGAAAAGCTGTCTGTCTGTCTGTCTGTCTGACGGTCACGCTGCTTACTCACCAGACTTGGCGCGAATCGACATAGTCTGTGCTGATAATGAAGCGCTCATCATCCGCGTACTCTAAGATTGTTATCACGAGTTCACGCGTGCTTCCGTTCGGTCTCTACAGCGCGTAGAAGGCCAAGGTGTAGAGAAAACTTGAGCAACATTCCTTTGAAAACCACAGCACATACTGTTCAAGTGGTAGAACGCCTGACTAGCGTGTAAGAGGTCGTGGGTTCAAATCCACGTGTTGACAGATTTTTTTTCTTTCTACTCAGTACCTTTTTGTGAACACCTTTTTAGAACACGACTTTTAGCTCATCATATCTTGGCATGCAAAGCACGTATCGAGGCGGGACTTTAGCGAAATTAAACGCCCATCATCTGGCAACTCGAGTGTTGTTGTAGCAAATCAATACGTGCTTTTGTTCGCTCTTTATAGGGCGATGAAGGCACTGGTGTAGGGAAGGATCACTGAAAAGTTGAGCTACATTCCTGTCAAAACCACTGATAAACAACTGTGGCGATTTGTGCACCTCCCTTAACCCCAAGTTATTATAACCAGCCAGGGTTCAATCCCCGCCTAGGTCATAACTTTTTTTTTTCACTTTTGGGACCTTTTTGATGCACCTTTTTGCTCTATCTGTTCCATGCAAGTCTTCATCTACAAACTCTTATGATCAGTTTTTCAGCACTGGTACTGAATTACCTCACATAATAGGGACTCTTATAGCACTTTTGGGACAGGGCAGACAAATTGCCAACATATTTGTCGATCTGTGTGTTGGTCCAGTGTGTTGTATTAGAGTAGGTAAAAGCTTCTTTCACCAGTATCCAGAAAATCTACATCTTTGTTTTAAGCACATAGGTGTGCACTGACATGAAAAACTGTTTGTTCAGACTTACCTCAATACTGCTGTAGTAATAGGCAGCTTGCATGATTGAACAAATACTACTGTGCATCTGAAAAATGATAATACTGGAACCATGCAGATCCATAATTTACACCGAGGAACTGCATCTGACCTGGCACAACTGTTTCACTATCCTGCTTACATGCTTTCACTCTAAAGATTCATACATTACCTTATTGGTCAATTACACTGCAGGTGTTTCAAAACTGGGTTTTTGTATGGCAAGAGGTATATGTGTCACTGCAACATCAGAACTGAAAGTGCATAGGACAAGTTCTGAACTTTTGCTTGCCATGCAGTAACTATAACTGCAAATTGTGTTGACTTTAAATTATGCTCAAGTTCATTTCTCTTTGTGACAGTCGGTAAGGTAAACATCAAAATGTAGAGACTGAAACTGCACCGTGTGTACACAACCTGTATGTAATGTAGGGTATACTGTATACAATTGCCTTAGCTCGCATGCAGTTTAACTAATTAGCTAGCCTTGCATGCATGCTTCACTATAAATTATTATGTACTGCATAAGGATCATGTACTTTAAAGCACTATCGACATACATGCTACACAGCAAATATAGGACACTAATATTTATGCTTGGTTCCCAATATATTAATTATTGTTGCATTAGTTCTCATGTAAAGCAGCAAAGGTTCCGTTTGTTCTATACAGTACGTTGAAGTCACTGGTAGGGAAGATGCACTGAATAATTAAACTACATTCCTGTCAAAACCACAAACAATAAACTTTAGTGTTTTGCATCATTAATGACATAAGAAAACCTCATGCTCTTTAAAAAATGTGACATCACCATGTACCCTACATAGCTACATTAGCAGTGCTGGTGTTTAATGCTTAGTCCCTCTTCGTGGCATTAAAATGTTTAATGTGGAGATGGTCCTGCACATAGGGCAGGTACCAATGCTAGTATGCTATATGTGTAAGTCACCAAAACTTCAGAGATGTATACCAAGGTTTTGGATGGTTTTTGCTAAGTTCATTACTTTCTTCCTTTGTCTTTTTTCGAATGCTTATTAATAAGCTTTCT